>NC_052152.1:192624213-192924213 GCF_902713615.1 Scyliorhinus canicula
TGACGCTAGGACTAAATGGTGGGTGTTCCCAGGTCCTGTTGGGGGCACCAGTCCTGCAGCCATTCACGATATGGTAATGGGACAGCACTTTGTTCAAGTGGAACCAGTCCAATTCCATCGTGGGATCCGCTGGGGCCGGAATTAGCACTGGAGAGCTTGGCAAGCTGGAGCTGAATGTAAGCACTCCACTCCCCACACGCTCCACTCCCCACACGCTCCACTCCCCACACGCTCCACTCCCCACACGCTCCACTCCCCACACGCTCCACTCCCCACACGCTCCACTCCCCACACGCTCCACTCCCCACACGCACCACTCCCCACACGCTCCACTCCCCACACGCTCCACTCCCCACACGCTCCACCCCCACACGCTCCACTCCCCACACGCTCCACTCCCCACACGCTCCACTCCCCACACGCTCCACACCCCACACGCTCCACTCCCCACACGCACCACTCCACACACGCTCCACTCCCCAAACGCACCACTCCCCACACGCACCACTCCCCACACGCACCACTCCCCACACGCTCCACCCCCCACACGCTCCACTCCCCACACGCTCCAACCCCCACACGCTCCAACCCCCACACGCTCCACTCCCACACGCTCCACCCCACACGCTCCACTCCCCACACGCTCCACTCCCCACACGCACCACTCCCCACACGCTCCAACCCCCACACACCCCACTCCCCACACGCTCCAACCCCCACACGCTCCAACCTCCCCACGCTCCAACCCCCCACGCTCCACTCCCCACACGCTCCACTCCCCACACGCTCCACTCCCCACACGCTCCACCCCCACACGCACCACTCCCCACACGCTCCAACCCCCACATACTCCACTCCCCACACGCTCCAACCCCACACGCTCCAACCTCCCCACGCTCCAACCCCCACACGCTCCATCCCCACACGCTCCACTCCCACACGCTCCACTCCCCACACGCTCCACTCCCCACACGCTCCACTCCCCACACGCTCCACTCCCCACACGCTCCACTCCCCACACGCTCCACTCCCCACACGCTCCCCTCCCCACACGCTCCCCTCCCCACACGCTCCCCTCCCCACACGCTCCCCTCCCCACACGCTCCCCTCACACGCTCCGCTCCCCACACGCTCCGCCCCCACACGCTCCGCTCCCCACACCCTCCTCTCCCCACACGCTCCACTCCCCACACGCTCCACTCCCCACACGCTCCACTCCCCACACGCTCCACTCCCCACACGCTCCCCACACGCTCCACTCCCCCACACGCTCCACTCCCCACACGCTCCACTCCCCACACGCTCCACTCCCCACACGCTCCACTCCCCACACGCTCCATCCCCACACGCTCCACTCCCCACACGCTCCACTCCCCACACGCTCCACTCCACACTCGCTCCACATGCCACACGCTCCACTCCCCACACGCTCCACTCCCCACACGCTCCACTCCCCACACGCTCCACTCCCCACATGCTCCACACCCCACACACACCCATTCCAGCCAGGAAGATGGCATCGAGGAGAGGCACCCCAAGGAGAGTGGATGTGGAGCTGGAGACACTGCTGGATGCTGTGGACACCCTATTGCCCAGGGGGGAAGCTACTGCTTCTGAAGGTCAACCAGGCCTGGGCAGAGGTGGCACACGCGGTGAACGCCTTGGGCCCCACACTGGGGACTGCCCTGCAATGCTAGAAGATGCTGAACGACCTCCTGAGGGCAGCCTGGGTGAGACACTGCCTCTGTGCCCCTGGCATCACCCCCATCCGGCACCTCACCACCCCCATGCGCTACACATGCCAACACCTGTACTGCCCGCCATGGCCGGGTGCTTTGCACACACAGGCCATTTGCTGCAGGCCCCCTCTGCAGCCCACATCTGAGTATCTCACACTGAGCATTATCTGTCCCCCAGGAGAGCCGACTCACAACCATCGGAAGTGAATGAAGACCAGATTGTGCCCACCAGATCTGTGGGTCCTGACTGCCACAGAGCAGAGAGCGATGGAGCTGGTCAGTGGGGTGGGAAAGCAGGCAGTCACCCAGGCAGAGCTTGGCATGGGACAACCAATTGAGCACCCAAAAAATTGCGATTTCCCTATGGCAAGTCAGTCACCCCTCTCCCCCATGCCACGTCTACCCGAGATCTCACTATGTGTCATGGCTTTTGTCTTGCAGGATCACCATTCAACAAGACAGGACTGATGCGACCATCAATTCACTCGAGACAGAGAATAGAAGTGACCAGAAGCTTTAATCAACGAGAACAGTGCCTGCCTGCGACTGCTCAGCAATGAAGCCGCCTACAGGGCAGCTGGTCTTTATACCTCGCCTCAAGGGGGCGGAGCCAGGGGCAGAGCTCACAAGGGCACCAACATGATACAATCAGTGTAGTACAGTACAGTGGTCCATAGGTGGAGCCCACATCGGCAACAGCGTGATACAATGTAGTACACTGGTGAATGGTTACCATAATACATTCACCACATTAGGACCGTCCGGTGAACCTTGCTCCCAGCTGTAACACGGCAACATCCCGCCCACCTGTCCGGCGACATCACTGACTTCTCGTCACTGCTGTTAGCTTCACCCTCCACCATCCCAGAGACTCTCACCTCAGTGGGTCATTTTCGTGAAGAGGCTCCTGGGTCACTTTCTGGTGCGCATGGCACATATGCTGCAGTATATCAGGGGGAGGTAGAAAACCCCGAAGGGGCAGGCAGTCGGAGGGAGCCCCAACTGCAGATGTAGATGTAGATGCTGAGCAAGGGTCTGCAGGAGGGGATGTCAGCAACCATCCAGCACCTGCAGGTGCAGTTGGAGGAGTTCAACTGCCTTCAGGAGGCGATGCTGATAATGCGTACCATCCAGGTCACCCCTGAACAGGTGGCCTCCCAGTGGAATCCTTGGGTGCGAGGGACAAGGCCATGGGTCAAGATGTCCAAGGCCTGGGATGCACTGTGCAGGTGATGGCTGAGGCACAGGACAGGGCAGCCCTGTCACAGGCAGCCAGGTACCTGGCCCACAGGGACATTGCTGCAGCATTCCAGAGCATGGCCCAGTCACAAAGGGCTTTGGTTGAGGGTGTCGAGAGCATTGACCGGGTGCTGGCTGATCTGGGCCAGGCACAGTGGAATGTGACACAGTCCCAGAGGGACATGGTCCAGTCCCAGAGGGGATGTGGCCCAGTCCCTATGCCCCATGGCCAAGTGCATCGAGACCCTGGTTGAGACGTGACACTGGTGTATCTCATGGGCAGCGGGCAGAACAGGGTGGCACGTCATCGCCGGATACCCAAACGTTGGCTGGGCCCATCCAGGTGCAGGACCTCCAGAAGACAGCCACCAAATGGAACCCAGGGTACAGGACGAGATATGCAGCAGACTGCCTCCACGTTTGAGGTGCCACATGGGGACTGGTCAAGACAAAGCATTAGAGCACACGAAATAAGAAAGTTGGACACGGGTTAAGTTGGCACAGCTGCAGCACACAGGATAGCATTAGGGGCCAGGGGACAATACTTGTCGGCAGCACTATTAAACACCTGTTCACCGACATTCCTAACTGCCTCCGTCTTCTATCTGAAGGGTGTGAGGGATGGGCTGGGTGCAGAAGGTGTGCCGGGTTTGGGGGGGGGGGGGAAGAAAACACGGGTCAGGACCCCCAGGACAGTCCGATGTTCCACCTGGGACATGCTAAGAATCGGCAGGTAACGGAGCCTAAAATGTGAGGGTGGCATGTGATACGGCCCACCCAGTTAATGACCCATCACCGTCAGGGGTTCTGGGGAGGGGGGGAGGGGGGGGCGTAGCCTGGGTGGGCACCCAGGCAACCGGTGGAGCTCTGAACATTTACAGGACACAGTGGGCAGTCAGCGGGGTGCACAGCCACGAGCCTGTAACCTGTACACAATAGCTGCCCGGCGAACTGCAGCAATGGTGATCCAGGTCCAGCCACCCCGAACCCAGGGGAACACCCCGAATCCAGGCCTGCCTCTGAGTTGATCTGCGTTATTACCCCCCCCCCCCGCCCTGCCAGATTCCCCCCAGCCAGCAGCACAACTGTCAGCACTCTATTGCGATTTTGAAAACTTTTCTTACCTCCCCTCTCTCTCTCCCTCAACAGCCATGCCACCAGTCACAGAGGCTGGTTTAGCTCACTCAGCTAAATCGCTGGCTTTTAAAGCAGACCAAGCAGGTCAGCAGCACGGTTCGATTCCCGTACCAGCCTCCCCGGACAGGCGCCGGAATGTGGCGACTAGGGGCTTTTCACAGTAACTTCATTGAAGCCTACTCGTGACAATAAGCAATTTTCTTTCTTTTTTCTTTTCTTCACTGCTTTTAAAGCCTCTAGTGAACCTCGCCCATGTCACTTCCGCCTGGCGGGGGCAGAGGGTCGCGGAGGCCCGTAGAATACTAGGCCAAACCCGGTAATGATTTGCCAACGCGTGCAAATGCCGGTTTTGCATGCCGGTGCCAACGGTGGCGCGGGGCATGGTGCTAGTTGCCAACCTCCATTTCCTGTGGACGCCTTCTTCTCCTCCCGATGGCGATCCGCGTGTCCGCTGTCGCGGGGCAGAGAATCCTGCCCAGGTGTTTTCAAGGGGAATCGACATAGGAACATGATGAAGACAGGAAACGTAATGGTGTGGAGCATAAACAGCAGCATGGGCCTGTCGGCTGAATGGCTTGTTTCTGGTGCTACAAATACTTTGCAACCATACTCCCAGGCCACAGGAAATATGGCCACATTTAGCTCAGGTGAAGTGAGGCACAAGTAAAAAGCTGCTGTCAAGCGGGTGAAGGAATTCCAGGGCAACCAGGTGGTGATAGCGAAAAAGATCTCCCCAATGTTAAACGGGAAAATCCTCTTCTGTCTGTGATGTCTCTGCAGACTGAATAGCAAGGGATAAAGATATTCACATATTTATTGCCTGAAATGTAGCTGCATGCCAAAGTTGGTTATGCAGTTAAGCAGCGAGGAGGATTCTGCTGTTTAATCAACTGTACAAAGTGCAATATTATATCTTTCAATTTCATTTAATTATACAGCAGAGAATTTCGATGAAGCATTTAATCTGATAGCAAGTACTGTTGACACTGATTTAATAAAACAATAAAAACATAACTACATATGTAAAACAATCAAAGAGACAGATAGATATTGAACATGAAATGAAATTAGCACTATCTCTCTAATTTATACACAGACATTTCATAGTAATCAATTGGGACCACATTAATATCCAGATACAGCTATTCTGTGACTTGTGGGCCTGGAATCTCATTTAATGTGTATCTGCTCATGCCCATACATAACTATGTGGTGTATTCTCATGCTGCAGTTGGAATGGGATAGTAATTGATATCTGTGATTGACCCCCTCCCATGGTAGTTCCTCATCACTGAATCATTTCATGTATCCCATGTGACGCGGTATGCTTTGTTCAGACTGAAAGTTGTGGTCCATGCTGAAATAGTTAAGGTCAAAGGGGATCTTACCTTAAGCAGTATCAAAGCAAGGTATCTCCGACACCACTCTCCAACTGGCTGACGCAAGAGGTGCCAGAACCAGATGCTAAAGAGGCTACTGATTGCAAACATTGTTGGACATTGGGAAGTTATCCACCTCATTGAAGACATAAAAAGGGCAGGGACCACGGACACAAGAAAAACATAGAAAGACATGAGGGACCATGCAAACAGCACAGGGAGCCGATCAATTAAACAAAGTGAAGAGAGAGAGTGGGCTGAATATTATGTCAGGAAAATGTATCTTCCCTTCTCACGCAAGGTCCATAAGACCATAAGACATAGGAGCAGAATTAGGCCACTCTGCCCATTGAGTCTGCTCCACCATTCAATCATGGCTGATATTTTTCTCATCCCTATTCTTCCCAAAACCCCTTATTAATCAAGAACCTATCCATCTCTGTCTTAAAGACACTCAGTGATTTGGCCTCCACAACCTTCTGCGGCAAAGAGTTCCATAGAATCACCACCCTCTGGCTGAAGAAATTCCTCCTCATCTCAGTTTCAAGGCATTGTCCATTTAGTCTGAGATTGTAACTTCTGATTCTAGTTTTTCCTATAAGTGGAAACATCCTCTCTACGTCCACTCTATCCAGGCTTCGCAGTCTCCTGTAAGTTTCAATAAGATCCCCCTCATCCCTCTACCTCCAACGAGGACAGACCCCAGAGTCCTCAACCCTCCCTCATACGACAAGCTCTTCATTCCAGGGATCATTCTTGTGTCCAGAGAAAACCTGCACCTGGGATGAGACGGATTGAAATCCTTAATGTCCCAAGTGCTACTAATTAGAAATTTTGTAGGATTTATGGAATAGATTAACTCATAGTTTATTTAATAATTCTAAATGCTAGTAACTTTTCAAAAAATAAATTTAGTGCCCAATTCATTTTTTCCAATTAAGGGGCAATTTAGCGTGGCCAATCCACCCAGCCTGCACATGCGAAACCCACGCAGACACGGGGAGGATGTGCAAACTCCACACGGACAGTGACTCAGAGCCGGGACCAAACCTGGGACCCGCGGCGCCGTGAGGCAACAGGGCTAACCCACTGTGCCACCGTGCTGCACTTAAGTGCTCATAACTTAATCTCAGTCTCATTCAGGTCTACATGCAACATGCAACTCACTCTTGTATGGGAAGCAAGAACTAGATACAGGAACATACATTCCCTTTCACTTAGCCAAGAAGCATCTATTGTTACAAACACTAGACTTTAGAAGATGTTTATGTTTTAAATAGTTTCCTTTAATTCAAGGTAAGACGGAGTGATTTGCAGAGAGGGTTGTGACCTCCTACTAAATGTACCCAGAAACAAACCCACATGATCTGTTGTTATGGTATGAAAAAAATTCAATTCAAAACATATTGAAAGTAAAGTGAACGTTTTGACACTTGGACATAAAGGAGGAGGCAGCTAGCCTTGCTCTGCCTGGGCTCCTGGTCAGCCAGACAGAGAGATTTGTGGAAGAAGACCCACAACAGGGGTTGCTGTGTCGGGCAGAAGAAAAGGACTGTTTCTGGGTGAATCACCCTTTGTTCAAAAAGATACTGAAAGAGCCACTCTCATGGGGAAGGGAGGACATCCTGCTAAAGCTGGGAGGAATGTGAGACTTTATACAAGGTCTCCAGGTGGAATCTTTGGCCGCAATTTAACAGAAAAAATTTTCATTTTGGACGGTTTTAGCAGGGTGTTTCCCGTCGGATTTCTCGACGAGATCGATACTGGTATTTACCCACACTTTGGGTGAAATGTAACTAAATGAGAACAAAGTCCCACGGCGAGCTTGTTTAGTCACGTGTTTCCTGGTGCTTGCAGTGCTGAGAAACGCCCCTCTATTTAACCCGCCCCTGGTTAGATAGGAGGCCTCAGCAGGGAACGCGCGGCCGTGACCACACTTAGCCCCGCTTTCTGCACTGAGGGGCGCCGCTCTCCAGAACCCCTTGATGTAGTGAGAAATTGGGACATCATTTATAAATGGCGGCCTGGTCACTGGAGACCTCAACGCAACCCCTGACACTCCCCAAGTCCCAACTAACTAAGAGGGGGTCTCTGGCCATCCCACCCCCACCAACACCCACGTAGGGCACCCCCGACCCAATAGCTGCCGCATGAAAAATTCCAGCTTGGCACCTTGACAGTGCCAACCTAGTACCCTGAGAGTGCCCCTGCCAGCTGTATGCACTGCCTGGGCACCTTGGCAGTGCCAGGATGGCACCCAGGTAGCACAGCCAAGTGCCAGGCTGGCAGTGCTGGAGTGCCCAGGTTCAATTCAATGCCCTCCACACCATCTAGGAAGGCTCCAGATTCCGCCTACGTGTAATTTTTAAAATTACTTCATCAAGTCCTGATAGGAGAAGAACAACGTTGGTGGAGGAAAAGAAGAGATTGGTTTTTTTTGGCGATTAAACCGACAAACTTGCTGCCGCGCCGAACAGAGGTGTTTTTGGAACTTGACACAATTGATGGATGTGATTGCAACTTCGAGCTCGCAGTTTTAAACAGGGAAATCTCACAAAAACAGGATCTGAACAAATACATTGTAAATTGCCATTTACAATGATTATCAATAAAGACAAGGAAGAGATGTAACTTGTATTCACATAGAGCTTCCGACACTTCAGGACATCGCAAAGTGTTTCACATTCATTGAGGTATAGTCACCATGGTAATTCCAGGAAATATAATTAACATGAAGTGGAGAAAAGGCTGTGGTGGGGTTGGGAACAGATTTTTTGTTTCCCCTATGTGGGAGGGAAGAATTTCCTCAGTGTGCTAGATGTGACAAATTCATAAATCCATTTTTACAAACAGTTTACAGTTTTATTTAAACTACACCAAAAGTTACCTTCTTGATGGTTGGTTCCAAGTCTCGGGACTCTGGGCACGATTTAATGAGACAAAAACAGAGTCCCGTTTTGGGCACGTTTAGCAGGGTGTAGGCGGGGAGAATGACACTGCCATTTAACAAAACTTTGCCACTTTTTTTGCATCGGCGAGTGACATCACAATGAGGCCACACTTACATAATTTCCTGCACTGAAGAGTTTTTGTTGATCGGGGCGCCATATTTAAATTCTGCCCCAATCTTTCCCCCCACCCTCAGCTACCACAGCAAGTCCTCCGGACTTCCCCATTGAACCCAACTTACGTCATAGAGGGTCCTCGAGCCTCCCCCTCACCCCACCACTGGCATGGGCAACCTGGCACCTGGACACATTGACACTGCCCTAGCAGTGCCCCTACCAGCCTGTCAGTGCCACCCAGGCACCATGGCAGTGCCAGGGTGTACTGGCAGAGTGCCCAGTTGGCAGTGCTAATGTTCCACACTGGCAGTGTCAAGTTGCCAGTGTGCCAGTGGGAGGGCCAGGGTACTACCCTGCCCTGTCCTTGATGAGCTGAGAGTCTCTAATGGCCTGAGGATATCTGGTCCACGTTTGTGGAAACCAGTGCTAAACGGCACCAAGGCGAGGTTGACCAGGTAAGGCCGTTAGCTCCTGGATGCTGGGAGAATAAGGTGCAGACATATTTACATAAGCCTAATGGGTCATTTCAATATGTCAATCTGGATCTCGCCCAACAAGGGCAAGACTCAGATTGCAACGTCTTGCGATATCTCATTAAATCTTGCGGGATGTTTCGAAACTCACGAATCTTGCGAGAGGCCTCGTCACTTCAACAAGTCAAGCGCGACGAGGCCATTAAATCGCACCCTCTGTTGCAGACTCAGAAATTCTTCAGATTTAACCATGAAGCCATGGAAAAACATCCATCTAAACTTGCTGCACCATGTGGGAGCCAAAACTAAATTTGCTTTTCATTGCTTTATTTCTCAGAAAGATCTCCGGTTTAGGTCACAACACTGCAATCCTTATGACCTCTCTTTTGGGTATGAATGTGAAGTCAAGGAAGGAACAGGTAGCGTTTGGGAACACATTCAAAGAGTACGTACCCTGAACAAAGCACAAAGACACATGCGACCCTGATCCCCACCACCCCCAAAACCTAGAAACCCTAGCTTCTGATTGATAAGCCCGGCAATTATCTCACCTGCAGGAAAGCTTCTTTGCTCCTTTGTGTTTACATGTCAAGAGAAGTGGAAGCCCTTCGTATAGCATTCCAGATAAATTGATCTTTCCATCATTTTACTTGTAGATAGTGATTTTAAATCTGTTATTATAGCAGAGGCAATACTTGCACCTCCATTTGAAACGTAGAGCTACTGCCTGGAAAGATGAAGGGATAAGCACAAGCATCTACATCTTGCAGTACTCGGAAACATAAATGGATATTTATGTTCAGATTCCCCCCGTGACAACTTCATGCATTATTTGAATCTTGTCAAAAGGTGTCAAGGTGATAAGGTTTTACTGCTTATGCGTTCAGTCCCCTGGGATAAAGTTCAGTCAGTATATGTCCAAAGAGATGAGATACTGCCATTGTACCGTTAGTGATGGAACTGCTGAGACATCCGCCTCTCATTCATAAATTGTGTGCTGGGAATAGGTAGGCAAATGGATGGAGGGGCTTTGAAGTGTCACTCAAAAACTGTGTCATCCCAGCTATTTGTACCTGTGGAAGGGTTAACCCAAAGTGATGGTAGATGCAGATAGAAAGAGAAAAGATAACAAGGAAAATCAACTCTCACCGTTTACAAATTTAAAAAAGAAAGGAAGCCAGAAAACACTGGAAATAATGCGCTAGCTGACAAACAGCACCCGAATGGAAAAGGCAGGTAACTTTTGAGATAAAAATACAGAGCGTTGGAAATATTCAGTCAGTCTGGAAGCATCTGTGGAGGGAGAAGCAGAACTAACCTTTCAGGTCAATAACGTTTGATCCGAATTGAGAAAAGGTGAAAATGTAATATATTATAAGCCATGTGAGAGGGAATATGATGGGGAAAAGAGCAAAAGGGAAGGTCTTTGATACTTTGATAGAATGGAAGAAGATAGAGATTAAATGATACAAGAGTTCATTTTGCAAGGTCAAAGAGATGACTTGGGCAAGTAAAGACACTAAAGAAGTGTCCAGAGGAGGTGTGAATTGCAGAATAATGAACAGAAGCCACCTGAAAGCAAAACAAGAGACAAAAAGTTAAAACCAAAACCAGCCAAGGAAAGGAAACAAATGGGGGCTGAGGCTACCGTCTAAAATTGTTGAACCGAATGTTTAGTCAGGAAGGCTGTAAAAGTGTCTAATTGAAGGATGACAAGTCGTTCCTAGAGCTCAGGTTGAGCTTCATTGGAAAACTGCAGGAGGCAGAGGACAGAGAGGTCAGCGGCAGCAAGGTGTAGAATTAAAATGACAGGCGTCATTTGGCGCTTGAGATTTGTCTCATCCTCTGAACTGGTTAAAGGCGTAGCTGCTTCAATCCTTTCACCCCTGATGATTTGCTATTGTGGTAAATGTATGTGACTGCTTTGCATGTACCTGAATATTTCCAGTTGTTCTGTTACAATCAGAACTGAACGGTATCTGTTATGTGGTCTTTTTCCAAATACTCTACAGTAGATTTCTTCAAACTTTTTTTCCGGGGACCCATTTTTACCAGCCAGCCAACCTTCGCGACCCAACCCAGCCAACCTTCGCGACCCACGCCGACCGACCTTCGCGACCTACGCCGGCTGACCTGCACGACCCACTTTCTCAGGAAATCCTGCAAATCTCTTCACATTTTATTCAAACTTAGGCAGCACAGTAGCATGGTGGTTAGCACAGCGCCAGGGTCCCAGGTCAGTTCCCCGCTGGGTGACTGTGTGGAGACTGCACGTTCTCTCCGTGTCTGCATGGGTTTCCTCCATGTACTCCGGTTTCCTCCCACAATCCAATGACGTGCAGGACAGGTGGATTGGACATTCCAAATTGCCCTTTGTGTTCTAAAAGGTTAGGAGGGGTTATTGTGTTATGGGGATAGGGTGGAAGTGAGGGCTTAAAGTGGGCCTCCTTCTGCACTCTATGTTCTATGTTTTAAAATTGGTGTACAGATGTTTGATTTTGTTTTTTGTTTGCACTTCTCTTGTGGTCCTTTACTCTGAGAAATGGACAGGCGGGGTGTCACATTATAGGAGACCGCTTACCAGTCGGGTCATTGAATCACCTCACTGATTTCCCTGTAACCTATTGCTTGGCATCTGATCCGTTACCATGCAAATGTCGCCCGTGCAAAGAAATTATAGTGAGGTGGAAAAATTACAGATTACTTATAGTGAGGGATGTTAATTATCCAAATATATGTTCAGGTAGTATATGTGTGAAAGGACAGAGAGGGTCAAGAGTTCCTCTCGAGCATTCAGAAAAACATTCTTCGGCAGTTATGCTTCCAGTCCAACAAAGAAGGAGGTACTGCTTGACCAGGTTCTTGGAAATGAGGTGGGACAAATGGGTCAAGTGTCAGTAGGAGGGCATTGATCAATGATCATTGTATCATAAGGTTTAGGCTGATGTGGAAAAGGACAGAGGACAGAGTGAGAATAATTAGCCGGGGGAAAACCAACTTCAATGGGATAAGGACGGCCTAGACTACCTTCAATGAAGGATTAATTCAGGCACAGTCAACATTCCCTCAAAAGGGGAAGGTAGCACACGGAAATCCAGACCACTCTGGATGACAAAGGACAAATATTAAGACAAAGAAGAAAAAGTATGTTTATGGCAGATGTCAGGTAGAAAATACAAATGAGAACCAGGCTGGATATGGAAAGTTCAGAGGGGAGGTGAAGAAACAAAATAAGAGAAGCAATGAAGGAGCATGAAGAGACTGGAGGCTGAAATGAAAGAGAATCTCAAAGTCTTAGAAATGGTAAAAGGAGGAGTAAGAATGATGAGGGACCAAAAAGGGCATTCACCCATGGAGTCAGGGGCATAGCTGAGGTATTAAATTAATATTTTGCATCTTTCTTTACCAAGGCACAAGATTTTTTTTCAGTAATTCATTTTTATGGGATATTGGCTTTGCTGGTTAGGTCTGCATTTGATGCGCTTCCCTAATTGCCCTTGGTGGCGAGCTGCCTTCTTGAACTGATGTAATCCATGTGGTGTAAGTATACCCACTCTGCTATAGGGAGGGAGTACCCAGGATTTTGACCCAGCAACAGTGAAGGAACGGTGATATTTTTGGATGGTGAGTGACTCAGAGGGGAACTTCCATCTGGTGATGTTCCCATGTATTTGCTGCCCTTGTCCTTCTGGATCGTAGTGGTTGTGGGTTTGGAAGGTGCTGCCTAAGGAGACTTGGTGAGTTCCTGTAATGCATCTTGCAGATGGTACAGACGGCTGCTACTGTGCATCGGTTGTGGTAGGAGTGAATGTTTGTGCAAGACGTGCTAATCAAGCCGGCTGCTTTGAACTGGATGGTGTTGAGCTTCTTGAGTGCTGTTGGAGCTGCACCTATTCAGGCAAGTGGAGAGTATTCCATCACACTCCTGACTTGTGCCTTGTTGGTGGTGGACAAGCTTTGGGGAGTCATGAGATGAGTTACTCACCACAGGATTTCTAGCCTCTGACCTGCTCTTATAGCCATGGTATTAATGTGGCTATTTCAGTTCAGTTTCTGGCCAATGGTAACACCTGGGATTTTGATAGTGGGGAATTCAATAATGTTAATATCATTGAATGTCAACGGGGCGACAGTTTCATCCTCTATTATTGGAGATGGTCATTGTCTGGAACTTGTGCGCCATGAATGTTACTTGCCACTTGTCAGCCCAAGTGTGGGTATTGCCCAGATTATGCTACATTTGGACATAAACTGCTTCAGCATCTGAGGAGACACAAATGGCGAACATCCCCACTTCTGACCTTATGTTGGAAGGAAGGTCTTTGAGAAGCAGCTGAAGGTGGTTGGGTCTCGGACACTACCTTGAGGAACTCCTACGGTGATGCCCTGGGACTGAGATAACTAATATCCAACAACCACAACCATCGTCCTTTGTGCCAGGAATGACTTCAGCCAGTGGAGAGTTTCCTCTCTGATTCCCATTGACTGCCATTTTGCTAGGACTCCTTTATGAGGGAGGCAGGGACACCAGAGATGCCTTGATTCAGCTTGGCTGCCAAGACACTGCTTCCACCTCATGGCAGGGGTACCACCTCCCTTACCAGACATTTGCAATGACCCGTTCCTATTGAACCCACGCTCCACTCAGTGACTGCAATGAGGTTTACAGCCCCTCCAGTCCAACATGAGATGCTGGCATGCGCTGTGCCTATAAAACAAGTGAATCATACTCAGGCCATGAACACAAAAGCAAAATGTATATGCCCTTGGCTCTGACAATGAAATTAACATTATAAGGTGTTAACAGTCACACCAGGCAACAGCTTAACAAATAATGGACGAATGGAAGATCACTGTTGTGCTCATGATGATTTCAACTTATGTTGGCAAGTGCTGCATGTTGGTGATCCCCCTCGCTGGCAGCCGCATTGGAGCCATGTGTGCCGCAGGACTATGCTGCCACCTCTCCCTCAGCCTTTGTCATGTGCGGTACCCTCTTCCTGCTATGCCATGGCATCAAAATGTCCTGCCTGTCACTGACCTCCTCCAGCAGTTCACAGAGGCGTTCATCTGAAAAGCGGAGACAGAGTGCCCACTAGATTTGCCCTCCCACCTGCCATGCTCAGCGGGTGCTGAAGTCATGACTGCTGAGAAGGGTAGTGTCAGTAATTCCATCCAGACAGTTCCTTGAAGCTTCTCTCCAACCCCTACCAGCCGTCAGGGAGCTGACAACTTTTCAAGTTGGACCAACTGCTCACACAGCTCCCACCTTTGCCTTGACATCCCAACCACTCAAGGGTCGCGTTTCGGGCTTAGCGGGTCTTAATTGCTCAGCCAGAGTGAAATTATGTCTCTAAAATGGTGCCACCAGGGAGCAAAGTCTGCATCTACTTCAGGGTGTGCCCACCTGACGGGCATGACAGGAATGAAATTCCGGCCAGAGAGTAATGGTTAATGGATGTTTTTCAAGCTGGAGGAAGGTTTGTCGTGGAGTTCGTGTTCGGTGAATTGGACATTCTGAATTCTCCCTCTGTGTACCCGAACAGGCGTCGGAGTGTGGCGACTAGGGGATTTTCACAGTAACTTCATTGCAGTGTTAATGTAAGCCGACTTGTGACAAAAATAAAGATTACTCAAGATTATTATGAAAGATTGAAGAAGTTCGGACTGTTTTCCTTCGAGAAAAGAAGGCTGAGAAGAGATTGGATAGAGATATTCAAAACCATGAGGGATCTGGACAGAGTAGACGAGGAGAAACTGTTCCCACTTGCGAAAGGATCAAAAAAGAGGAGACACAGAATTAAAGTAATTGGTAAAAGAAACAATTGTCATATGATGAGAAAGCTATTCATGTAGCGGGTGGTTAGGAGCTGAAATGCACTGCCTGAGAGGCAGGGTCAGGTGAAGCATTCAAAACGGAATTAAATTGCTGTTGAAAAGAAAGAATGTGCAGCATTATGGGGGGAAGGCGCGAGAACGGAATAAGGTGAGCTGCTCATTGGGATAGCCAGTGCATATTTGATGGGCTTAATGGCCTTCTTCTGCACAGTAACAATTTTGTGAATTTGGGCAACAATTCTTTTGCAATTCATTGGGAGAGTAGATGAAAGCACTCGTCATGCATCAGATTCCTGTTTGAACCTAGATATGGTTCGTCAGATATAATACATAGGCTTTGAAGCACTTGAAAAGGCCCTGAGCACATGAAATGTGTCAGCATAAATGCAAACTGTTGTTGCTATATAAGTGCGAGTTATTTCTTGTCTCCACCACAGATGATGCTGACATTAAGATAATCGAGGGATTTGAGGATAGGATAGGGATAAGAAGCAAAAGTGGAGTTGAGGAGTAGATCAACCATGGCGAGCAGCCATTGGGGCCTACTCGGCTCTATTTTCTATGTTTCTTTCTTACAAGCTTGGATGAGTGTGTGTACAGAAAAGTTGAGGTAAGTACCCTCTTTAGGGTATCACTGGCAGTGCCATCTCTACTACACGGTTAAGCTAAAATTGTTCCCTCAGGCAATGGACAACTCTGTAACTAGCTCCCTGCTGATCTGAAGTCCATGCAGGCACTTGGCTCCAATCAACAGCAGGTAGATGTGCCAAGAGCAGCCAAATTGTCCTCGCAGAGGTTTGGCACAAGCTCAATGGTCTGAATGGCCTCCTTCAGTGTTGAAATGTATGGTTGTTAAATGTACCAGTGACGCAGAAATAGGTTGGAAAGTAAGTTGTGAAGAGGACGTAATTAGTCTGCCAAGGAGTATAGGTAGGCTAAGTGAGTGGGCAAAGATTTGACAGATGAATATAGAGTGCGACTTTCCCACCCCATTGGGCCTGGCGCCAATCCCTTTGCGATGAGAGAAAAGCGGGAAAGGCCAAAAACGAGAATCACACCCAATGCGTAACATTTTGCAAATCACTTGGCCTGTTCCCGATGGCAAGATCTGGATCTCACCTCAAAATCGTGAGAAGCTCATTAAGTCTAATTTGCATTCATTTCAATATCATTAACGAGATTCAAGTCAAATGCAGTGGCCTCCCAGGAGTCACCCGACTCCCCACTGAGATGTCACATGACCGTTTAGTACTCCTCCACAAAAGTAGAGACATGGCTCAATGGCTACCGAATTGGCGTGAATAGCCCTCTCCATTTACCATGATAGATCAAGGGCCCAGGAGAGTCCTTCATGACGGTCCTGGGCCATGGAGGGGTGAGGGCTTTTGCATCTGTGAGGCCTTCAAGCCATCTTTAAATATTGTGAAGACCCATAATAGGGGCAACCTCAGCTGCTGCCTGTCTGTCCTACCAAACACATCCAGGACAGAGCCCTGCTGCAGCTCTCTCATGAAAGTCAATTTCATTCCCTTTGACTGTGAACAGCCTCTAGCTTCACAGCTGAAGACCATCTCAAAGGATAGTCGTTAGTTGTGAGAACACATAGATGATTTGGAGTTGCGGACCAAGTGTAATGTGTCAAAGTTCGCAGATGACATGAAGATGAGTAATAGAGTAAAGTGTGCAGAGGACACTGAAAGTCTGCAGAGGGATATTGATAGTTTAAGTGACTGGGCAGATGGACTACAGTATTGGTAAATGTGAGGTCACCCATTTTGGTAGGAATAACAGCAAAATGGACTATTATTTAACTGGTAAAAAATTACAGCATGCTGCTGTGCAGAGGGGCCTGGGTGTCCATGTGCATGAATCGCAAAACGTTGGTTTGGAAGCAAATGGAATTTTGTCCTTCATTGCTGGAGGGGTGGAGTTTAAAAACAGGGATGATATGTTCCAGCTGGATAGGGTGGAGGTGAGGCCACACCTGGAGTACTGTGTACAGTTTTGATCTCCTTACTTGAGAAAGGACGTACAGGCACTGGAGGGGGTGCAGAGGAGATTCACCAGGTTATTTCCAGAGTTGAGAGGATTGGCTTACGATGAGAGAGTGAGTAGACTGGGACTGTACTCATTGTAATGTAGAAAAATGAGGGGGGATCTGATAGGAAACATACAAAATTATGAAAGGAATAGTTAAGATAAAAGCAGGGAGGTTGTTTCTACGGGTGGGTGAAACTAGAACTAGAGGGCATAGCCTCAAAATAAGGGGGAGCAGATTTAGGACTCAGTTGAGTCGAAACTTCTTCACGTCAAGGGTTTTAAGTCTGTGGAATTCCCTGCCCAGTGAAGCAGTCGAGGCTGCCTCGTTGGATGTTTTTAAGGCAAAGGTAGATAGATGTTTGAACAGTAAAGGAATTAAGGTTACGTTGAGCGGGCAGGTAAGTGTGAGCTGTGTCCGCAATAAGATCAGCCATGATCTCATTGAATGGCGGAGCAGGCTCGAGGTGCCAGATGGCCTACTCCTGCTCCTTGTTCTTATGTTCCCACCTCCTGAACCTTTAAGTGTCCCCTCGAAAAGAACAGGTTTCCTGTCTGAAAGGATGATTAGTGGACTGGGTGTCCTTCAACCTTTGATGCCTGAACAGCGTGCCTGTACTGTAGGAGTGTCAGAATCATCGAGGCAGCTATCAACAATCAAAACATAAAGAGCAGGGCTTCACCACTGAGGATCCTTGTGCAGCTAAAGGGTAATTGCCTGGATGAGGGGATGACAGCTGAGCACAAGTGCCCTAATGTTGCTGGCAGAGGTCTGGGGTCTCGAGGCTCCTGCTCTGGTTGGGAGTCAGTGTGCAGAGCAGCGTTTGCCAGCACAACTGGTTTTCTGGTTGGCATTCTGAGGCAAGGCGGGGCCGTATTGGGCAGGGTGAGGAGGCTTGGGGCAATATAAGGGTCCCTGGCTGGAAGCCCTAACTGATCAGTCTCACTCCTTCTCCAGTTTCCTCCAGATACAAAAAATGATTGCTGATCTCGATCCCGCGGAGGCTGTCCTCGTTGTGGTTGTCGCAGCCGAGGCAAGCAGACGCCGAAGAAGACAGCAAGTCCAACGCAGGCTGGAGGCAGCACCACATGTACAGAGGGCCGTTGTGCACATCTGGCCAGAATGGGAGGCCAGCGACGTGCCAGGTTGTACAGGCCTTGTTCATCCTTCAGTGAGTTCGCAGGCAGCATATACCGCAAAAGACTGCACCTCAACAGACAGACAGTGCGGCACCTATGGGACGTCCTTGCAGACATGGCACAGGAGCGGGGGGGGGGGGTGGCCAGGAAGTGGGCCATGGGGTTAGGGTGGACGGAACACCATTGTCGCAGCCTGCAATGCAGCCATGCGGCAGCGCGCACTGCTGACTGCCTACTGTGAACCTAGTGCCACGGGTCGTATGGGTGTCCCCCTCAGGCCACTGTCCTCGGCACCCTCTGCCCCAGCCAACCCATCAACGGGGTGACCGTGCTCCAGCACAACCAGTTCCACATTGTTGGCTGGGATGAGTGTGTGTGGGGAGTGGAGTGCTAATATGGGGCTGCAGCTTTCAGCCTCTCGAGTGCCAATCCCAACCCCAGCGAAGCTGACACCATTTTTCATTGGAATCAATCGTGTTCCATGTGGCGACGGTGCTAGCCCATTAACAGTTAATGAATTGGTTTGGGACCGGCGCCAATTTTGTTGTCGTGGAGGACCACCTATTCAGTCCCGGCATCAGCACATAGTCTGTGAAACAGAGAATCCCGCCCCTGAGGTTTAAACAAACTGTGCATTGCTTTAATATATTTGCACTAGAAGTAAACCTTTATTTTCCAATATTATGTTTTAGTTTTAGTCATGGTTTGAGCATTTGTGGGAGAGGGTTAAAATATATTGACAAAAGGACATGTTTTTTTTGGGGGGGGAATAATCACACCCACAATATCTTTTACCCTTTTGGAGAGTAGCGGGGATCATTGATCGAAGGATCCCGGAGCTGAGGATCACTCCATTGAACCGTGCTGAACTTGGAATTGGACTTCAACCCGGAGTTTATGGGTCAGGAGTAGGGTTGCTACCAGTGTGCCACAAGGCCTCCTCCGGCTTTGTTTGTGACTGCCCCGTATCTATTGGAAATGTCTTACTTGCTTGCAAAGGAATGTAAACTCTGACGAGACCAAGGAAACAGGGGATGAAAATTTGTCTTCAGTCAATATGGCTCGGGTTACAGAGGTGGGGTGACACAAGTTGACTCACATCCTAATCCAATGAGAGAGGTGAATTTGGCTCATTTAAAAATAAGGAAGGAGGAATAATAAGCAGTGGGAATAAACATTGGAAAATCGTAATCTTTGTTGGCACAGTGTCACCGTGGTTTCTGAGGTATGACTCTTCGAGACACAGTTCAACAGCGCTTCAAAGACAAAGAAGAGAGAGACATCGCCTGTGCTGGAAACATCAAGGATGCCTAGAAACTTGAGGGATGAACATCTTCTATCTTTTCTTCACTGCTTTGGGTTAAATATATGTAAAATTTTAGTACTAAATTCTACTTGATTTATAAATTCCTCGTTATTCGGACCTTGTAGGTCAAGCACAATTTGGGGTCCTAATGCGAGACATTAAGAATTTGGACATTAGAGTTTTCACTTAGAAGGGTTTTATACCTTCAAACCATCAAATCGTACTTTATGGCATGATTTCCTCCCCTCAAAAACATGAAGGCCTGTTCAGTGACCTGCTGGTCAATCTAAGGATGGACACTTTCCAGCACTTTGGAATAAAGCGGTGCGGTGCGGGATCAATATTTAGGTCAGTGTTTGAGGGTCTCGCCTGGTGCCAAGCTGGCAGGGGTGTGGGTGGGGGGTTGGGGGTTTGAGAACCCTCAGGGGGGAGAGCAACCTGGGCAGAGATAAAACCTTAAGAGGGTCCCTCAGATGGTCTGTTAAGGAGGGACTTCTCCTTACCAGCCACCAACCCGTGGAGGAATCCTGCTGGGCTGGTTGCTTAATGTGGGCCTCTCCTGGCATCGGGTAAATCCTGATGATGGTGAATTGAGGCTCCAAGGGCATCAGTTGGCCCATTGGCTGCCAGGCCACCTGACACCAACCCTACCACTAGTAAAACTGTGTTGGGGGCAGGGGCGGGCAGCTAAGTGGTGGGCCTGCCCCCACTCGAGTCCCGCACTTTCAAACCCACACGTGGAAGAGTGTAAAATCCAACCCAAGTGTGGCCTAATCAAAGTTCTATAGAAGTTTAAAATAACTTTGCTGCTTTCCAATTCTATCCCATGAGAAATATATTCCAGTGTTCTGATTGTATTTTGATGGCCTTATTAAACTGTCACTTCTTTGTACCAACATCTCCAGATCTCTCTATTTCCGTGAAACATTTTTCCCAAGGTGCACATGGCTTATTTATTCTTCCTAACAAACTATATTGATTTACACATATCTATACTGAAGTTCATTTTCTAATTGTGCCCCAAATCTCCAAGATGCCTGCTCTGAGTTGGAACGTGAAGTTGCTGATGGGCCATCAATTGCACGAGAGATGTGTTGCTTTACAAAAGTTAGACTTTAATAAGCTAGAACTTAGCCCTGCGGTTGTCTACAATAAAATGGACGACCGCCGGGCGTTTTGACTTTATACTTCGGTAAGGAGGCGTGGTTAACTCAGCCTCTCAACCAACCGGAGAGCTGTCACATGACTGGTCTCAACCAATCGGTTGAGAGGCACATGACCGACCAGGGCCAATGGTAAGCCGGTGTTCTGCCCCAATGGCAGACAGCTATGCAAATCATATCACCACAGTTGCAAACTGCTGCATGCCTTGAAGCCCCGTATTGGTGAAAATTTTCAGCAGGTTTTTGGCCATTTTCTTCAGTTATAAACGACAGCCAGAAGGCCTCAACCATCGCAGTTCAGCCATGAGAAATAAATGGAAGTTACTAGTTGCTTACTTACGGATCCTCGTATCCGAAAGAATGCCATCTAATGCCCAGTTTTCTCAGGAAATCCTTGGGGTAAGTGTTTTCCCAGTGGGATCCATATGTAGGAGGCATTAGGACATGTCTCTCACTTCATTTACAATATATTTAAATATTCCCTCCTTTTGTGGACAAAAACTTCACACTTGAACCTGGGATGCCCCAGAAAACGTATTCCATTATTGCAGGTTTTGCCTTTTTTCCCTCCACAGCACTAGAGAAAAATCTACATACTTCGTATCACCAGCAACAACACTACACTCAGCAACTTGATTTTATATAGCATATTTAACATCGTCAAACATCGTCAAACATCCCAAAGTGCTTTTCATGGAGCGTTACCCAACAGAATTTGACACTGAGTCATGTGAGGAGATACAAGCTCAAATGGCCAAAAGCTCTTTCAAAGTGGAGGGTTATAAGAAACAAGACAAAGTAGGAAAGCGAGCGAGACAGGCAGGAAGATTTAGGAAGGGAATTGCAGAGCTTTGTGCCTTGGGAGCTGAAGGCATGATAGCCAATGGTTGAGTGGGCACCCGAATCCGCGTCCGAAGTGTTGTAACCTGCACCAGGTGCTGGAACATGGGCTGAATGGCCTCTTTTGGCACCGCAACTTTTCTGTGGCTCTCTGATTCTATGAACTGATTGAAATAGCGGGGGGTGCGCCAGAGACCAGGATTGGAGGAACACAGAAACCTTGGAGGGTTGCATTTCCCTTTGTTGTGTTTGATTCACCTCCTTTTCCCAAGGAGGCTGGGATCATCGTTCTTTTAATGCCCGCATGATTACCTTCAAGCGTTTATCACGGCGGCACTGTAGCACAGTAGGTAGCACTGTTGCTTCACAGCTCCAGGGTCCCAGGGTCAATTCCTGGCTTGGGTCTGTGCACAGTCTGCACGTTCTCCCCGTGTCTGCGTGGGTTTCCTCCGAGCGCTCCGGTTTCCTCCCACAAGTCCCGAAAGACATGCTGTTAGGTGAATTGGACATTCTGAATTCTCCCTCTGTGTACCCGAACATGCGCCGGAATGTGGCGACTAGGGGCTTTTCACTTGTGACAATAAAGATTATTATTATCGTCATGAGGGGATGCATGTGCACATGACGGGGTGATCCTGTCAGTTTAGAACATAGAACATAGAACAGTACAGCACAGAACAGGCCCTTCGGCCCTTGATGTTGTGCCGAGCAATGATCACCCTACTCAAACCCACGTATCCACCCTATACCCGTAACCCAACAACCCCCCCCTTAACTTTACTTTTTAGGACACTAAGGGCAATTTATCATGGCCAATCCACCTAACCCGCACATCTTTGGACTGTGGGAGGAAACCGGAGCACCCGGAGGAAACCCACGCACACAGGGGGAGGACGTGCAGACTCCGCACAGACAGTGACCCAGCCGGGAATCGAACCTGGGACCCTGGGAGTTTATGCTCCAAATTCTGTATTGTCACCTGGTGAGCACCTCTGTTGGTCAAGTGTCAGCCTATGTAGATGGTAGACAGTCTTGTATCCTGACTGGAGCATTGACCGAAACTTTCATTCAGCTCCCAGCAGCTAATTGCGTCGACGGGTATCCTATCGTTGTTAGACAGAAAATAGTTAATTTTTAAATGCTACTGTTTGTAGTTTTGAGTGCTTCCTGCATAGAGGCAGAAGCCTGACTTCATTCCATGAGAATGAAATCTGAAATCAATGTTAAAATGCTGTGGCCAGCTGCACAAATACTGAGCATCACCTTACCAAATTTAATTTGTACCCTATAAATGTATTTTTTTAGAGACCTATAAATAAAAATGGCAGCTAATTTGTACAGTGCACAAGTGTTGTGTGTGATTAAATTTAATATTTCACCTCAGGTTTTATGACAAAGCAGTAGATATTAACGAGCTGGGCTGCAGGTTTGGTTTTTCACAAAATTGGTCCTTTAAAAAAAAATCATTAAAAACGATCAAAGGTTGTTAAAAGGAGCTTCACTTGTAGCAATTTGGTGTCCCATCAGATTCATATTATAGATAGGATAGGAGGGGTTGCAGACTATGACTGAAGCTGTACTTGCTGGCAAACTTGCACTTTTGGGCTAAAGTACCCTCTTACTGGTTTGTCTCGGATGAGTTTCAACTTGTTCCAACTCAATTTTGGAAATACTTGAAGAAACCACCTTCATGCCTGCGACAACCTTATTTCCCTTGCCTCTGATCTCATCTTCCTCCCTCTGACTGAACTGGGCCAATTTTGAACTTGCATTGTCATCTTTTATCTGGAGGTGACTTTCAAATGCAACATCCTAAGACTGCTGGCTTTCAACTATCCATTTCAGTATTGTCTGCCTCGGGGGCGGCATGGTAGCACAGTGGTTAGCACTGTTGCTTCACAGCGCCAGAGACCCAGGTTCGATTCCCGGCTTGGGTCACTGCCTGCGCGCACTGCCTGTCCACATGGGTTTCCTCCGGATGCTCCGGTTTCCTCCCACAAGTCCCGAAAGATGTGTTGTTAGATAATTTTGACATTCTGAATTCTCTCACCATGTACCTGTACAGGTGCTGGAATGTGGCGGCAAGGGGTTTTTCCACAGTAACTTCGTTGCAGTGATAATGTAGGCCTACGTGGGTTTCCTCCGGGTGCTCCCGGTTAGGTGGACTGACCATGATAAATTGCCCTTTGTGACCAAAAAGGTTAGATGGGGTTATTGGGTTACGGGGATAGGGTGGAAGTGAGGGCTTAAGTGGGTCCGTGCACACTCGATGGGCCGAATGGCCTCCTTCTGCACTGTATGTTCTATGATCTATGATACTTGTGACAATAAAGATTATTATTATTATTATAGGTTACTCCTGTCCTGCTACAATCCTAATATGTGTCTTAAATACTCCTGTGCTTGCTCAGTCTCTTCATGCTGACTCATCCATTCCCAGTGTCCAAACTCTGATGTATGTATCCCGTCCTGCACTATGATCTTACCCTTACCATCGCTGAACTACACTGGTTCCCATTCCTCCCATGCATGAATTTCAAAATCGATAACCTCACAAATATATCCCCCTATGACCTTGCTTCAACCTATCACTGCAATTTCCTTGCAAAAGCTCCGATTTTTGTTTTTCAAAAATATATTTTATTTGTCAAATATTTGATAGAACATTACAAACATTTCAAAATGGCCATCACACAAAGTGCAATAATGTTCAGGTTTTCTACATTCACCATGTTGTACTTTGAGGTGCTTCAATACAGTCAAAGAAACATTACTGGCATTTCAAAATGATCGTTACAAATGGTGCAAAGATATTTAAGATGTCTACATAAATCATGTTGCACTCTGAGGTGCTTCACTACAAATTAGATACATGTAATATTCACTATATATGTTCAATGTGAATCATACGGCCCAAGGGTGTCTATACAGTCCCACTTCCCTCAGTTCACTATGGCTGAAAGGTCTTAGACTGCGGCATTCCCCCATTGTGCTTCTGCGGCGGCTGCCCCAAGATTTAGTGCACTCCTCAGCTTGCAGTCCTGGACTTTGGAATGTGCCAGTCTGTAACACTCGGTCGGGGGAAATTGTTTGCGCTGGATCAGCAAGAAATTTCAAGCAAAAGTTCTGATCCTTTGATCTATCTTTGAAAACTTCCGACATAGAACATACAGTGCAGAAGGAGGCCATTCGGCCCATCAAGTCTGCACCGACGCATTTAAGCCCTAACTTCCACCCTATCTCCTTAACCCAATAACCACTCGTAAACTTTTTGGACGCTAAGGGCAAATTAGCATGGCCAATCCACCTAACCCGCATCTCTTTGGACTGTGGGAGGAAACCGGAGCACCTGGAGGAAACCCACGCTGACAACGTGCAGATTCCACACAGACAGTGACCCAGCCGGGAATCGAACCGGGAACCCTGGAGCTTTGAAGCAATTGTGCGAACCACTATGCTGCCATTCTGCCCCATCTTTGACAATCTTCGTTATGTTAAACCTACAATGTAAGAGGACGTTACTTTTAATTTTGTTAAGGTGGTGAATTGTTCACAACAAAATGTTAAAAAAGCCGGTTAAGAAAAATTAGAATAAAAAATTCCTCAGCACTGTTCAGTTTAGTCTGAAGATGTAATTAGATGATAATGGTCTATATTTATACACACACATGTAAATGTAATCACATTACTGGATTCCGATGGAATAATTGTGATAAATGATCATTTGTATTTGTGATAATTTTGTGGTAATTGTGACAATAAAAAGCTATAATTATCAGGGTTGCCACTTAATTCTCATAATTGTGAAAATTAACATGTGTGATTGTGTTTACTTCCAAACATGCATGCAAACAAACACACAAGATCATTTGCATACCCTTGATCATTATTACATGATTTCAACAACACATGGAGCTCGATATACATTGAAATGACCTCAAATTATTTCAAGTAATCTTGCAAAGGTTTGTCACAAACCTTTTTCATAACCCCTTAGCTAAGAAAAGATAGACTGGCATTGGAGGGAGCCAAATGAAGGTTCACCAGTTAACCCCAGGTTTGGACGGATTTTCTTACAAGTAGAGGTTGAGTAGATAGAGCATAAAACATACAGTGCAGAAGGAGGCCATTCGGCCCATCAAGTCTGCACAGACCCACTTAAGCCCTCACCTCCACCCTATCCCCGTAACCCAAATAACCCCTCCTAACCTTTTTGGACACTAAGGGCAATTTATCATGGCCAATCCTCCGAACCTGCACATCTTTGGAGTGTGGGAGGAAACCAGAGCACCCGGAGGAAACCCACACAGACACGGGGAGAACGGGCAGACTCTGCACAGACAGTGACCCAGAGGGAATCGAACCTGGGACCCTGGCACTGTGAAGCCACAGTGCTATCCACTTGTGCTACCGTGCTGCCCTGTAGGTTGGTCCTATACTCACTGGTGTTTAGAAGAACAAAATCAGGGGGCTTGATAGGATAGATGTTGAGAGGATGTTTCCCTTGTGGGAGAGTCTAGGACCAGAGGGCATAGGCTCAGAATAAGGGGTCACCCACTTCCGACAGTGATGAAGAAGAATTTCTTCGCTCAGAGGGCAGTGAATCTATGGAATTATTTACTGCGGAGAGCTGTAGAGGCTGGGCTGTTGTGTATGTTCAAGGTTGAGATAGAGAGATATTTAATCCGCAAGGGAATCAAGAGTTATGGGGATAAGGTGGGAAAGTGGAGTTGAGGATTATCTCAGATCAGCCATGATCTCATTGAATGGCAGAGCAGACTCGATGGGCCGAGTGGCCTACCTTTGCTCCTATGTCTTAAGGTCTTATGGTCTAAAGCTCATTTTAAACAAAAAGAACATGGGAATTGTTTGAGCTATATTGCAGTCTAGTTCTTTGTGCAGACATTTTTCCAATATTGCCATTTATGTTTGCTTCTGGGAGCAGCATTTTAAATTCGCTGCTGAATTTGACATCTATCATGATTTTGCATTGTTTGTTGCATTATCATTTAATTGATGTTGGATTTCGCACATTTTTTTAGATGTAATGGTCTAAGACCTTTGCTCCCGGATCGGGTGTGCAGAGTTGAGAAATGTCGTGAGCCTGACTGAGGGAAAAGAGGTACGGGAGTTGGGATTTTCAGGAATGTGGGATGGATTAGAAGTTGGAAATGCTGCCCCCAGAATGAGGGGAGGAAGCTACTAGATGCAAAGCCAGGCTGGGTGGAAGATAGGCCTCTATGCAACAGCATTGTTTGAAAGATGTAAAAAGCACAATGAAACAAAAACATACTTTGAGTCCTCACTGCCCACATCACATTATCCCCACATACTCCCCAGCTCCCATTCATGATAACCCAGCTCCCATTGACCCCCATGCCCTCCATGCTGATCCATACCTCTGTACCCACCCCTATGGATGCTGATACCTCAACGCCAACCTATGCTTCTGTACACAAGCCCATGGATACCCAAATCCTCCATGCCAAGCCTATGCCCTTGTATCCACCCCCCATGACCCCTCCAGACACCCCACTCACCCGCATGGCTCATTATTGCTGTATACAAACTTACTGCCACCTGATGCCCCCAAACCATTACTATTTGCCCTTACCCCCTCAATGTCTAATCCATGATCGGCAAACCTCATGAGCCATGCTGATATACAATTGCGTCTATTGATGATGTCATGATTTGAAAAAAAAACACTTTCATTGATAAAAAAGACGTTCAACACATTGAAATTCCTTCAACTAATCTATGGAAACAAACAATTCACTTGATCTTTTATGAAAATAAATAGCTTCACTCCATAATCACTTGGAGCGATCAATAAAACTGCTCAGTTTGCATATATTCCTTTGATAATGTTAAGTTGTAAAATCAGTCATGCTGCACAAATCCTATAATGATAACACTCAGGATTATGGCATCCAACAGAGTGAAATAGGCAGCACTTATTTTTTAAAACTCCGCTCAGTTTTCTTTAAGTTTAAAACCCAGCAGGGTTAAATCTCATGACAGTTTTGACTGTTCCAATGAGGTGTGAGATTTCCAATGGGCTTTGACAGTTCTTTGACATTTTGACAGTTCTTTGATACCTTTGGCAACCTTTGACAACTTGACAGTTATTTGGCAGCTTTGTCATTTATTTGAAGGCCTTGATAGTTCCAATCAATTTATGCACCTTTTGTGGAAATTCATGTCGACTTTTTAACAATTCCAAAATACATCTGAGCACTCCCAAAGGGCACCTCACCTCTCCCAAAGTTGTCCCTGGACTAGATACAAAAGGATACCTTACCTCGCCAAAAGGATACCCTGGTTATCCAAACAAATCTCCAATGTTCAGATTTGTTTCTACCAGGTCTTGTAGATTGAGTCATTGAGTCATTGTGGCAGGGGGATGGGAACCAATGCAGGAAGTCGGAAGATAGTAAAACAGGGACAGAAACAAAAGGCAGTAAGGGGGAAAGTGTAAAGCAGAGATGACATAGTCAAAAATCAAAAAGGGTGACAGTACAAGGTACAGTGACTGAGGGGAGCTCAGTGAATAGGCCCAGTAATATTAAAAGGAATAAAACGGGAAGTAAAAACAAATTGTAAGCGACGCGGCAGGTTGTTACATGAAGATATGGGTTCAACGACAAGGAAAATTAGGAGCAAGGTTAAGAGGAAATATAACTTAGGAAAGGTTACTGATCGACGTGTTAAGATTCAAAACAGAGGTAAAAAAACCAACATAAGTGTACTTTACCTGAATGCTCGTAGTATTCGGAATAAAGTAATTGAGTTGATGGCGCAAATCATCGTGAGTGACTATGATTTAGTGGCCATTACTGAAACATGGTTAAAGGATGGTCACGACTGGGAGTTAAATATCCGAGGGTATCAAACTATTCGGAAGGACAGAGTGGGTGGTAAGGGAGGTGGTGTAGCTCTGTTATTTAAGGATGACATCCGGGCAATAGTAAGGGATGACATCGGTGCTATGGAGGATAAGGCTGAATCCATTTGTGTGGAAATCAGGAATAGTAAGGCGAAAAAGTCACTGATTAGAGTAGTCTATCGGCCACCAAATAGTAACGTTATGGTGGGGCAGGCAATAAACAAAGAAATAACTGATGAATGTAGAAATGGTACAGCAGTTATCATGGGGGATTTTAATCTACATGTTGTTTGGTTTAACCAAGTCGGTCAAGGCAGCCTTGAGGAGAGGTTTATAGAATGTATCCGCGATAGTTTCCTAGAACAGCATGTAATGGAACCTACGAGGGAACAAGCGGTCCTAGATCTGGTCCTATGTAATGAGACAGGATTGATTCATGATCTCATAGTTTGGGATCCTCTCGGAAGGAGCGATCACAATATGGTGGAATTTAAAATACAGATGGAGGGTGAGAAGGTAAAATCAAACACTAGTGTTTTGTGCTTAAACAAAGGAGATTACAATGGGATGAGAGAAGAACTAGCTAAGGTAGACTGGGAACAAAGACTTTATGGTGAAACAGTTGAGGAACAGTGGAGAACCTTCCAAGTGATTTTTCACAGTGCTCAGCAAAGGTTTATACCAACAAAAAGGAAGGATGGTAGAAAGAGGGAGAATCGACTGTGGATATCTAAGGAAATAAGGGAGAGTATCAAATTGAAGGAAAAAACATACAAAGTGGCAAAGATTAGTGGGAGACTAGAGGACTGGTAGGGGGCAACAGAAAGCTACTAAAAAGCTATAAAGAAGAGTAAGATAGATGATGAGAGTAAACGTGCTCAGAATATAAAAACAGATAGTAAAAGTTTCTACAAATATATAAAACAAAAGAGAGTGGCTAAGGTAAATATTGGTCCTTTAGAGGATGAGAAGGGAGTTTTAATAATGGGAGATGAGGAAATGGCTGAGGAACTGAACAGGTTTTTTGGGTCGGTCTTCACAGTGGAAGACACAAATAACATACCAGTGACTGATAGAAATGAGGCTATGACAGGTGAGGACCTGAGATGATTGTTATCACTAAGGAGGTAGTGATAGGCAAGCTAATGGGGCTAAAGGTAGACAAGTCTCCTGGCCCTGATGGAATGCATCCCAGAGTGCTAAAAGAGATGGCTATGGAAATTGCAAATGCACTAGTGATAATTTACCAAAATTCACTAGACTCTGGGGTGGTCCCGGTGGATTGGAAAGTAGCAAACGTGATACCACTGTTTAAAAAAGGAGGTAGGCAGAGAGCAGGAAATTATAGGCCAGTGAGCTTAACATCGGTAGTAGGGAAGATGCTGGAATCTATCATCAAGGAAGAAATAGCGAGGCATCTGGATGGAAATTGTCCCATTGGGTAGACGCAGCATGGGTTCATAAAGGGCAGGTCGTGCCTAACTAATTTAGTGGAATTATTTGAGGACATTACCAGTGTGGTAGATAACGGTGAGCCAATGGATGTGGTATATCTGGATTTCCAGAAAGCCTTTGACAAGGTGCCACACAAAAGGTTGCTGCATAAAATAAAGATGCATGGCATTAAGGGGAAAGTAGTAGCAGGGATAGAGGAGTGGTTAATTAATAGAAAGCAAAGAGTGGGGATTAATGGGTGTTTCTCTGGTTGGCGATCATTAGATAGTGGTGTCCCTCAGGGATCCGTGTTGGGCCACAATTGTTCACAATCTACATAGATGATTTGGAGTTGGGGACCAATGGCAATGTGTCCAAGTTTGCAGATGACACTAAGATGAGTGGTAAAGCAAAAAGTGCAGAGGATACTGGAAGTCTGCAGAGGGATTTGGATAGGTTAAGTGAATGGGCTAGGGTCTGGCAGATGGAATACAATGTTGGAAAATGTGAGGTTATCCATTTTAGTAGGAATAACAGCAAAAGGGATTATTATTTAAATGGCAAAATATTAAAACATGCTGCTGTGCAGAGAGACCAGGGTGTGCTAGTGCATGAGTCGCAAAAAGTTGGTTTGCAGGTGCAACAGGTGATTAAGAAGGCAAATAGAATTTTGTCCTTCATTACTAGAGGGATGGAGTTTAAGACTAGGGAGGTTATGCTGCAATTGTATAAGGTGTTAGTGAGGCTACACCTGGAGTATTGTGTTCAGTTTTGGTCTCCTTACCTGAGAAAGGACGTACTGGCACTGGAGGGTGTGCAGAGGAGATTCATGAGGTTAATCCCAGAGCTGAAGGTGTTGGACTATGAGGAGAGGTTGAGTAGACTGGGGCTGTACTCGTTGGAATTTAGAAGGATGAGGGGGGATCTTATAGAAACATATAAAATTATGAAGGGAATAGATAGGATAGATGCGGACAGGTTGTTTCCACTGGCGGGTGAAAGCAGAACTAGGGGGCATAGCCTCAAAATAAGGGGAAGTAGATTTAGGACTGAGTTTAGGAGGAACTTCTTCACCCAAAGGGTTGTGAATCTAGGGAATGCCTTGCCCAGTGAAGCAGTTGAGGCTCCTTCATTAAATGTTTTTGAGGTAAAGATAGATAGTTTTTTGAAGAATAAAGGGATTAAGGGTTATGGTGTTCGGGCCGGAAAGTGGAGCTGAGTCCACAAAAGATCAGCCACGATCTCATTGATTGGTGGAGCAGGCTCGAGGGGTCAGATGGCCAACTCCTGCTCCTAATTCTTATGTTCTTATTGATGTTTACAGCATGGAAACAGGCCCTTCGGCCCATCTTGTCCATGCCGCCCAGCTTCCATCACTAAACTAATCCCACTTGCCCGCATTTGGTCCATATCCATCTTTACTCACCCTGCCCATGTAACTATCTAACTGCTTTTCAAAAGTCAAAATTGTATCCACCTCTGCCTCTGGCAGCCCATTCCAGATGCTCACCACCCTCTGTGTGAAGACATTTCCCCTCTGGTCTCTTTTGTATCTCTCCCCTCTCACCTTAAACCTGTACCCTCTAGTTCTAGACTGCTCTACCTTTGAGAAAAGATGTCGACTATCTGTCTTACCTCTGGTCCTCATTATTTTATAAACCACTATAAAATCACCCCTAAGCCTCCTACGCTTCAGGGAAAAAGTCTTAGCCTATCCAACCTCTCCTTATAACTCAATCCACTTTCAGGCGCATACCTAACTAAAATCACACATCAGTGGAGGCAGATGCTGGTTCATATGGGCAACTGTCTCTGTGAACCATGGATGTGCAATTTCAAACTCACCTCCGATATCCACCTCCACCCCCCCCCTCCCCCCCCCCACCAGACCTTAGGAAATAGCAGAGGCTAGGTTTGGGAGCAGGAAATATGGACCCAGGCCTCAGCCTGCATTTTCCTGAAAATTCAGGCCAATGCAGATTTAAGTTCATTGTAAAAGATTCAGAGGTGAGAATTTTCAAACATTGTCTCTTATTATGATTTGGAATGTGCTGCTTGAAAGATGATGGGCGGGATTCCCCCCCCCCCCCCCCTCCCCCCCGCCCCCCACGCCGGGTTGGAGAATGGCCGGGGTGTGGCGTGAATTCAGCCCCGACGCTGGCTGCCGGATTCTCCGGAGCCGGTTTTTGGCGGGGGAGGGAATCGCGTCACGCCGGTCGGGAGCCGTTGGCACCTACCCCCGGTAATGGCTGCCTGTTTTCAGCCAGTCCCGCCGACGTAAATCCAACCAGGTATATACTGGCGGGACCTGGCTCTGCAGTCAGCCTGCGGAGTCCTCGGGAGGGCGCAGGGGTATCTGGACCGGGGTGGGGGGCGGGGGCCACGGTGGCCTGGCCCTGGATCGGGGCCTACCGATCTGCGGGCAGGCCTGTGCCATGGGGGCACTCTTTCCCTCCATGCCAGCCGCTGTAACATGCTCTCACTATGGCCGGCGTGGAGAAGAACCCCCTTGCACATGAACTGGGATGACGCCATACACGCTGGAGCTCCTGCGCATGCGCCAACTCGCTCCGGCCGGCTGAGGCGCCCGCCTAGCCACTGAAAGTGCGGAGGATTCTGCACCTTCCGGGCGGCCCGACACCGGAGTGGTTCACGCCACTCCTTGGCGCCAGAACGGCCCGCCCTGCCGGTTAGGGGAGAATCCCATCTCATTAGATTACAAGACATAGGAGCAGAATTAGGCCATTTGGCCGATCGAATCTGCTCCGCCATTCAATCACGGCTGATATGTTTTTCATCCCCATTCCCCCATAACCCCAGATCCCCTTATTAATCAAGAACCTATATATCTCTGTCTTAAAGACACTCAGTGACTTGGCGGAAGCAGATACAATAGTAATTATCAAAAGCATTTTGAATAAATGGAATAAATTGCACTGTAATGGGGTGTGGGACACCCCATTGGATAACTCTTCCAAAGCGCTCCTCTTGTAATATAACATTGTCTGATTCTGAGGAGTTGTAATGTGCCTTGTGGCAGTTTGCCTTTGCTCTTGGGGAATGCATGTTTCTGGTGATTGTTGGTCTGCGTTTGGCTGCTTGTTCGGGCTTCCATATTGGTGATATTAGTAGATCAATAGTTTATATGACTTTCCTCTGGCTCCTACTTAAATGGAGACGCTAACATTCCTGCCACAAAATAGCAGACGAGGAAGTGCCTTAAATGTGGTGAGTCTTTGTCCATAGTTATCAGAAACGTCTGGGCTTAGATTTCTTTTCCTATGTGTTATATTTTCCACTATGCACCATGCTCTGTGATGATATGCATTTTTTTTTTACAGTGTTTTCATTCTCCCTCATTTGTGTTTTGTCGAAGTTTCATTTTTGTACATTGCCTAGCCACTCGAACACATGACGGATAAAGAGGTGCACAAATTGATTTACTTCCACCATTCTCCTTTCCTTTTCCATACAGAAATAATTTAAAGAAGGAAGCTTTGCGTTTTTCAAGGAGTTTGCACTGTGTTGCTCAGCTGCTGGACATGACAGATGATGTAAGAATAACGCTGAAATGATCCCCCGTTGTTACGCAGGGAAAATGTGTTAGTTTCATTTTTGTGTCAAATGGTTTCCTGGCACCTTGTTTGAACTTTGAATAAACTGTCCAGGCATCAACCCTGTGGTCAATATCTGTGGGTCAATAGTATTCATATGGATAGCCTGCTCGATCTTCTTGTATATCTGGCCCCTTGCTGTCTTCACAATTACTCACTCATGTCGATATATTCCAGGCTGCAGTTCACAAGATGTGGGGTTGGTTCCATTTTGTGACAACTGTATCCTTCTGAAGGGCACAATAACTGCTTATGGTGAGAGACCGTGCCTACGAGTTCGAAATGTGACTATCAGTCATGAGAGCCATTTTCAGAGCTTAACGAGGAATAAAAGAAATAGGAAAAGGAACTGTCGTCTTTTTTTCAGGCAAGAGGGACTTCAGTTACGCAGAGAGACTAGAGATACTAAAGGTGTTCTTCTTAAAACAGAGATAGTTGAAAGGAGATTTAGTACAGATGTTCAAAATCGCAAGGGGTTTTGATAGAGAAAATATGGAGTAACTCTTTCCACTCGGAAGACAGTCAGATGGCTCATAATTAGGATTACTCGAAAAGGAACCAGAGAGAAGATGAAGAGAATTGCTTGTGTAGATCGTCGTGATCCGAATCAGATAAAATTACTTCTGAAGTGTAGCCACTGTTGTAGGAAACACAGCAATCAATTTGCACACAGCAAGTTCCCACGTATAGTGCTCAGATAAATGGACAGATCGCCTGTTTTAGGTAGTGGTTGAGTAATAAATTTTGGCCAGGCACGAGGAGAACCCTCCTGTGAATAGTACAGTGCGATCTTTTGCATCCACCTCAGATAACCAAATCGTCCGTTAGATGGTACTTGTGATTGAGTAGCATTTCTTCAGCACGGCTTGATCTATATCTGTAATAGGGTGGGGGGCAGTTAGCTCAGTTGGCTGGACGTCTGCTTCGTAATGCGGAGTGATGCCACCAGTGCGGATTCAATTCGCGTGCCAGCTGAGGATATTCATGAACCTTGCCTCTCGCCTGAGGTGCAGTGACTCTCAGGTCAAATCACCACCAATCAGCTCTGAAAGGGGGGAGCGGACTGTGGCGACAATTCCTTTTTTATCTGAGGTCCTCGGGACAGAAGGGTTGCAAGATAAACAGCGCAGACAGGCAACAAGGCTTTCTGTGCCAAAGGTCAGGTGCCGTCAGAAAGGTTTGCGTTGGGTCTGGTCACAGACTTTCCGAGCTATAAAGGTCAACAAAGTTTTGAGAAAATGTGGGTCTGGATTCTCCGCCGGCAGGATGCTCCGTTGTGACAGCGTGGGGCTGCCTCATAATCCCCCATTGACCTGCCGGCGTAACGGAGCATTCCGCCGGCGGGGTGAAAGAGAAATGCAGCGTGGCGGGACAGAGAATCCAGCCCGTGGTTTTTGGATGTATTTTGTTTTCTTATTCACGGACAAACTAATCTTGACCTGTACTGCACTGAAGGAGCGACTTAACATTAGCTATTGAACAACTGGATTGGCTCAGAACCTTTTGACTCAGAGGCAGGTTTGGATCGGAATTTCAAGGAATTGGCATCTTTCCTGTAGTGCGTATTCTCCAAAATCAGCTAGATGTGCAAAACTTCCTGTTCTCCCCCTCACGGTACAAAATTACTTTTAACCTAAGGCTCAGTGCACAGACTCCTTTTTCACTAAAGGTGTGGCTTCCGTCTGATTTCTTGCTGATGGTGATTTTCAATGTGTTGTTAGGTTTTTCATGGCTGACGACCAATCCTCTCTCTGGTGCCTGTAGGTTGCCTGCACACTTTTATGGCCACTCTGCTAAACCTTCACTGAACTGTTCTTGACCTGATTCAGGTTTTTGTGAAAAACCCGAGTAATGAATGCTTCAGAACCACGAGACGCAGAAGCAAGATGGAGTGGGTGGGGAGGGGAGGGGGTTGGGAGGGGGGGGGGGGGGGGGGTGCTGCTTTTTATTTAAAAAACCTGACTTGGCATCCAGTTTTGAGATTTACAGACAGCCCATACAAAAGCTGGCCAATTGGATCCAAAAACTAATTCTGCCCACAAAGAACTAAGGACTGAATAGTGAACCAGTGAAAGGAGTTCACTCTCCCTCTCTGGAACATGCACAGAATACATTCCAATCTAAAGCAAAGGGCAGGGGTGGGATTCTCTACCCCGCCAGGCCCGTTTTCCAGCACGGTACACCCCTGCCGACAGCTGGATCCTCCGTCCTGGGAGCCGGTGAATGGGGTTTCCCATCGTGGGCACCCCCACCCCGTCTGGAAACCCGCAGGTGTGAATGCGTTACCGGCGAAGCGGACGATCCCGCTAACGGAGAATCCCGCCACAGGTCTCCTGGCATGCTGAGTAAGTTTCAGGAGTAAATAGTTTCCATTTCTCTCCTCATACTAACACTATTTCGGCCATTTAGGCTTTGCTGGAAGGAAGAAACTCCAGGTGGAAGTTTCCATCACTCAATCGCAATTAGCCCATCCAATGGTTGGGCTGGAGAGGTCTGGTAGATCAGCAGGTTTAACCTATGGCCTACTGGTCGATGAAAGGTAGGTGTACATCCTTCCTTGGACCTCTGTGCCAATTGCAGGCTCTCCCCACAATTTTGCTTCTTTACATCCAAAGCCCCCCCCCCCCCCACCCAAAGTTCCTTGCTGGCCCTGTAGAAATGTTGGACTTAGCTAGGTTCAGTTCAAAGGTTCCATATTACAGATATAGAACAGTACAGCACAGAACAGGCCTTTCGGCCCTCGATGTTGTGCCGAGCAATGATCACCCTACTCAAGTCAACGTATCCACCCTATACCAGTAACTCAACAACCCCCCCATTACCCTTATTTTTTAGGACACTAAGGGCAATTTAGCATAGCCAATCCACCTTTCATGGCTTTCATGGTTCTGCTTCGTCCTGGGTCTCCCACAATACCAGCAACTGCCATTGATCCTGGGTGTGGTGCAAAGTTGCAGACCTCTGTTTGCCGACAGCTCTATGAGGTAGGATTTCGTCCTGGAGACGGCCGATGGTCCTGCGCGCTCCATGCTAATTAAAGAGCCGTTTGTAGTGATCTATGTTAATACGTGAGTAGTCAATGTGCAGTCAGTACAGTCAGGTGATCACTAGATGGCAACATTAACAGGAACTATATAAGGAGTTTCCCACTCTTTCTTAGTGTTAGTGTGTGTGTATTGCAGCTAGAGGATAGACGTGACCAGTTCAGAGTGTAGCGTTTATATTAATTGGTAATTTAATCTAATCTTAGTTAATTCTGTTACTACTCAAAGTATTAAAGTAAAAGAACTCACAAGTATATTATCTTGTTACTCAATAAATAATTTGTCATCAACTGGAAGACTTCGACTGTTTATCATTAAATTAAATACAACTCGACAAGACAAATGAGTAATATATATATTACATCTCTGTAATGTAACACCGTTGTCTGAAAACGTAAAAGGGATGAGCTGGCCAACCAGAGACGGGTTTACCCCTGAAATGTTCGATGGGGTGCAGAGATACCACCCCCAGCATAATCCAGCCTTAAGCTTTCTTCTGAACTTTTCTTTATGTAATTTTTGAACTGAGTTTTCCTACTCTGCTGCCATTTTATTTCTTATTTTGATTATGGCTTTCACTTATTTTTGGTCATTTAAAAAAATATAAGTGTTCCAGTTTCCCGCTTGAATTTCATGTATATTGTTTCTTTAATAGGTTTACATCCCGCACAGGTAACTGGGTGGAACTGCTACCTTACCAGCTGTCCATTGACCAGGTGCTGAAATTAAGAAACCGACTGATGTGCGGAGAATGAGCCAAATTATTGCGTGCCTGCTGTGACCAGGCTCCAGCTGTGACTCCAAAGTAAAGTTGGTAAAACCTGGTTATTCATTAGATTAATCACCCATAAACAACATTTGCCATGTTTCAGTGGTAACACTCATATCTCCTAAGTCAGAAGGAGATGGGTTTAGGTCCTAATCGTGACTGGGCACAAAGTAAAGGCTGACACTCTAATGCAGGACTGTGGGAGCACGGTACTGGCGGAGGTGCTCGCTTTTGGGTGAGATGTTAAACTAAATCCCAATTTTCCCTCTCAGATGGCTGTAAAGGATCATATGGCGCCATTTTGAAGAAGAGCAGGGGGGTTTGATTTGCAACACGTTACCTGGTCATTGATCTTTCTGAGAATGTGCTGTGCACAAACTTGCTGCTACATAGCCTACAGTACAATAGTGATTAAACCTGAAAAAATACATCATCGGTTGTGATGTCTTTGTGAAAGTTATTACAAAAATACAAATTTATTTTCTTTCTGTTTCTAATAGCGCCATTAAAATAGAAAACATTCCAGACCGCTGATCGATCTAAAATTACAATCTACATTGTTAAATCTTCACCATTCTGCTTTCAACAGATTGTGTTGTACATGGTCCAACAGGACTTTCCTCCTGTACAGTCTCTAACCAACTTTACTTATTCCTGCTCCCGATCTGGCTTCCTCTACATTGGGGAGACTAAACACAGACTGGGCACCCGCTTTGCGGGACACCATCGCTCAGTCCGCAAGCATCACCCCAGCCTTCCTGTTGAGTGCCATTTTTTGCTGCAATGTTCCGGTGAAACCTGGCCCAAACTGGAGGAGCTGTATCTCATCTTCCGGGTGGACATGTTGCAGCCTTCGGGACTCAATATTGAGTTTGCCAGCTTTAGATCTTGACCTTTCTCCTCCATCTTAAATCTCTTTTTTCAAACACCCCAATTGCCTCAATGCAACTCCCTCTCCCCGCCCCTTTTCCTCTCACACCAGGCCATATGCATTTTATTCTTAAAGTTGCAACTTTTTGTTGCAGTTTCTACAGCCCCAACGCATTCTCCCTCCCTTCAGTTCTGACAAAGACTCGAAGGACTTGAAACGTTAGTTCTGTTTGTCTCCCTATAGATGCTGGCAGGCCTGCTGAGTTTTTCTAGCGTCCTCTGTTCTTGCTTCAGGTTCCAGCATTTGCAGTATTCTGCTCATTGTACTTGGTGCTTATTACGGTTAATGCTGGTTGAAATATTGCAGCTGAAGGGTTAATCTGTCTGTAGTCCCGTGTTCCATAATTCTGCTGTCAATACAGCCGGTTACCTGGATTTTGTTTCCAAACAGACCTCAGTTCTGCAGTCTGCAACATTTAAACAACTCCCATACATCTTCATTGAGGATATTGGCTCAATAGTTGAATTTATTCTCTCAAAACTCAGATGGAAGTGCAGACTTGGGCAGAATGAAATAAGATTTGTGCGTGAACTTTGCAAAGTAGTTTGAATAATTCTGCAGTGTAGTGATAATACCTTATGTAAATTGGATTTAAACATGGACAGTCAGTGTTCTGGTTCTCTGCATTTTGCTACATTGCAGCTTGTGCCAGGGTAAAAACTCTTCAGGGAATGCTTTGTAAAATAAGAGTCGGCCTTGGTGGAATGTGTGAAACCCCCCCAGAGAGTTGGTGTGTGATTGGATTGTTAACCTGGTGACAGAAATTGATTCCACTTTTTCTTTTGGGGAGCGCAAACTGGGTTTAACGGTGGGCAACCAGATATTCCAGGTGTCAGGATCAGCGACAAATGAATATGTAGCAAAGCTGGGTCATGATGCTACAAATTATCAGGCTTCTTAGTGCCACTGGTTTCAGTACTCCGGCAGCTATAAGGTCCAGGAGATAGGACACAGAGTGCTTCTTAGCCATTTCCAACTCAGTTTGTGTGGCGTCCCAAATTAGGATGGGTTTGCTCCATTTCTGCCAGAGGCTTTCGATACAGGCAGATTGTGGCGTCAAACAGCCAATTCGGTTGATTTTTGCGGACACTTTTGAAGCTGTGCAGATCCAGTGAGCGGCCGTGCTCATCATTCGTGCATGTATTCAGCTGAGGGACCCCCCACGCCAGCAATATTTAAAAGGTCCAGCCATCCAACTTGCAGGTGAGGTGTTTTTTGACTTACCTCTGTGAATGCAAAGTTTGTATAATGCCCCATGGGCTGGATTCTCCGCACCCCGACGACGAACCCGTGGCCGGTGGCAGGGAGGAGAATCCAGTTTGACGCAGAGATCGGAACCGGCGGCGGTTCGCCGACTGTCTGGGCACCGAAAAGCGGTGTACCCGGGGAGCACGCCGCGCCGCCTGGGGCCATTGCCACAGGCCTGCTCCGGCCTCCTCTGCCCCTGACCGGCCAAAGTCCCGACGGCGTGGAACTAACGTACTCCAGTCGGTCGGGATACTCGCGTGGCAGCTGCGGACTCAGATTTACTCCGGGTCCCTGATAGCCCCCTGTAGGGCTGGGAATTTGTGTCCCTTTAATCCAGGATTTTCAGGAGTAAAACTCCACCATTTTGACGCTGGTGTAGGGACTGTGCTGGATTCTCCGACTCCCCGCCGGTTGGAGAATCACCCCCGCCGTCCTCCAAATTCTCCCGCCTCGGAGAATGGCGGGGACCGGGCGACTCAATGGGCCCCGGGGCTCCCCGAATTCTCAGGCCTGCGATGGGCCGAAGTCCCGCCCGTTCTTTGCCAGTCCCGCCAGCGTAAATTGGAGTAGGTCCCTTACCGGCGGGACCTGGCGCCACGGGCGGCCTCCGGCGTTCTTGGGGGGGGGAGCGGGGTGATCTGGCCCCGGGAGGTGCCCCCACGGTGGCCTGGCCCATGATCAGGGCCCCCTGATCCGCAAGCGGGCCTGTGCCGTGGGGGCACTCTATCCTTCCGCACTGGAGGCTTTACCGGTCCGCCATTCCCGGTGCGGAAGCAAATCCCTCTGCGCATGCGTGGGGATGATGCCAGCACACGCTAGCATTCCCATGCATGCGCCAACTCGCGTTGCCCGGCGGAGGCCCTTCGGCGCTGCTTGGCGTGGTGGCAAGCCACTTTCCATCCAGCCGGCGGGGTGCAAATCACTCGGGGGCGGGCCTAGCCCCTGAAGGTGCGGACGATTCCGCACCTTTGGGGCGGCCTGACGCCGGAGTGGTTCACGCCACCCTGTCCCGCCGGGACTCCCCCCGTCCCGCCGGGTGTGGGGGAATCCCGTTCATGGTCTCAATAATGGAGAATCATGTTCTTGGAAGTGTTCTGGTGGTTGGCTGCATTTGGAAGGGTTGTTGTAGGCTGGTTGGGTGAGGCAGAGGATTGGTGGCCTGGCCACTGACAGGTTGCAACAAGTACTGGGGACGTGACTATATTGTGTCTGGGTCTGTAAAACGAGACACAAATAGAGCAGAGGCTGTGGAAAGGGAGGTTTCGTATCGAGAGAGGAGCGAGGCTTTCCACGGGGGTCGCTACCCAGCACGGATTTTCCTCTACCCCCATGTCACCAGGAAAATATCCAAGCTTCCAACAATCCCCCAAGGATGCTGTCACAGGCCTATGCCGCTTCCTTCCAAATTACCCGCAGCCTCACACCACAATGCAAATATGACTGCCAGTGACTCACAAGGTCACCATTCCTCGAAACATCAAAGTGACTCGTGCCTTTGACTGGCTCTGGCAGCCAGTATTGCAAAGACTTTCCAGTGCACTTGTGATGGGAAAACTAGGCAAGTGAGTGAGCCTCCATCATCTCATTGAAGTCGGGCTTTTGACTTCCCATAACCCTATGAATAAGATTGAATGTATTTAACACATACCAAATATTTCATTATGGGTTATGGACAGTACGTAATCTTCCATATATTAATAGAACAGTCATCAACTTCAAATGGTCAAAACAAAATAAATATTTACACTTTGGACGCAGAGGGAGCTCACGGCTCTCTCAATGTTGTGAGCAATCGGCACTTCGCTTGCCTCTGTTTTACGTGCGTATCTCTTCAGCCATACTGGGAGGAAAAAAATCTCAGTAGATGGAAGTCAGCGCAATGTGGCAAACCTGCACGTGAGCAATGGTCAACAAAATGTGACTGACCTCTGGGCCGCAGGTTGTCCATCAGTGCACTACACCATTCATCACAACATCCAAGAGGTGAATGAGGCCTCCGGATGCAAGAAAAGGCAAGTTTATCGTTTTCTCTCTAATCAGAAGGAAGCAGGAGGAGTGAAAATGTGGCTTTGCCAGGGTAACAGCACTCTCAATGATGGGAGCCTTCAGCTGCACAGACGTATCTCTACAGGATACACAAAGGGGGAGGGGGGGGGGCGGTAGTATAGGAACCGCAAGGGATTCCACTTGATTAACATGCAGTTGGGGTGTGAACATGTTCGAACCATCATGTTGGTGAATGCTCACTGTCCGGCCAGCAACCATGGTGCCATCATGCTGCGACAATCTCTCATTCCTACCGTCTTTGTACCACCACCAAGAACCAGAGGCAGGCTACTTGGAGACAATCAAAGGATGCCCACTTAACACACGGATGATAAATCCGCTATGCCACACAAGAACAAAGAGCATACAACAAGAGTCATGCTGCCACTAGGAACATTGTGAGACAGACTATCAGTGCTCTGAAGCATCAGTCCTGCTGCTCGGACTGTTTAGATAGAGCTCTACAATAATCAGTAGAGTGTGTCGTCAAGTTTATTGTGGTCAGCTGCATACTCCACAACCTTGCTATTATAATAGCATAGCTATTTAGAGCAAGCATACAGAGGACGCCTTAAGCGGAGGAGAAAACATCTAGGACCCTTTCACTCCTGATGGGATGCCTATGAGATCCCTTAGGACTTTAACCCTTCACGTCCATTGACTACTCCAGGTTCAGGGTAGTGGATGGCATGCACATCGCTTTGCACTCACGGGGTCATGTGGGAGTGCCCTACATCAACAAGAAGGGGCTCCACTCCCTGAACATCCAGCTCATGTGCGATCACCACATGAAGATCATGCACGTGTGTGCACACTTCCCAGGGAATGTGCACAACTGCTACACCCTGGGGCAGCCAGCCAGGCCCGGCCTCTTTGAGGACCACCCCAAGATGGCCGGTTGGCTCTTGTGGGATAAGGGGTACCTGCTGAGCACCTGGCTAATGATGCCAGTAAGGAGGCTTATGACTGATGCGGAAATCCAGTACAACGAGTACCATGTGGCTACCCAGGCTGTGATTGGGCTGTTGAATTCCTCAAGATGCAGTTGCGATGCCTTGACCGATCTGGTGGTGCCCTGCAGCACACGCCCCGGAGGGTTGTCCATTTTGTGGTGGTCTGCTGTGTGCTCCATAACTTGGCACAGCAGCAGGGTGACGTGCTGGAGGTGGTGGAGGAGGAACATGTGGCCACTTCTGAAGAAGAGGACAAGGAGCGCTGGACAAGGAAGGGCTGGAGGACGAGCTTGGGGAAGACTCACTGGACCAGCTGGTGGATGGAGGACAGGCAACAGCGGCAAGGGTCCAGCAATCCCGGAGGCCAGGGAGGCCCTCATCCTCGCCCGTTTCACATAGGATGTGGCCTCATCCGTCATTCCCCCCTCTCCACCAACCCCCTTCCCGCCCCCCTCCCCATATCCAACAGCTTTTCCCCTCCCTACCACCCCCTTCCCATGTCCCTCCCGCCATCCATCAGCCTTCCACCTCCCCTCCCCCCCACAACCCTGTCCCACCCTCACAGGGTCCGTGTAACTGCTCCCCAGTGATATGAGCGTGTTGCCGCTGTCAGCAGGTCACTGTTGAGGTTAGGGGATGATGATAACCTGTTGAAAGCTGAGCGCTGGTGCTCCTCAATCTATGTCATAATCTGAACCCTGTCTGTCTGCTGAGTGTTTGCTCACACCCATCACCTATACGCGATGTGTCAGGGGGAGAAGGGGAGGATGGGGCTGGGAGGAGAGGGGACGCTGGGGGGGAAAGAGGCATCTCGAACCTCCATGTCAGTGAGCTGGTGAATGGGATCGCCGCTTGACCTGCATTGCGAAGGAAAGTGCCAGAGGCGTCATATTGATCGAGGTCAACTTCTTTTTAATGCTGTACACATGTGTCCCCAACTGCCTCAATCCCCCGATGGTGCCGAACACTCCCTTCACCCCTTCTCCTACTCAATCCCCCCTTACACCCCCTCCACCCCACACCCCCTGCTGCCCTCTCAGTGATCCTCGAGCTGCTTAGCCTTCCGTGCTCTATCGCTGCGCCTCAGTGTGTCCCCAGGATGGACATCAGAGGTGGAGGCAGACTGCTGGCTACCATGTCCTATTGGCCTATGATGCCCCTGGTGGGCGTCCTCTGGAGTCCTGGGGCCGGAGGGCCCTGGTGCACTTGTTGGCGGTACATGCCCTACCGTGCCACCCTGTTCCGGCAGCTGACTCCAAGACGCGCCGTCGTCAAGGGGCGGGAGGGACTCGGGGGAGCTGGTTGGTGCCGTCGCCACTCCGTAGTGTGGCTCCTGGTTGACACCCAGCACCCACCGTCTCTTGGTCGGTGGCCCATCGGGCTCTGGTGTTCACCTCGGGATGGAGAGGGAGCTGGATCGAGCCCCGGCTGCCCATGGGTCATCTGGTTCTGCCAGTCCTGGGGCTCCCCAATGTTGGCAGCAATGCCGACGCCCTCGGCAATGCTCCTCAGTGACTGGACATGCTACGCAGCTCCTAGGCAATGCCCACCTGTGACTGGGACAAGCTCTGAAAAGCCTTGTCTCTGCCCACATAAAACTGGAGACCTTCTCCACTGAGTTGGACATTCTCTGGGGGGCCTCGGCAATGCCCATCTGAGACTGGGACATGCCCTGCAGTGTTTCATCAAGGTTCACCTGGTACTGGGTCACGTCCCCAGCAACTGGGATATGCTTTTATGGCGCTCAGCCATGGCTGTCACTGACTGAGCTATGCCCTGGATACCCCAACTATGCTGCCGATGTTGTGCACCAGGCTCTCCACTGCGGTTGTCACCCTAGCAGTGTTGGTCTTGGTGGCATGCATTGCTGCTGCAATTTCCTGCACCTATAACCCCTGGGACTTCTCCTGTTGAACTGCTCGAGTGTCGCTGACATCCGCCTCTGAATCTCTCAGCTGCACGCTCGCACTTGCATCAGCTCCGGGTAAACCTGGTCCAGAGGCTTAGCATCTGACTGGGAATCAATCCTCCAACTGCTGTCTCGCCCGGGTATTCCTACCTCCACCAGATGTGCATTGGCAGCTGTGTGGTGCTTACCAGAATGTTCCCCTAGAAACCTTTCCACTGAGGTATGTGTCAGGTGGTGTTCTCCTGCGAGGCGGTGGGGGGGGGTTTAGGAAACCACACTGGATGGGCTGGCACCGTCGGATTAGGATCCTGTGAGAGAATGGACATGTGGGGCGGGATTCTCCGAACCCCGCTGGGTTGGAGAATCGCCCGGGGCCGGCGTCAATCCCGCCCTCGCCGTGTCCCGAATTCTCCGCCACCAGAGATTCAGCGGGGGCGGGAATCGTGCCGCGCCGGTCGGCGGGCCCCCCACGGCTGTCGGCGGGCCCCCGCGGTGATTCTCTGGCACATGATGGGCTGAAGTCCCACCGCTGTCAACCCTCTCCCAACGGCGTGGATTAAACCACCTACCTTACCGGCGGGAGCAGGCGGCACAGGCGGGTGCCGGGGTCCTGGGGGGGAGCGCGGGGCGATCTGACCCCGGGAGCTGCCCCCATGGTGGCCTGCCCGCGATTGGGGCCCACGGATCGGCGGGCGGGCCTGTGCCGTGGGGGTGCTCTTTTTCTTCTGCCTTCGCCATGGTCTTCACCATGGCGGAGGTGGAAGAGACCCCCTACCCTGCGCATGCGGCGGGATGACGTCAGCAGCTGCTGACGCTCTGGCGCATGCGCGGATTTATGCCGGCCGGTGAAGTCCTTTCGGCCCCGGCTGGCGTGGAGCCAAAGGCCGTTCATGCCAGCCGGCCGAGTGGGAACCACTCTGGCGCGGGCCTCGCCCCTCAATGTGAGGGCTTGGCCCCCAAAGGTGCGGAGACGTCCGGGGCAGCCCAACGGCGGAGTGGTTCACGCCACTCCAACACGCCAGGTCCCCCACCCCGCCGGGTAGGGGAGAATACCGGCCGTGGTCAGTGGGAAGGATGGGCTGGTCTGCATGGCATTAATCTTACATCTGACAAGTCATCTGGTCGGGGACGGTGGATGCTCACCTCAGCACCGCAGGTAAACCTCTACTTCGTTGACAGATCTGACCTCGGCCATCCCCACCTCCTCCAGCCCCCATTCCTTGTAGGCATGAAGACTCTGATGTCCGGCGCTCCGCTGCCCGTCTGGGCCCTCTCCCATCTGCTGTGGGCCAATGCATATGCTGAACCACAGGTGGATCAGGTTGACACTAACCCAAACACAAGTGTTATTTCAGTCACAGAGAACCACACAAATACTAACACAGTACGACAAGATGGTTTCACCACTGCCACCATGTTGTGGTCTCTTTGGTCAAAATACAAAATCAAATATCACCTCAAAATAGTGCACTTCTTGCAGAGTTGCAAAGCATGAATTTATAAAGTTGGTTGCAGAGGAAGGAAGTATAATTTTGCACTTATATAGCGTCTTTCGTGTCCTCAGGATGGGCAAAGTGTTTCACAACTAATTATCGACTTTTGATGTGTTGTTACATCGGCAAACACAACAACCAATTTTTGAACATTTGGAGCGCTGTTCGCCAAAAGACAGCAGCAGCTGCGTCAATTGAAATGTTCAAGAGTGAGGTTGATAGATACGAGAAGTGAAACGATAGGAGCAGGAGTAGACCATATGGCCCTTGCAGCCTGCCCTGCCATTCAACAGGGGCTGTTTAGCTCACAGGGCTAAATCGCTGGCTTTGAAAGCACACCAAGGCAAGCCAGCAGCACGGTTCGATTCCTGTAACAGCCTCCCCGAACAGGCGCCGGAATGTGGCGACTAGGGGCTTTTCACAGTAACTTCATTTGAAGCCTACTTGTGACAATAAGCGATTTTCATTTCATTTTTCATTTCATATGATCACAGTAAGAAGTCTTACAACACCAGGTTAAAGTCCAACAGGTTTGTTTCGAATCACTAGCTTTCGGACCGCTGCTCCTTCCTCAGGTGCACCTGAGGAAGGAGCAGTGTGCTGAAAGCTAATGATTTGAAACAAACCTGTTGGACATTAACCTTGTGCTGTCAGACTTCTTCCTGTGCTCACCCCAGTCCAACCCCAGCATCTCCACTTTCAGTATGATGATGCCTAATGTTGGGCTTTAACTCCACTTCCGGCCTATTCCCCATATCCCTTGATTCACTGAGAGATCAAAAATCTGTCTATCCCAGCCTTAAATGTATTCAGTCATCCCACAACCCTCTGGGCTGTAAAATTCCAGATATTCGCAACCCTTTAAGTGAAGTAATTTCCCCTCACCTCAGTCCTAAATGATTGGTCTCTTATCCTGCAACTTGACTTTGCATTTTAGAATCCCTGGTCAGTGGAGGCAACCATAATAATCACTTATTGTCACAAGTAGGCTTCAATGAAGTTACTGTGAAAATCGCTCAGCATCTTACCATATCAGCTCCTCAGAATCTTGTACAATTCAATGGGATCACCTCTTATTCTTTTAAACTCCAGAGACGATAGATCCAATTTGCTCTCCCTCTCATCTCAGGACAACACCCTCATCCTTGTATACGGTCCTCCTGATGTGGTCTCACCAAATCCCTGTACAACACTAGCAAGGCTTCTTTATTCCTGTACTGCAATCCCCCTGCGAGAAAGGTCAACATGCAATTTGCCTTCCTAATTGCTTCCTGTACTTGTAAGCTAACTTTTTTGAGTTCCTGTGCACCTTTCCTGTACACCTGTCTTTGTATCATCAGCAAACCTGACCGCATCACTCTCGGTGCCTTCATCAAAATCATTCAGATAGCTTGTAAATAGCTGAGGCCCCAGCACGGATCCTTGTGGTACTCCACTTTCACTACCTGCCATCTTGCAAAAGTCCCAATTATGTCCATTCTCCGCTTCCTATGGGTTAACCAATCCTCTACCCATGCTAATATATTACCTGCAATTCCATGCACACTTATCTTGTCAATTTTGTGTTGCACCTTATTGAAAGCCTTTTGATAATCCAGGTAAATTGCATCTTCTCCTTTACTGACCTTTCTAATTATATCCTCAAAAACTCCAATAAATTTGTTAAACAGGATTTCCCCTCAATAAAATCACGTCGACTTCTTCTAATTATACTGTGTTTTTCTAAATGCAGTGTCAACACATCCTTAATGATACATTCCAACATTTTCCCATCAACTGATGAAAAGCTAACTAGACTTTAAAGATCCTTGTTTTCTCTCCCCTCCTTTCTTGAAAACCGGAGTAAAATTTTACACTTCCAATCTGATGGGACCATTCCCGAATCCAATGAATTCTGGAAAATCACAGCCAGCACATACATGAACTCTGTAGCTATCTCCTTTAGAACCCTAGGCTGTGGATCATCAGGTCTCAGGGATTTCTTGCCGTTTAGTTCCCTGGGTTTCTCCAAAATTGTGTCTTCTACTCTGGAGACAGACACAAAATACTTGCTCAATGCCTTTGCCATTTCCTTGTTCTCCATGATAATTTCTCCTGCCTCTGATTCTAATAGACCAAGGTTAACTTTAGCTACTCTCTTACTTTTATATGCATTTTAAAAACTTTTACTATCTGCTTTTATATTACTGGCTCATTTTCTAATAGTCTATCTTTTTCCTTTTTACCAACTTTTTGGTGACCCTTTGCTAGATTCTAAAATACTGCCAATCCTCAAACTTTTTACTTTTTTTTGTGCAACAGAGTAAGCCTATATTTTTGTTATTTAAGGGCATCAAGGAATATAGAACAAATGTGGGGAAATGGAGTTAAGGTGCAGGTTAACCATGATCTAGTTCAATGGCAAAACTGGTTTGAATTGCTTATGATAGGTTATTCTGTTCTGGTGAAGTTGAATGAGGGCTGAATGTTGACCAGGACATTCAGATTGTTTTTTCTTTACATCTACCATCTCAACCTACATACATGTCACTGTTCAACTTTTATTACTACTCCTGTGTGGCTGAGTACATTACCAGTGGATGCACCTATCCAGATAAACTGGTAATCAGTAAGTTTTACAAATAAATATTGTCTGCTCCAGTGAGCAAGGATCATTACATTATGAGTGTCCATTGTTTATAGTGAACCTATGTCTTTAAAAGAAGACATTCTTTAGGTTCTCAGTAACAATTCAGAGAAATACCATAGAAGTAGAATAACCCAGAGATTATCACCCACTGACCAATAAAGTAAACCAATGTAGACGAGACCTATCTTGTTCCACATTCCAGATCAATACTTGCGAGTTCCTCCCGGTTCTGTCCTACAGAGTGGGCCAAAATGAGAAGCTGTTTTCTTTCATCCTATCCTGCAAATTGGAATAACATAGAAGAACATGAACATAGAACATATAGTGCAGAAGGAGGCCATTTGGCCCATCGAGTCTGCACCGACCCCTATCCACCCTATCCCCATAACCCAAAACCCCCCCCTATCCTTTTTGGACACTAAGGGCAATTTAGCATGGCCAACTCACCTAACCGGCACATCTTTTGGACTGTGGGAGGAAACCGGAGCACCCGGAGGAAACCCACGCAGACACGGGGAGAACTGCACAGACAGTGATCCAGCAGGGAATCGAACCTGGGACCCTGGCTCTGTGAAACCACAGTGCTAGCCACGTGTGCGAACATGGAATTGCTGTTCTGAACAGCAGCATAATGTACAGAAAATCTCTTTCAGCTTCCCTGTAAAGTCGACCAGTGCAATGGGTCATCCTATTCAAATCAATGTTACAAAATAGATCAACGCAGCTGACTATCTCAATCTATCCTGTTCTATAATGTGGGCCAATGCCTGAAAGCCCATTTTGTTCCTCATCATGCGTGACCAAATTAGTTGAGAGTACTTTAGTTTCGATCCATTGGCAACCCCCAGTGAGTAATTCCTTAGTGCTTTTCTGTGTGCTCCGCACATCTCTACCTGACAACAGATCCGGCAGTCAGTACACAAAAGAGGCACTTTCTCACAACCTGAAGTGTTTTCCATACAGGAAGCTATTTATGAAAAAACCCTAAACTGTGTTTCTCAACTCCCACTGCAACACTTGAGAGCCATGTTCACAATATAGAACACAAAGCAATTTTAGTTGGACTAAAGAACAACATAATGTAGTTATCACTTCCCTGTGATTGAGTTACTTTCTCTTTAGGGAGAGAACATTCAGATGCTATCAAAGAAGAGTGAGCTGAAATTACATTCCCCTTCAATTTATTTTTGTAATTCTGATGATTCTGTTAGACAAGAAGCAACTGCTCCAATTAATACCAGTGTATGTTATTTATCAAACATGTCAGCATGAGTTGGTTGCAACATAAGTTCTATTCACTTGTCAAGGACTGCTAATCCTCTGAGAAGGAGGGAAGCTATTGCTCATGAATGCATGGACTAAAGAGATAAAGAGGATTTGAACAAAAACATTTGTCAGATTAGATAAGGCACACCATGAAGGAGAATCTGATTCCTCTGTTAAACTAATCTCAGAATACCATGTTTACTGTACAATCAGACAAATCCTGCATCCATTAAACAGGCACTGGCTATCCATACAACCGTTCTGTATATTGTAGACAAAAGCTGAGCTTAATTGGAATCTGGTTACTGGCTACTGAAAGCAAGGATTTTATAATGTGGGATATGTTTGAGTTTACACAGAGCACAGTTTAAAAATCAGCGGCACTCCCTGAATGTTTGTTCATGAATGCCTGGAACTCTTCTCAGAAGCTGTTAGCATTCTTTCCAGTTGAGATTCAGATTTAAGGGTGGTGAGGTTGCCAATAGTCTGGTTCAGCCTGAGAACATGGCAAGGAGAGGGAGACAGAATTGATGTTTGTGGTGGAGATATAAACATAGAACATACAACCGCTTCAGTTCAATGTTTAACCGGAGTAATTTGCAGCTCATCTAAGCTATCAATAGTCTAATTGACCCTTGATTACCTATTTAAATATGGCTGGTGGACTGCCGATTCTGGTGCAAACCACCACTCCCCACGCCCCCTCCTTCCACCACCAACACCCCCCCCCCCCCCCCGCCCCTCGTCCCGTATCATAGTGCTGAGCTCTGAGATAGGTGAAAAAGGTAGTCCTGGTTGTTTGGCAATTGCTTCTGAACCAATTATTTCCCTGAAATATTTTAATTGTGATTGGAGAAAATCTTCAAAACTTGCAATGCACAAAACTGTGAGAGGCTGAATAATTTGTTTCTATTGTCAGAATATTGGAGTTCCTTGGATGCAGTTTCTTTAAGTAATGGTGTTGAGACAGATTATAGTCTGATCTGTGTGGAGTGATTGCTAACACAAGAGCAAACATTGGAACTGACTGCCAATTTGGGAATGGCTGAACATTTACTTTAGGAAAAGTTACAGGCTGGGAAAGGTTACAAAGTTTAGCAAACATGCCAGGTATTTTAACTGATGTGCATTATCCTATTTTCAGAAGCATAGGCTGGCAATTGAACATACTGCATACGATAGAGCAAATGACGGATCTGCCTGGGAATGACAGCAACAGGATGCAAAAGCTGATGGGGCTTTCCTGCAGCCTTTTCCTCTGTGGGTCGTATGACTTATTTTGCTTCAGTTATCGATGCCAAATGAGAGTTGATACACTTCCTACATTAGAGTTCTGTCGCTCGAATTATAAGCCATAATGCACCTTCTCTGTCTTCCGTCCTCTTCAATTCCCTCAAAAGAAGTGGACTGGATTCTTTGGACTTGCCTTTCATCATTCAGACTGGTCCCAATAGGCTTGCCTCCATCTTTATTGATGGGAAACGTCAGCCTCAGGTAGAAATTGATCTTGTCAGAGGCAATTTGCAGGGTTTTCCAGAAATAAACAAATACTGCAGATTGATGATGGATGGATTTTTATCGCCATTATTCCTTCCAGTATTTTTTTGTATCCCACTTAGGGAATCGAAACCCATTCAGAAAATGGGATGCCTGAACTGGTGTAAGAAATGGAAAGAACATTATACTGACTTTTGTTTTGGGTTGCAATGAAGCTTAGGGGACTGCCGCACAACACTTCAACAGTGAAGACAACACCAACGTGGCATCAAGCCTATTTTGTGCTCCGGGGTCCATTGGACCTTCTGAGGGCTTCAACAGTGTATACAAGTTGTACTAAATGTTTTGGGAGTGCAGAAATCCCACCAATTTTTCAATATATTTAATATTTACTGTCTGGTATCAGAGCTCTGCTTGTGAGATTAGTAGTGTGATATTGCATGCATGGCAACGCGACAATGGCATGTACCTTTAAGAAGCTGTATAAGCTTCTTAATGGTACATACTACTGTCTGTTTTGAAATGCATACAACATCACAACGTGTCCCAGAAGCACGATCCAAGAGCAAAACCCAGTTAAATTCAAGTCGAAGAGTATGCGTACCGGATCACCACACAAAGACAAGGGTACAAGTGTTCAAATGGCAATCCAGTACCGTTACTGGAACTAGTTTTTTAATTCTACACTTATCTGATTAATTGAATTTGAATTCCATAGCTGCTATGGTGGGATTTGAACTTAAGTCGCAGATCATTAGTCCAGGCCTCTGGCTTATTAGTTGAGTCGCAAAGCTACAATGCTTCCCCGTCTGGTGTCAGAATGCAGTGTGATGGAGGGGAGGAGCAGGCAGAATCCCCAGAACAAGCAATGGTGAAAATATACAATAACAACAAACGGGCATAAAAAAATTCCTTCGGACTTGGAACAGTTACACTATGTACAAAGGTTCACACATGTTCACATATACATTATGTACAGAGGTTAGGGGCTGGTTTAACACAGGGCTAAATCGCTGGCTTTGAAAGCAGACCAAGGCAGGCCAGCAGTGCGGGTTCAATTCCCGTACCAGCCTCCCCGAACAGGCGCCGGAATGTGGCGACTAGGGGCTTTTCACAGTAACTTCATTTGAAGCCTACTTGTGACAATAAGCGATTTTCATCTCATTTCATATATATCCATTCTTCTGATCTATTCCATTTCACTGTGGATAGGTTTTCATGTATACACTCTTACAGATAAAGGGAATGAGTGTATCAGCCTGAAATTACCTGGATAGGTGCAAACAGCGACATGAACATTTAATTAATCTTTATCTGTCAGAAGGCCTCTTTTTTTAACCTCATGCCGGGTTTGGGTTGTGCTGAGATGATGACTGGTAGTGTGCCGCAGGATGGAGTGGAGGAAACTCACGTTGAAGACAGAGTCTCCTCTGATGATGTCTTCGAAGAGCTCCTTTCAATGGATGCTGACTACCTTTTTGTTCTTGATGAGCACCTCTCCATTCGTGACCAGCAGTGGAGTGGACCCTTGGATGCTTGGGCCATAGGTGGTCTTGACTGAGCTAAGGAAACCTCGCGTGTCATGGTTGATAGCTAACTGCTGGATCTCCTGCACTTTCTCTGACCATCAGGGGTGGGCTTATTCCTGGACCTCAGCGTTCAGCCATCTGTACAACTGTTTTCTTGCTCTTAAGTTGGTAGTGTGGAGCAACCAATACACATCCACCCACAGAGATTCCATCTCCTAGTTTCTGAAAGACTCCTGGCTATCCAAAGGGAAGTTGCTCTCATGCAAGAAAATGGTCCTCATTGACATTCGGCAACAAACAATAGGCTAGCAAGTCAACATGAATACGTCTTGCAGATCGTGTCTCTAATATTCCTTCTCCAGAGTACTGAGAGACAAGGAGCCCAGATTAAAATCCTATGCTGTATGTCATAGGTGACTGTTGCTAATGAGATGAATGTGGACGTCTGCTATTTACATCAGAGAGATTTTTTCAATATTACAATCAAAGAGGTAGCCAACTCAGATTGTGTCGTATCAATTTATGCTTGCGTTTGACATTTCCACCTAATGCTTTCAGGCATTGCTCTCTATAAAGTGCAAATGCTCCAGAGATGCAGTCACATAAGCGATAACTGCTAAGGTCTCTGCTTTCCTCTTGTTACACTCAGCACTTCAGAACATAAAGCACAATCCTGACGACTAAGTTGGTTGTTTTTTAGTTGTTAAAGAATCGTTCTGTTCACATCTGATGGAAAATCAAACAAATCTTTCGACCATAACAGCACAATGATAGGAACGAATTGCAGCCTCAAGGATCTGCCAATCTGTCTTGTCTGACACTGATCAGTGGCCCTTACTTGTAGTGCATGAAATTTCTTATATCACAGCCACAACAGAATTTATTTTCTTGTCATGGTTCTTCAGTGTGTGATTGTGGCGCTGATAAACTGGACCATCCACTGCTAAACGTTTCGGGAATTATCACAGGATAAGATGCAATTCGTCACTGAACAGCCGATGATAACATTGAAGGGTATTATTGACATGGGTGTAAAACTTAGTGTTACCAAACTGAGTGAGATTGCACACGATGAAGTAAAGAATATTTGTTTTTCTTAATCAACTATTTCCCTTCCTTCTCTCTTGAGGACATTGACTTAATTCTTCGGTATGTGGGAGCCTGGTTGTATTCTGATACCTCTTCCTCCTGGTCATTATTCATGTGCAAGACCTGACAGTGGTCAGAATTATAGGACCTTAGAAAATTCCCAGACATATGTGAGTCCTGACCCCAATGGTGTGCAGGTCCTGCCTGCCAGGGAAATCGTCCTGCTGGCGGCCAATTAAAACACTGTCTCTGGGAGCCCTGTCCAATTGGGAAATGCTCCCGAGATAGGAATGCCAAATGGATTGGCCAAGCCTGTGGGTGACCTGCAGACAGCCCCCCCACCCCGAGGAGTGGTGGTCGCTGCTGGTGTAGGAAGGGGACAGCCAAGACAGCTAAAGTTGGAGGTGCCCTCTGAAGAATTAGAAAATCAGTAAAAGAAATAAATGTGGCCTCATTTCCAAGTCCATTATTATGGAGAGGGAACTCCCGCACAGAGTGGGATGTGGCTGTAGTCCTTTGTCAGCTTGGGTCGTCGGACAGGATCGATAAAAGATGCGGCTCACAAGCAATTGGAACAACTGGGGATCAAATCTGTGACCTTCCTCGGTTCCCGGCTGGGTCACTGTCTGTGCGGAGTCTGCACGTCCTCCCCGTGTGTGCGTGGGTTTCCTCCGGGTGCTCCGGTTTCCTCCCACAGTCCAAAGATGTGCGGGTTAGGTGGATTGGCCATGCTAAATTGCCCGTAGTGTCCTAAAAAGTAAGGTTAAGGGGGAGTTGTTGGGTTACGGGTATAGGGTGGATACGTGAGTTTGAGTAGGGTGATCATTGCTCGGCACAACATCGAGGGCCGAAGGGCCTGTTCTGTGCTGTACTGTTCTATGTTCTATGTTCTATACATAGCTCAGCCATTTGCTGGATAAAACTTTCTGAGGCAACACTCTTTGACTCCCACTGGTCATTTTCATGACGAGTAATGTGTGAAGGGTGAATATGGGCTGATGCTCATTCAGTAATGTGTACAGTGCATTAATCCTTGCTGCTCTTGACCTAGAGTGCTCCATGGAACATTTGGAACCTTAAGCTGTGAGACTATTAACAGAGTGAAAAATAGGGAAAGTAAACATTTTTTTTCTTTTTCACTCAGTTGTACGAGAAACACATCCAATTAGTGCAGGTCACTGCAGAATTTCATTTAATAAAAGATTTGCACATACAGATTTTATTATACTGTGAGGTAAAATTTGTAAGAGTTTGAATAACTCTCTTAGAATTAAAAATTTATAATTAAGTTTAATTCAACTGAGAATTTTTTCAGTAAGATTTCATTTTCCCCAAAAGAGTGCTCACAGGCTGCTCGATGAAGAGATGTGTCGTAGCCATGCCTGAATCTGCCCACAACTCATGTCCACACAGACGCACTCCTAACAAGGACTACCAGATAGCAGTCAGGAACGAGAAGATAAAAGCAAATTACTGCGGATGCTGGAATCTGAAACAAAAACAGAGAATACTGGACAATCTCAGCAGGTCTGACAACATCTGTGGAGAGAGAAGGGAGCTGACGTTTCGAGTCTGGATGACTCTTTGTCAAAGGAGCAGGAAGCCTGGCTGTTTGCCCCGTCCCCAATCCATGGGACTGAAGCTCTTATTGTACAGTGTACACCCCTCTCCACCACTGTGTCCCAACTGCCTCGGCTAGGGTCCGCCAATGAAGCAAACCAGGATCTCTCTCTGATCTGGATGTCTTAATTGTTGCTATCATAACTAATTAATCCCTCGGGGGAAGGTAGCTGCTGTATTTCGAAACCTGCTATCAATCTCCTCAACACTGAGAGTCACCGATGTGTAAAGTGCTTACTTGAGCGAGGTTCCTGCGGCTTTGAAAGCTTCCATTGAATAATGCCTCAGCAAGAATCAAAGCTTTCAGGAGAGGAGAGTAAACAGAATAAATTGTTGGTGCGGTGCTGGGAATGGGGGAGGAGGAACACGCCAGGAATGAGGTGCCTCAATGATCAGCTTCATTTATTTTTTGCCGCATGGGAACAATGAAAAGATGAAGCGCATGAACCTGCAAGAATTCATTAATGTTGAGGTAATTGTGAGGTGTTTTTCTCACAGAGCATTTTCACACACATGCCTTGTGTTACTTGGCGAGGAATAAAGCTGATTGTGTTAGAACAGCTCCTAATGTGCTAAAACACATGTCTGCGCACCTCTGACTCCCTTTACTGTTGGCACATGACACCAAGTAATGATAAATGGACTAGTTCATTGAGAATAGTGCTTAAGTCAATAGGAATAAGCAGGATTGCTCCACTCCTGTTGACAAGGGAACCAAGATATGATAGCATGACCATATTAATACAGTGTACTTATTTGCTTGTTTTTGTATCTGTCACATTGTAGACTGTATGGAATAATAGGTTAATATAGATTATTATAGAAAGACCATTCAGACAGTTGTAACCTTGTTGGCTATCTGGAAAGGATGTCCAGTGACCCCCCCCCCTCCCCCCCCCCCCCCCCCCCCCCGCCCACCTTCACTACCCATAGCCTTGCAACATTTTCACCTTCAATTACCCCATGAAAGCAACAATTGAATTTACTTCCATCTGCTTTCATGTTGTGTCCTCCAAATCATAGCAACTTGCCGTGCAATTTTTCTCCTCCTCTCCCTCCTGGTTCTTTCGCCAATAACCCGTAAACCTATGTTCACTGGTCTGGTTCCCTTCCACCTCGTGGAAGCAGTTTCTTCATATTTACTCTAAGCAAAACTCCTCATTATGCTTAACACCTTGAACGGAACCTTATCACAACAGATCTACATGCCGTATAAAGGCTGATGGTGGCTCAGGAACATATTTTTTTTATCAGCGGGCTTCACCAGGGCTCATTAACCCAGCCGAAGTACTGGTATCCCACTTCTGAGCTTCTTGACCAGCCACTGTATATAATCCCTCAGGTCTCTTAGCTACAGGTCCGACTGTAGCATCTGAGGCATTAAAGTAAGGTGATGTTTGTCAAGGATGGGGTGAACAGGCCAACCTCTCATACCAACCAGCCAGTGATGGAAGAGGTCCCTTGAACACAGAGATAGTGCCCCAAGAACTTTGCCGGCCTCCACGGTGGCAGGAAAGATGAGTGGGATAACTTGTTCAGGTGCCAAGCTCATGATGGAACTATCAATTCTACGGACACGTGCTTGTAGGATTAGAATAGCGGTTTGAATATACTTACAACAGAGCCAGCCTGTTAGCCGTTGAACTTTCGGTGAACTGGCTGGCTGACTCTGTGGCACGGATCTTTATACAGCAGCTCCAGCGGGAGGAGTTCTGGGCGGAGCCAAGGGGGAGCCCAGTACAAACTCTCGAGTACTCCCAGAGCTACTCCCCCTGGTGGTCAGGTAGTGCAACTGCACTTACAATATCGGTACATATATATACTGGGAACAGAGTGACATTGGTAACTTATAATACCGTGTGAATCTCATTCACCACATTCCACACTCTGATTTTCCCAGCTTCCAACTGCGCAACACTCAGACCAACACAACTGAATACTCCACTCATTCCTCTCTCTCCAGGCACCTCCTCACATCCCCAAGTGAACAACAAATATTCACATTCATCCTTATTTTATTGGCATCTCAAACCATGCTTCACTGTCACCCTGTACAAAGGCTGTCCCTCTCTCTTCTCCACACAAGCCTTTTCTCGCTCTCACAACACTCTGCTTGCAGGAAAAAAAGGGCATAAATCTCCAGCACAGGACAAACCACAGGTGGCGCAGTGGCCCTCCAGTGAAAGCCGGTTTGTTGCCACCAACACAAAAGAATCAATGATTATTGCTGAGCACGGTTCACGACTCATCACATGAAATATGTCATTCCTCAAAACACAAAAAACACCATCCATCAGCATCTGAATCTGACGTCAACATCTCAGATGACAGGGGCGGCATGTTGTGCAGTGGATAGCACTGGGACTGCGGCGCTGAGGGCCCGGGCTCGAATCCCGGCCCTGGGTCACTGTCCGTGAGGAGTTTGCACATTCTCCCCGTGTCTGTGTGGGTTTCACCCTCACAACCCAAAGATGTGCAGGTTAGGTGGATTGGCCACGCTAAATTGCCCCTTAATTGGAAAAAAAATAAATAATTGAGTACTCTAAATTAAAAAAAAATCTCAGATGAAGAACATGAGTTAAATGATATCACACCTGATGCCAGACGATAACCTATTCATGAGAGTCTACCAGATCTAATTGACTATGGCCAGGATTTTTTACTGCCCTCCCCACCATCTTGTGATGGGTTTTGCTGTAGTGGATGAGGCAAGCCATTGGCACCCAATGTGATCTTCCAGTTCCGTCGAAGTCTATGGGCTTTTGCGTGGCTCACCTGTCCCGCCACTGGGGAACCCACCCTGAGGGGTCGGCTTTGGTGGGACCGGACGATCCCAACATATGTGATGACAATTTCAAAGAAGAGTCCTATTGGACTAGACACGTCAACTCTTAGAACATAGAACATACAGTGCAGAAGGAGGCCATTCGGCCCATCGCGTCTGCACCGACCCATTTAAGCTCTCACTTCTACCCTATCCCCATGACTCAATATCCCCTCCTAACCTTTTTTGGACACTAAGGACAATTTATCATGGCCAATCCATCTAACCTGCACGTCTTTGGACTGTGGGAGGAAACCGGAGCACCCGGAGGAAGCCCACGCAGACACAGGGAGAACGTACAGACTCCGCACAGACAGTGACCCAGTGGGGAATCGAACCTGGGACCCTGGCGCTGTGAAGCCACAGTGCTATCCACTATGCTACCGTGCTGCCCACTCTGTCTCCCGCTCAGCAGACACTGCCGGAGCTGCTGGCTTTTTCAAGCGTTTTCTATTTTTATATGAGCAATTTTCAGTTGGTGAACAAATTTCTCACCTCATTGTACATAACTGGGTGGAGTTAAGAATATGTAATGAACTGAATGTTCAAGTTATGTCTAAGTTTATTGTTTACACGTTGGAGTTACATCATTGAAACCATGTCTCTCATTTACTAAGAAGGGGATAAATGCAGCATATTAATTTTTTTGAAAAATGCAACGTATGGGCGAGACTTTCTGGGCATCTTGTCAGACAGAACCGGCATATTCAGAGGGCAGCTAAAGGTCAACTTTCCCCTGTTGTGAAAATAGTTCCCCCCCCCGACTTTCATGGAGGGTCCGGTTGCCCAACTCATCACGTTGAGATGCTCATTTGCATTCCTTTGCACCTCATGAATGCTGATTAAAAACCCAGCTCCCCGGAATCACGCTCCCATTCCAAATCTAACTCGCGGCTACTTAGACCGGCGTGTAGCATGACCGGATACAACTGACATGCACTTCACTTGATGTCCCACATCATTGTGGTTTGCTGCACTCTACACAACTTGGCGTTCCAAAGGGGGATTTTAGTTACCACGTGGAGAGATGGAGGAGCTGCACATCTCCGATGAGCAGGGTGTTTGTTAAAAGGGATTTGCTCGACGGCCTCATCCTTGGAAGGTCAGGCAACGTCTTGAGCATGTGGCCATTTTGTTTTGGGATAAGAACAGCAGTGCACCATGAGGTGATCAATCTCAACACAGCAGTTAAGCATTACTTACAATTCTCCGAAAAGGAACAAAGTTCCCTAGCGAGTGCGTTTAGTCGCGTGTTTACTGGCACTCGCAGTGCCCAGAAATGCATGGCTATATAACAGGACACTTGTTGAATAAGGGGCCTGAATGGGGAACACGTGGTCAAGACCGCACATAGTCCCATTTGTACAGTGTAGCGAGAGATCGGGATGCCATTGAAACACCCACACCTGGTAACCTTGGTCCGATCGCACATGCAAAAATGCTAGCTTGGCATCTTGGCAGTGCCAACCTAGCACCGCCCCTACCAGCTGGCAGTGCCATCTGGGCACCTTGACATTGCCAGAGTAGCACCAGCAGTGCCAGGGCACCACCCTACCCAAAGGGCATGCTGGGGGCCTCCAAAGCCCTGGGAGATCCCCAAGAGTGCCGATCCGTCCGGTCCACTTTGTAGGGACCGGTGCTGAACACCACTTGCCCAAGGTCACTGAGGCAAAGGGGATGAATCCCAAAGTCTCAGATGCCTTGGGAATCTGCACATTAGAGTGAGGCTTACTTCCTTGATCTAATATGCAGATTTTGCTAAATCCCGCCCACTGTAGGGTCTCCCGGCTTTCAACGGCCACGCTGCGCCGTGGAGCAGCTTTTTGAGCGCAGATTGTTGGATTGTGCCCAGTAACTTCATTGATAATAAAGCAGGTTCAGATGTGCACACGGAATCCTGGGACACAACTGGCATGGTCATGATGGGGTAACCATGTTGATTGTCCTTTGGAGAGACAGCACTAAATTATTGGGCAGCACGGTAGTATGGTGGTTAGCATAAATGCTTCACAGCTCCAGGGTCCCAGGTTCGATTCCCGGCTGGGTCACTGTCTGTGCGGAGTCTGCACGTCCTCCCCGTGTCAGCGTGGGTTTCCTCCGGGTGCTCCGGTTTCCTCCCACAGTCCAAAGATGTGCGGATTAGGTGGATTGACCATGCTAAATTGCCCGTAGTGTCCTAAAAAGTAAGGTTAAGGGGGGGGTTGTTGGGTTACGGGTATAGGGTGGATACATGAGTTTGAGTAGGGTGATCATTGCTCGGCACAACATCGAGGGCCGAAGGGCCTGTTCTGTGCTGTACTGTTCTATGTTCTATGTCAAGCCATGCTAGCCAGACCTGTAGCCGCAAGCCAGCACCCTTCCATTTAATAAACCAGTTCCATGAGGCTAGATGAGATATACCTCTAATTTTGCATAGTCATGGCTGTCTAGCAGACATTTCAGGATTCAGCAAGTGCTGGTTAGGTCCATTACTCTGCATCATGCAGGCGGAGAGTGGGAAATGCCAAAGCGGTGATGTCTACCTGTACACGCAGTTGCAATGTCACGTGACAGGCCACCATGTGAGTCTAAGATCCCCAACTATTATTTGGAATGTAAGCCACACTCAAGCCGAACAGACATTGCATGGAGGTCATTGAAAGATGCACCGGGTTAGTTTGACTCCAATGTGGCTGGCCATTGTAATCTGTAAGGCCCACATCGACTCATCAAAGCAGCAGCATCAGGAGAATAGACAAAACTACAAAATCCATCCCCATGAGGCCACACGATATGATCCTCTGACGCAAGTCAAAGATATACATTACCCAACCAGCATGTCAATGGAGAAAGAAGCTGTGCGCATGTCATTTCTGTGGACAGAAAGGTGACTCACTGTACTGAGATTGTGTGGAACACCATAGACCTGAGCACACAAAGAGACATGGGTGAGAGAGGGTGTTGGGGTTGGGGTCATTGGTGGTGAGGGTGGTGGGGCATCTGTTACACTTGAATGACCTTGGAACATTGCATCAGAAAGAAGAGAACCCACTGGATGAGACTTTCAGAAAAGCAAAGTGTGTTTGCAGATGAGCAAAGTATATACCACCATTGCGCTCTCAAGCATTTCTTAATTTTTCTTGCCCTACCTTTATGTTGAGATCCATCCCTGACATCCGTGGAAGACAGCCTGTTGACTACTATGCTCTGTTGTCTGCGATGAGCTTGGTTGGCCTCCTCTGTAATGCCAAAGATTTTTTTGAAGAAGAGAAAATAGAATCCCTACAGTGCAGAAGGAGGCCATTTGGCCCATCGAATCTGCACTGACCCTGCAAAAGAGCACTCTACCTTGGCACAATCCTCCGCCCTAGCCCCGTAACCCCACATATTGGTCACGGCCTATCCACCTAACTTGCACATCGTTGGACACTAACGGGCAATTCAGCATGGCCAATCCACTAACCTTCACAACTTTGGACTGGGAGAGGAAAGCGGAGTACCCGGAGGAGACCCACGCAGGCACGGGCAGAAAGTGCAAGCTCCACACAATCAGCCAAAGCCGGACATTGAACCCAGGTTCTTGGTGCTGTGAGGCTCCCATCACACTTGTAAAGGACCTCCCTCCAGTCCTGCTTGGAAGAGAGTTGCGGATGTTATTTAAATATGGTGCCCAGAACTGCGATCCGATGAGGTAACGGCGAGAAGGATAAATTGCAACCCACTCTGCCAAGAGATGCAATCTGCTGCTCGTTTATGCATGTATAAAAGTAAACAGGTGAAAAGCGAATGATCTGGCGCCGCAACCCGCCCCGCTGGCCAGTGGGAGATGCAATAATAATAATCTCTATAGTGTCACAAGTAGGCTTACATTAACACTGCAATGAAGTTACTATGAAAATCCCCTAGTAGCCACATTCCGGCGCCTGTTTGGCTCCTGAGGGAGAATTCAGAATGTCCAATTCACCTCACAAGCACGTCTTTCGGGACCTGTGGGGCCGGTACCCGGAGGAAACCCACGGAGCCACGGGGAGAATGTGCAGACTCTGCAGACAGTGACCCAAGCCGGGATTCGAACTCAGGTCCCTGCCGCTGTGAACCAACAGTGCTAATCACTGTAATACAGGGCGCTGACTTTTCCACCCACCATCATATTCAGTCTCAAGTATGGAAAATTCCATTTGAGGGGCGGGATTCTCCCCTACCCGGCGGGACAGGGGGTCCCGGCGTAGGGGAGTGGCGCCAACCACTCCGGGGTCGGGCCCCCCAAAGATGCTGTATTCTCCGCAGCTTTAGGGGCTAGGCCCGTGCCGGAGCGGGTGGCACCAGAAGACTGGCGCAAAAAACCGGAGCCAGCGGCCTTTCAGGCCCGCCGCCCGGCAGCGGGGCTGGCCGAAAGGCTTTCGCCGGTTCGCGCTTGCGCCGGCGGTGACGTCAGCGGCCAGCTGCCGCTGACGTCACCAACGGCGCATGCGCGCTGTGGGTTTCTCTTCCGCTTCCACCATGGCGGAGGCCGTGGCGGCGGCGGAGGAGAAAGAGTGCCCCCAGGGCACTGCTTGTTCCCTGATCGGGGGGCCCCGATCGCGGGCCTGGCCCCGATCGCCCCGCGGCCCCCCCCCAGGACCCTGGGGGCCCAGTCGCGCCGCCGATCCCGCCGCCAGCAGAGGTGGTTCAAACCTCGGCGGCGGGAGAGGCCTCCCAGCGGCGGGACTTTGGCCCATCGCGGGCCGGAGAATCACCGCAAGGGTCTCGCCGATCGGAGTGGCGTGATTCCCGCCCCCGCCACATCCCGGGTGGCGGAGAATCTCTGGCACGGCGGGGGCGGGATTTTCGGCGGGCCCGAGGCGATTCTCCGACCCTGCGTGGGGTCGGAGAATTTCGCCCGAGATGTTTTGTTCCCTTGAGGCTACCACATGGAATTGTACCAGCAGAGAGAGTCTGCAAACAGAATCCGGGAGTGTTAAGAAGCTGTTTGAATAAAATAAATCATATTGCTCATGCACTTTTAATTCCAGGTGCCTCTGGCTGTTTCTTGTCCCAGGAATCTCACAGCAATATAGACAGAATGTTGACTACCTTTGCTGAATCAGAAGCAGTACTGGAGTTGTCCATGTCCATATCAGCAAGACGTGGATAACTTTTGGGCAAATCCCGCAAGACTCAAGAAGCTCAACACGATCCAGGTCAAGGCAGCTTGCTTGATTGGCACCCCATCTATCAGCTTCCACATTTAGTCCCTGTACCACTGAGGCAGAGTGGCAGCAGTGTGCACCATCTGTAAGATGCGCGGTAGCAACTAGCTAAGTCTTCTTCGCTAGCACCTTCCAAACCCGCCACCTTTAATACCTGGAAGGAAAGGGCAGCAAATGTATGGGAACACCACCAGCTGCAGGTTCCCCTCCAAGCCCGCACAACAACTAATCGAGAGGCGGCGGCATAGTGGTGTTGTCACTGGACTAGGAAAGCAGTAACCCAGGTTAATGCTCCGGGACCTGGGTTCGCATCCCATCACTGCTGGTAGTGAAATTTGAATTCAATAAAAATCTGGAATTAGAAGTCTAATGATGATCATGAAACCATTGCCGATTATCGGGAAAAAAAAATTCTGGTTCATTCATGTCCTTTCGGGAAGGAAATCTGCCATCCTTACCTGGTCTGTCCTACATGTGACTCCAGACCCACAGCAATGTGGTTGACTCTTAACTGGGGATGGGCAATACATACTTCCACGCCCATGAAAGAATACAAAAAAAAAACATCCTGACTTAGAATGACATCACTGTTCCTTCACTATTGGGCGAAAGCCCTGGAACTTCAGCACTGTGAACCCTAACACTGTGAATGTACCTGCACCAGATGGGCTGCAGCTGTCCAAGAAGACATCTCAACACCACCTTCCTGAGGGCAATTAGGGATGAGCAAGCAAAGCTGGCCTTTTGCCTGTGGCACTCACATCTCTTGAAAGAATAGTAAAAAAAACAATAATTTGCTTTCAAACATACTGTACGCATATTGGCTGTCACATTTCCGACATTATTCCAGTGACCACAGATCAAAAGTACTGCATCAGCTGTCAATTGCTTTGGGACGTCCTGAGGATGTGAACGGTACTATATAAATGCAGTTCTTCATTTGTTTCCCAATGAAGGAGGTAACCAGAGATTGCACCATTTTATGTGATCTTAAACTAGTGAAGTAACAGATCCCAACACTTGTATATGATATAGTGCATGACCTTGTGTGTACTGAGCTTTTTATCTCATCTCCTGTATTATGTCAGAAGTGGCTGGTTGATGTTCTGGGGACAGTGTTTATCCCCTAACTGTGAACATTAAAACTCATTGCAACAACCATGGCAATTAATTAAACCCACAGCCAATTAAGCTGACTGCAATTGACTCTGCTGTGTACGAGCTGCGAAACAGCAGAGGGATTATTGTCTTCGAAATCAATGTACTGGAATGTTCTCAAACTGGCCTTCTCAATTACCATTTGGCTGTTTTCGCAAATAATTTCAAAACATTCTTCTGCAGTAGTGTCAGCCTTGGCTGGGTTGCTAGCTTTCTTGCCTCCAAGTCAGATGGTTGTGGGTTCAATCCCCACTCTGGAGGCCGGGGTGCGAAACCTCGACTGACACTCCAGTGCAGTACGATCGAGAGATTAGCAGTGTTAGAGTGCATGTCTCACTGACCAGACATTAAACTGCGCTCCCAGCCGGACGTTACCGATCTCACGGCACTATTTTGAAGAACAAAATTGAGTTTTCCATGTGAACTGGCCAATTAATAATAACGATAATAATAATCTTTATTGTCACAAGTAGGCTTACATTCGGACTGGAATGAAGTTACTGTGAAAATCTTCTAGTCGCCACATTCCGGCACCTGTTCGGGTACACAGAGGGAGAATTCCGAATGTTCAATTCACCTAACAAGCACGTCTTTCGGGAATTGTCGGAGGAAACCGGAGCACCCGGAGGAAACCCACGTAGACATGGGGAGAATGTGCAGACTGTGCACAGACAGTGACCCAAGCTGGGACCGTGGCGCTGTGAAGCAACAGTGGTAACCGCTGTGCTACCGTGCCGCCCATATCTAAGCCCTCAGCAACTCAAAAACAAATTGCCTGGCCTTTATCACGGTGCTGTTTGTAGCACCTTACATGACATGATTTTTGTTATATTCAGAGTCACAGAGAGTTTTCGAGAGTTATAGTGTTTTACAGCACGGAAAGAGGCCCTTCGGCACATCAAGCACATGACTAGTCTCATCCCATTTTCCAGCACTTGCCCACAGCCTTGTGTAAAGTCCCAGGCAAGCCACCACTCGGAAATGATGACTGTAAGATACTCAAATTATTATTAAATCCATTATATTACACCTCCTACTTCCCAAAGGGTCTCCCGCACCCGGCCCATGCTTGGGCCGGGGTATTTATGTCGCAGAGGCCCCTGGATTAAGGGGTAGCTCCCCCCCCCCCCCCCCAAGGTGAGTAGATCGTACTCAGCTGAGACCCGAGGGGCTCTGAGGTTTCAGGTCTCCTGGCCTCCTGTAGGGTTATAATACTTTGTATGCAGAGTGTGTGTGCATCGTAGTCATTTGTTGAGACTAGCTCGGTCAGAGAGCTCAAAAGACTGGCACATCTTATGCTTGGCACACACTGATGTTTACTGGGGAGTTAGGCACACTTACTTTGTCGTGGAAGAAGCTGTGATTTTTTTTTTGCTCACGCTTTACTCAATGTTCATGTTGCCATGCTTTTATAATGGTATAAAAGCAGCAATCAGTAATTTGGGATGGTGTAAACACAATGTGGATTCACTTATAAAGTCTCAGCACATGAGAACAGATATACATGGACGGAAAGCTTGGTGACGTCAACAGCAGGGTTGTATGTGATGTGTTCTGCTCACAGTCCAATGGGAAACTGAGACTGGGTCACATGACAATTTACCCCTCTGATGATTCTATGCTGCGATCCCTTAAAGGCATATTACAACACATGTTAGTGTCCAGTGTTGTACTCATCACTCTGTGTGAATGGCTGAATTTGCAGGCTCAGCTGGTCCCCCAATGCATTGTAAACAAATTGTCCAATGTCACTCTCAGCGGGGATAATTGAAATATTGTCGGTGAACTCAAAGCCCAATAATGACTCTGCAGCCAACATCCTGAGGGGGGAACACATTTAGATCCGCTCTTCAGCCCCCTTGTTTACTTACCTTGATTGAATGTCCCCAACTAACTGCCCCCACCCCCCTACAGCACCCAAGCCCTTCGAGCTTCACTCCTTTATGCCCCCAGCCCAGCTCCACACCCGCTGCCCCCATGCTGGACTCAACCCTCCAAGCAATCTGCTGTTCTCCTGGTCCCCATCGTCGTGCCATGGAGTTAAATCAAGAAAACTGCTGACTTTATGCACAACTACGCAGAGCCAATAAACAAATGTGAAATGGGTACCAAGAGAGTTTCATGCATCGCTGACATACCCTGAAGGTTGGTTGTCCTCGAGAAAAGGTTTTATGCCACTCAGTATCCATGGCATGCAACTGCCACAGGCCGGTATGAGGCTTGAAACGTTGCAAACACGCCGTTAACTATAGACGCGATCTACCGGCCGTGCACCGCCAGAACTAGGGCAAGATGTGGCTGTAAATCCCGGGAGCGGTTCCCTCGGGATTCCCGATGGCCATACCGCCTCGCAAGATTTTGCGAGACTGGGTCCCTCCCACAGTGGGAGGAACCCAGTCTTGCTTAGCTGAGTGAATTTAAGCACCCACTTAGGTGTGACGCCGCCGGATCTAATGGCTACACAGCATCTACCGACCTCACTGACGAGACCCCGGCTGGGCACCATTCAGTACTGGTTCCCACTAACGGGGATCAGGCGGAACGGTACCCCGGGGGCATCCCAGCCAATCGGAGGCACTCGGTTGGTCTACCTCCGGCTAAGGCCCCCTGGCACTGCTGGTGCCTGCCTTGGCACTACCAGCCTGGCACCCTCCCCCGGCAGGGAACTGAAAACAAGAATGCCGTTAGATAGCGGGGTCATTCCCGGTACGAAAAACATGGGGAACGATGCTGATGCTGCTAATCCCCACCAGAATGGTCTCTACTTTCCTTTCGTTCGATTACACCCTATATCCTGCATCTTAACCTGTCATTGGCCAATTGAGATTTTGAACCTGTCTAGTTCAGTCCCCCCACACGTCATTGTTCCCGCTTTTGCAGGCTCCATTACTCCCCCTTTTATTTTTGGTCGTGTTTTCCCAAGTTCAGGGACCCTTTAAAATATGTTCTGCAGACTGCTGCAGTGCGCTGTTCAAACAGGCTCTACATTCTTCTCTTTGCCGTTTGGTGAGTAAATGGACTGTTTGCTCCAAGTTCCCTCCAATCTTTAATTCAGTAAGAAGTCTTACAACACCAGGTTAAAGTCCAACAGGTTTGTTTCAAACACTAGCCTTCGGAGCCCTGCTCCTTCCTCAGGTGAATGAAACCTGTTGGACCTGGTGTTGTAAGACTTCTTACTGTGCTCACCTCAGTCCAACGCCGGCATCTCCACATCAGGGCTACAATCTTTAATTCATTAACGATGTGACAATGAAGGGTAATGTTCGTATTTGTTGTGATTCACACTTTTACAGGAAGCATTCTGAAACAAACAATGGTTTTAACAAGAGAAAGATGTGGGGGGGGGGGGGGGGCAATTGAATGGAATAATATCTATGTCTGGTTTTGGATGCGTTTTGCAGGATTTTCTTGGCGGCGGCAGCGCCGAGGAACACCCGCTATTCAACAGCACTTTGCCAATTGTTTTGGCCTTGAGGAGTTTCTCACCACTGAGTCAGTCATTTTGTACTGGCGAGCCCAGCAGGGAAGGTTAGTCGCAGATCAGGGAGCCATTTTGTCTGGTCACCCTGATCTCTCCCCCCCCCCCCCCCCCCCCCCCCCCCCCCCCCCGCCCCCGTACTGCACCCCCCTCAACCTTGGGGGAGGATCCTGGGAATACCAACCCCCCAACATGGTAAGGCCTCCCGAGCCCGATCCTGGCAGTGCCAACCTGGACCCCGGGCACACCAGTACTGCCACCATGGCTCCCTGGCAGTGCCCTTTCCAGTTGGGCCCTGCCAGGGTGCCAGCCTGGCAGTGCCAAGCTGGGCAGGTGCCAGAGGGAGTGGCAGGGTGCCACCTTGCCCTGTCCCCAATCACCCAGGGGTCTCTAATGACCTGGGGGATCCCCCCTTCGTGTGTTTCAATGGCCTTGTCCCGACACCAAGTCACAAGATGATATGTTTAAGTTGTACACAGCTCTACACAAAGACATCTAAGGTTAAACTGCACCCGTGTTCAGGGAATATTTTTCTAACCATGGTTAGTTGGCCAATGTCACTCTCTGAGTGAGATTTTTTTCCTGTTTTGCTTTCCTTAGATTTCTTTGTGTAGAGCTGTGTACAACTTAAACATATCATCTTGTTTATGAATCTCTTTGTAAGGAGTTAAGATTTGGGAACTGTAGTTTGCCCTCATGATGAGAAAAATGAGTCACAGACCCTGCAGAGGTGTGACTGTCTCAGTGTGTGTGGACACCAGCAAAGCAGGGTTTGAGTTCTTTTTAATGATACTCTCCATGAAGGAATTTCCTACTGACACACACTGTCTAGGTTTACAACGAGAAAGACACCAGATGGCTGGAAATATTAGTCAGTGTCTTCACCAGAAATAGCAACCAGAGAAAAGCGGAAAAGTTATCTTCAATGGGGCTGAAGTGCATCTGGCCCAGATAAATTGGACATTGAACAATGGGCTGCCTTTTAAAGAAGAAATAGTTTGAGTGTAGTCATGGTATATTCCCACAAAGGGGAAAAGTAGGAGAAGCAAATCCAGAGCTTGATAGATGATGAAGGAGTTAGAGATCCAAATGAAGCAGAAAAAGTGTGTTTCCCAGAGATGTCAGGGGTACAAGATAATTTAGAGCCAGGCCAAATATAGATGGTTCAGAGAAAGATTGTAACGGCAAATAAAAGAAGCAGAGAGTATGAGAAGAGACTGGAAGCTAACATAAAAGGGACTCTAAAAATATTTTATCGGCATATAAATAGCAAGAAGATAATGAAGAGAAGAGTGGGGCCAATCAATAATAATAATCGCTTATTGTCGCAAGTAGGCTTCACTGAAGTTACTGTGAAAAGCCGCTAGTCGCCACATTCCGGCGTCTGTTCGGGGAGGCCAGTACGGGAATTGAACCCGCGCTGCTGGCATTGTTCTGCATTACAAGCCAGCTGTTGAGCCCACTGTGCTAAACTAGCCCCATGTTATTTGATTAAGAATCAAAAGAGGGGATTGACCCATGAACCAGGGGGCATAGCTGAGGTATTAAGTGAATACTTTGAATACAGCCCAGATTATGGTGAAAGAGGAGGTAGTTGAGACATTTGAAGGATTTAAAATTGATAAGGAGGAGATATTGGATAGGTTGTTGTACTAAATGTTGATTGGCCACCAGGATCGGTTCAGATACATCCAAGGACACTGAAGTGAGTGAGAATGGAAATTGTGGAGGTACTGACCACTGTTTTTCAATCTTCTTCAGACTCAGGAGTGGTGTCAGAGGAATGAAGAATTGTAAATGTTGCACTTTTAATCAAAAATGGGTATATGACAGGCAAGTAAATTTAAACCGGTGGTGGGGGAGCTTTTAAAAACAATAATTCAAGACAAATTAATAGCCACTTGGGCAAATGTGGGTTAACTAAGGAAAGCCAGCATGGATTTGTTAAGGGAAAATCATGTTTAACTAACTTGTTTGAGTTTTTTGATGAGGCAACAGAAAGGGTTGATGAGGGTAATGCTATTGATGTGGCGTACATGGACTTCCAAAAGGCATTTGACAAAGTGAGGCACGGCAGACTTGTGAGGAAAGTTCGAGGTCATGGAATAAAAGGATCAGAAACAACATGGATACGAAATTGGATGAGTGGTAGGAAACAGAAAGTAGTGATGAACAGTTGTCTATCGGGATGTTTACAGTGAAGTTCCACAGGCATCGTGTTAGGATGGCTGTTCCTCCTGATATGTATAAATGATCTAGACCTCGGTGCGCAGGGCACAATTTCAACATTTGTGAATGATACAAAACTTGGAAGCATTGTTAACCATGAGGAGGATAGTGTAGAACTTCAAAAGGACATATGTTGGCTCTCTGTGGCAGATTGAATTTAATGCAGAGAAGTGTGATGCGATTTTTTCTTTTAATAATCTTTATTGTCACAAGTAGGTTTACACTAACACTGCAATGAGGTTACTGTGAAAAGCCCCTTGTCGCCACATTCCGGCACCTGTTCAGGTCCACTGAGGGAGAATTCAGAATGTCCAAATTACCTAACAGCACGTCTTTCGGGACTTGTGGGAGGAAACCGGAGCATCCGGAGGAAACCCACGCAGACACAGGGAGAACGTGCAAACTCCGCACAGACAGTGACCCAAGCCGGGAGTCGAACCTGGGACCCTGGCGCTGTGAAGCAACAGTGTTATGATGAGAAAAATGCAGGACAACAATATGAAACCAAGAATACAATTCTCAAGGGGGTGCAGGGACAGAGGGAATTGGATGTATATGTTCATAAATCACTGAAGGTGGTTGGACAGATTGAGAGTGCGGCTGATAAAGCATTTGGCCTTCTGGGATTTATCAATAGGAGCATAGAGTACACGGGTAAGGAAATTATGTATAGAAACTAGGTTGACCTCAACCGGAGTATTGCGTTCAGTTCTGGACATCCACTTTAGGAAGGGTGAGAAGGTATTGGAGAGAGTGCACATGACACGCACGAGAATGGTCCCAGGATGAGGAACTTGAGTTACCTTGAAAGATTGGCGAATTTGGGATAGTCCTTCTTCGAGAAGGGAAGGTTGGGAGAAGAATCAATAGAGGTATTCAAAACCATGAGGCTTCTGGTTAGAGGAGATAGGCCAAACCTGTTCCCATTGGTGGAAGGGTCGAGAACCAGAGGACAGAGATTTATGGTAATTGGCAAAAGAAGCAATGGTGACACAATGCAGAAAAAAATCTTTTCATGCGGCGAATGGTTAGAATCTGGAATACGCTGCACAAAAGTATGGTGAAAGAAAGGCTTTGAAAAGAGAACTGGATCATTCCCTGAAATAGTTGCGGAGCTGCAGGGAAAAAGCAGAGGAGTGGCGCGAGGTGAATTGCTCTTTCAGAGGGCCATCAGAAACACAATGGGCTGAATGGGCTTCCTTCTGTACTGTAAACATTCTATGATTCATTCTATGAAACATTAGTAGAACCTTGAAGCTGATTTGCAGCCAATGAGGATGCACTATTCTGACTCACCGCAGTCTCATAGACATTTCAAAGCAGTAAATGGCTTTTGAATGAAGAGAGAGTTAATATGTAGCCAGTTAATCAAAGCTGCTGATTGTGTGGCTCTTCAGTTAATCAAAGGGCTGTTAATTGTTGTTGTGCTGCCTGTACAGCGTCTCCTGTGCCCTTGATTTGACATCAACCCAGTCCTTCATTCAACTATTACACACAATCCCGACCAGATTTTCACATTACTGTAATTTGGGTTGGCATATAACATGGCATGCGCACATATTAAGATATAATGCAATGTCTCCTTCGTACTGAATAATACACTTTCTGATATACTCCATGCCTGTTCATTTTCAAATGTGTCTCATCGCTGGCAATGATCTCCTCCACCACTATAATGCTTTCATATACCCATGACCTTTACTCAAACATCTTTTGCTATACCCACCACGTTTTTTGTCATAATCCCTACCACATTTGCATTGGGTGACTGCTTTCTGGAACACCTCCTTTCTGAATGATATGGAGATGCCGGACTGGGCTGGGCCCCAGGTTAAAGTCCAACAGGCTTGTTTGAAATCACTAGTTTTCGGAGTGCAGCTCGTTAATCTGGAATCTCACCTGAGGAGGGAGCAGTGCTCCGAAAGCTAGTGATTCCAAACAAACCTGTTGGACTTTAACCTGGTGGTGTAAGACTTTTCACTGTGTCCTTTCTCAATGTAAGCATGACGCCTGAGCTTCTGGTGTTCTGTCATTTTAATTCTCCACCTTGCTCTCACGCTGCGACAAGGGCAGAGTCAGGAGATGTTATGGAGATTTGGAAGGAGGCAGTCTAACTGAGCCCGTGGCTATGTGGTTAGAAGCCCATCTCAGGGGCAAATACCATACCGAGGATTAAAACCGGCCTGGTTAAAGGTCAAACAGTTGCCAGGGAGGGGAATGGAGTCGGTGCCTAGGGAATGGAACACTATCCAAGCTTGGGCTGAAGGGTAGCATTCATACCACATGTGGGCAGCATGGTGGCGCAGTGGTTAGCATTGCTGCCTCAGGGCGCCGAGGTCCCAGGTTCGATCCCAGCCCTGGGTCACTGTCCGTGTGGAGTTTGCACATTCTCCCCATGTTTGCGTGGGTTTCGCCCCCACAACCCAAAGATGTGCAGGGAAGGTGGATTGGCCACGCTAAATTGCCGTTTAATTGGATAAAATGAATTGAGTACACTAAATAAAAAAAACATTCATACCACATAAGTGTCTGGCAATGGCCAGATCCAATAAGCAAAAACCCAACATCTTCACCTTGACCTTAGCAGAACTGCTATAGCTGTGTCCAGCTATTAACATCTTTTGGCCATCAATAATATGCAATCTGATATACTGCACCACCTTAACCATTTTCATAAATCCATAACCTTGGCTAAAACATCCTTTGATAGACCCACCAATTTTTGTAACATAATTTCCATCACATTGGGTGGCCGCTAACCAGTAACTTAACTGTGTCAACCATATTAATGGCACGGCTACAAGAGCATAATGGAGGCTGCAACAAATGGCTATTCCCTGACTCCACAAATCCTCTCCATCGATCGTCAAGGCTCAATTCGGGTGTGAGGTGGAATGCAGACATTGAATTCCTACTGTGCAGAAGGAGACCATTCAGTCCATCGGGTCTGCACTGACCCTATAAAAGAGCACCACACCTAGACTCACTACCCCACCTATCCACGTAACCCCACCTAACCTACACATCTTTGGATACTAAGGCGTAATTTTAGCATGAGCAATCCACCTAACCTGCACATCTTTGGACTGTGGGAGGAAACTGGAACACCAGGTGGAAACACACGCAGACACGGGGAGAACATACAAACCCCACACAGACCAAGGCTGGAATTGAACCCGGATCCCTGGCGCTGTGAGGCAGCAGTGCTAACCATTATGCCACCGTGCCGCCATGCATTTCTGTGGATTTAATATCCAATTGCTGCATCACTGATGTAGTGTGGTTGCAAAGTGTGCTACCTACAGAATGCAGTGTATCAACTGCACAATTAGGGGCAGCAGGGTAGCATGGTGGTTAGCATAAATGCTTCACAGCTCCAGGGTCCCAGGTTCGATTCCCGGCTGGGTCACTGTCTGTGTGGAGTCTGCACGTCCTCCCCCTGTGTGCATGGGTTTCCTCCGGGTGCTCCGGTTTCCTCCCACAGTCCAAAGATGTGCGGGTTAGGTGGATTGGCCATGCTAAATTGCCCGTAGTGTCCTAATAAAAGTAAGGTTAAGGGGGGGGGGGGGTTGTTGGGTTACGGGTATAGGATGGATACGTGGGTTTGAGTAGGGTGATCATGGCTCGGCACAACATTGAGGGCCGAAGGGCCTGTTCTGTGCTATATCTATAACTCTACAAGGTTATATGAAAATGAAAATGAAAACCGCTTATTGTCACGAGTAGGCTTCATTGAAGTTACTGTGAAAAGCCCCTAGTCGCCACATTCCGGCGCCTGTCCGGGGAGGCTGGTACGGGAATCGAACCGTGCTGCTGGCCTGCTTGGTCTGCTTTAAAAGCCAGCGATTTAGCCCAGTGAGCTAAACCACTGGTCAGCGCGGTCAGCACCTTCCCCCTCTGCGATGCTTACCACTGAGAACGATCTGGGAAAGACCATCAAATGTAAGTTCGCTGCCAAGTCACAAACCGGCTTGACTTGGGGATATGTCACCATGCTATCATCAGCACGGAGTCAATATTTTGCACTTCCCTACCTAACACCATTGTGGGAACTAAACTATCACAAGCTGTACCACAGTTTGAGGAGAAAGCTCACTATCCTGACAGGACATTTAGAGCTGGACAATAAATGTAGCCTTGCTTGTGCACCATAGACTGAGAACAAATAAAAAAAACAATAAATCCTGATGTACCTCCAACTATAAAACTCTCTGATATATGCATGTTCCTCTCAATAATGCTCTGTTATATTGCTTACCTTTCACTCTCGTACTTTACGAAATAACTCAAGGCACTACCGCTAATAATTTCTGATATACCTCATACACTTCACTAGAACACTCTCTGGCATTAGAAAAGCTACACCACAGGCTCTTTTGTACAATATACGCCTTGAATGTCGCTCCCTGGTATGTACTTAAAACCCCGCTCATAGTTATAACATTTATGGAAATTTTGTGCCACGTAGATCAGTGGAAAGCAGAGCTCCAGAATCCAAAACATGAGAGGGGGAATATTCGGAGAAAGCTGTTTGTAGCTGTGTGCGATGTGGAGCTGCCAAACGGGTTTTTTTTTTCTCGTCAGAACTGGCTCTCCTGAGCAGTCAGTGATTCAAGGTCATACCACGCACTAAGGCTTTCTTTGCCTTGCCATTACTTAATGTGATAGATGCAGTATTGACTGCTGCTAGTGACAGTGTCTGAAAATGATGGCGACTGAAGCATATTCAACATGCTGCTGTGAAACTAACTCACAGTAATGTTCAATAATGCTATACAGCCGTTACACTCTAGTGACACAGGCAGATGGAGTCGGAATGAACCTGTGCCTTTCTTATGGGCAGAGCTAACGATCCTTCATGAAATTTTATTAAACAAAAATGTAAGCAAATTGATTACTTTGTAATGCTCCCCCCCCCCCCCCCCCCCCCCCCCTGCCCCCCCGCTTCGAAAAATAATTCTGAGTAGTATTACTAGGCTGGAGGACCCCTGTAGCAGTTGAGTCGGATAGGTCTTAGCTTAAGGGTCATTTCGATTGTAAAAATGGACTCCGTAGAAAGAGCACTGATGTGTTCGGTGCTACAGAAATAAAAACAAAAATCCCACATTCTGTTGGCAGCAGCAGCCGATGTGGCAATATGTTGGCCTTGTGACAGCACTCACTGTATTTCAAACGACTCCTCCACTGCTGTGCTGAAAGAGTGCAACTTCACAGGAGACACTTGCCTTCGGGTGATGAAGCCCTGGCTGCCCGTTTAGGTATTATTAAATACCCAAGGCCTTTATTGGGCAACTTCATTCCGTGCCCTGGTCAACGTTCCTCCCTAACCAACACAATCATTAAACGAAAATCTGAGCCGGGATTCTCCCCTACCTGGCGGGGCGGGGGGTTCCGGCATGTTAGAGTGGCGTGAACCACTCTGGCGTTGGGCCGCCCCAAATGTGCAGAGGTATCCGCACTTTTAGGGGCCAAGCACTCACATTGAGGGGCTAGACCCGCGCCGGAGTGGTTCCCGCTCCGCCGGCTGGCGTGAACGGCCTTTGGCACCACACCAGCCGGGGCTGAAAGGACTTCGCTGCCTGGTGTAAGTCCGCGCGTGCGCCGGAGCGTCAGCGGCAGCTGACGTCATCCCGGCACATGTGCAGGGGAGGGGGTCTCTTCCGCCTCCGCCATGGTGAAGACCATGGTGAAGGCGGAAGAAAAAGAATGCCCCCACGGCACAGGCCCGCCCGCCGATCGGTGGGCCCCGATCGTGGGCCAGGCCACTGTGGGGGCACCCCCCGGGGTCAGATTGCCCCGCGCGCCCCCCAGGATCCCGGCGCCCTTCCACGCCGCCTGCTCCCGCCGGTAAGGTAGGTGGTTTGATTCACGCCGGCAGGAGAGGGTTGACAGCGGTGGGACTTCGGTCCATCGCGGGCCAGAGAATCGCCACGGGGGGCCCGCCGACCGGCGTGGCGCGATTCCTGCCCCCGCCGAATCTCTGGTGGCGGAGAATTTGGGACACGGTGGGGACGGGATTGACACCGACCCCTGACGATTTTCCGACCTGGCGGGGGGGTCGGAGAATCCCGCCCCAGATTACCTGGTTGTTTATCACATTGCTGTTTGTGAGAACTTGCAAACTTAATTCACTGTTCCAACCCCCTCCCCCCACCCCGCTGCAGCACCCCACACCCCCTGCCCACCATGAGGGGAGGATACCGAATGGGAGATGACATCAGTCAGCCAAGGAGTCCACTGCATAACCTGCAGGTGCTACTAATCTCTGGTAACACCTTATTTTGCTTAAATTGCTAACTTCGATGCATTCAATTCCAAAACGGTTGATATATTTTTTAGTGTCAGCATTAATTTTCGCTTGGTTCGTTGCCAGTTTTAAGCAGATTCGGTGCCGAGTATGTGGGCACCACAGTAAAAGGATAAGGAAGGTTATATGAAATATTACTTTACTCCCATTCTTATATCATATCGGACCTGTTGCCATGATATGCTGGTTAACACCAAGCTTGCAATGTTACCACAGCTGCTTTGGACATTTAGCAGCTTATTTCATGAATATCAGATTTCTTTTTATTTCATTTCCCTTTACACATTTGAGTGTCCAGGAAAAGCTCAACAAAGAAAAAGGCCTTTTTAAAGAGAACATTTCAGATCAGCATGTTGTGCCAAAGTCGCAGCACTTTGCAACTACAACTGAGCTCAGTGAAGAAAGGGGGACTTTTTGTTTCCAAGTCTCCAATTATGTGCTGAAACCAGCCAGTGCATTATTGATTGATCGATTTATTGTCACATGTACCGAAGTACAGAGTGCAGAGAAAACATCATTGGATATCCATTTTGTAATTGATGCTCGATCAATGACTCCAGAAGCAAGATTGGACGACAATTGAAGGCTTTATTGTACTAGATGTTTCCCCCAGCAGCGCAGGTACAGAATGCAGCTGCTGGGGAGACACGGGCTCTTATACTCCGCCTTACTGGGCGGAACCAGCAGGCAGGCTTCACCAGTGATACAGCAGTCTCAGGTACCTCCCACACCAATGGTCTTACAGCATTGTCCAGGGTACCGTAATACCCCTAATACCGACTACCACAGTAACAAACCCCACTGGTCAAGGAGCCATGGACAGTGAGTTATTTTAGTTGTAAAGAGAGATGTGGGTGAAAGCTTTTTGTCCATTTCTTGTTCAACTTGTTCTAATAGCTTCTGCCCGCTTACTTAAACGAGCTCAGGAGATGGGATGAAAGGCCTTGAAGTGGAGGGAGGCTGCGTATGACTGACTTAAAGCTGTGCTGTGGAGGGCGAGATAGATTGAGAGTCCTCGCAGTGCTGGACCAACTCTTAAAACCAGGTTCAGAAATCCCTCATGCAAGCCTTTTTAAAATTATGCAAAAAGTGTTGGACGTCATGCGCTGACTATCAAACAGAAGGTTAGAGGCTAACGTTAGATTCCTGCCATTTCCAAAGAAACAATGTTGGCAAGGATGGATGCTGCTACTGTAGGAGGAGGACTGTGAGGAAGTTTCCATCGTGAAGGGTCCTCTGACAAATTTTCAACTTTCTTAAGATGCCCTGTGGCCATGGCTGTCAGACCACCACTGTGGAGGCGAAGTTCTTCAACACATCTGTGACCTGCTGACCCCTGTAGCTCTGGAAAATGAGTGAGCCTGGGAGGCCTTATGGGTTCCCAGATATCCACCAGCAACCAGCAGTGGGGTCCCGTACCTCTGCTCGATCCACCTCCCTTCCTCTGGCACGATCGAGCAGAGGTACAGGAACCCACTGCCTCACCTCCTGCTCCACCTTCCTCCCACTGCCACCTTCAAACCTGCCTCTGTGGGTCGAGCAATATTCTGCCTCTTGTACCAGAATGTACTGTACTGGAGAGGGATGAACTTTTCTTATAGTACCAAAGTTCGTTATACTTCGTGTAAAGGTGCCTCCCATTTATTGTATCAGGGTGCATTGCTGATGAATTAATTCTGTTCAGTGTACAAGTGTGCACCATGCTTAATATCTTCTCAAAGAAACCTAAGTACCATGCTTGGTGCTATGTTGGAGGCAGGCCATGTAGCTACTCATTTTCTCTTCTTTGTGCATCCCCAAAGTCATAAAAGGCAACAGGGTAAAGTGCTCAGCAGGCTGCCTCTACCCCTTATATTGGGAAAGCACCGAGATGTAATGGCAGGTAACAAAACTTAAGAAGTTCTGATTTGACTATGGTAGCAGGGATGCACACTGATTGTTCACTGCTGATGCACAGTTGTTGATATATGTACAATTACACTTTAAGGAGGTCTGATATGTTTTTATTTTGACTGTCAGTTTTAAAGTGTGTGCGCACCCATTATGTTGTGAGCCAAGCCTCCCAGGCATGCTGGTCCATTGCCCTTCACTCCCTCTTAGAACCAAAAGTCTTCACACAGTCATAACTACATGATGGGGTTCCCAAATCGTCCAGTTGAACTGACCTGCAACTCTGCCCACCCAATGACCCAACTCACATCCAGCATCTCTATGTGATATTATCATACGTGAAGGTAATGTAAGGGTTAATGAAATGGATACAGACAGCCACTAGAAGGAGATAATCCGAGAAGTATATAAGGAATGGCACAGCCTTGTGGGACAGAGGGTTGGGGTAGGTGGGAAGAGCAGGTGCTGGCTAGAAGGACTGAAGACAGTGAGGCAGCAAGAGAGACGTCAAGTTAGAAGTTAGATGAGTATAGTGAGTGTAGTTTATGTGTGATCAATCAACTGTTTGTTTCTTAGGGATAAGTGTCGAATCCAGTTATTAGTGTTCAATAAAATAGTTTTGTAAGTTTACAAGACTCGTTGTTCTCTAATGAACACTACACATCAAAGCCATCTGGATAGAGCAAGGCAGAGAACAACACACTCTCTATCTGGATTCAGTGTCACTGAGCAGGTTCACAGCAGTGTTACAATCCCAGTTGATCTTATAACTGGACAGGAATTACTTTTTTAAATAAAACATGGAAGAGCAGAGTCACAGGACTGGTAAAGTTTCAGCTACAAAAAAAAACATTAATTAAATATGGAAAAATTGGAGTATAATACAATACTCCTTTACTCCTGTTGTAATCCCCAAGGGACCTATAGGGGAGGGCCGATTAGGCTCTCATGAGCCTCGTGGAGTACAGGCTGCCCAGCCGAGGAGTGGGCCTCCTTATCAGTGGGAGAGGAGTTCAGAGTATTTAAGTTCGGTCTGAGTGTGAGGCAGGTGCGGTAGTCACTGCCGGAACCTGTGTACGCAGTGCTGGGCATCAACCCGGTTGTAGAAATTGCCCTGTCGCAGGAAAGCGCAGAGCACGACGTATAGGATTTGCAAGGAATGGAATTCCTTAGCTTGGGTCGAGCCCCTCCTCGGAACACAGTGCCCCCTCGGACGGGGAACCCTGATTCTCCGCCCTGGGCACCAGCCCGCTGGGGTTGGGCCAGTGGCCTAGGACCCCATCGACAGGGTGGGACCCCCTCCCCTGATGCAGACGAGGAAGGCCCCGGGTGTTATGGGACGTGTGGTCGGAGAGACCGCATGGAGGGGTGATCGCAGAATTGTCCGTCCGCCTGCCACTCTGCTGGGACTGGCTGCCCGCCCCAATCCCATGCACATTTTGTGGAAGAACCCAAGGATGATTGTTTTCAATTGAACTGCATTGCATTGCCCAAAGTCACCCCATTCGGGTCACAGTTCGAGTCAAAGGCCACCTATTGCAATGGAGTTAGACATGGGTGCAGCCGTCTCAGTTGTCGGAAGACACACTTTTGAGAGGCTTTGGATGGGAGTGTAGCGCCTGTCATTACGGGACACCGTACAATGGAGAACCACTGGCCATAGCAGGGACCACGGTGGCCCCAGTGGTCTGTGAGCAGCAATCCGCTTGTTTGCCCCTGATCATGGTGAAAGGTGACTGCCCCAGTTTGCTTGGACATTACTGGCTAAAAGGCCTCTGCATTGACTGGCAGAGGGTTTTCTGAATGGGCTCGGGAGGCCTAAACGCAGTGTTGTTAAAGCATCCAGAGATTTTCCGGACCAGGCTGGGGACGATACGTGGTGTCATGGCAAAGATCCACATGGACCCTGAGGTGCAACTGCGATATTTTTGTGCTCGTCCAGTTCCCTTTGCGATATTGCCAAAGGTAGATGTGGAGCCTGGTCGGCTCGAAGGTCTGGGGATCATCCGGCTGGTAAAATTTGTGGACTGGGCGGCATCTGTGGTTCCTGTCACGAAGCCTGGTGGTACAATTTGCCTCTGTGGCAATTACAAATTGACAGTGAATAGGGCCTTCGAGCTGGACCGGAATCCAAATGTAGCAGATTTAGGACCCGTATGCCAAATTGGCTGGAAGTCACTCATTCACCAATCCCGATATGAGTCACACGTACCTCCTGTTGGTGCTGGACCCAGAGTCTCGTCAGTACATGATGGTGAAAATGCATAGGGGCTGTACGAATACATGAAGTTTCATTTTACATAGAACATAGAACGTACAGTGCAGAAGGAGGCCTTTCGACCCATCGAGTCTGCACCGACCCACGTAAGCCCTCACTTCCACCATATCCCCGTAACCCAATAACCCCTCCTAACCTTGTTGGTCACTAAGGGCAGTTTATCATGGCCAATTTACCTAACCTGCACGTCTTTGGACTGTGGGAGGAAACCGGAGCACCCAGAGGAAACCCACACAGACACGGGGAGAACGTGCAGACTCTGCACAGTGACCCAACGGGGAATCAACCTGCGAGCCTGGTGCTGTGAAGCCACAGTGCTAGCCACTTGTGCTACCTTGCTGCCCCTTTAGGTGTATCGTCGGCCTGTGCCCTTTTCCAGTGCGTGATGGAAAATATTCTGCGGGGGTTACCTTGCGTAGCGGTCTACCTGGATGACGTCTTGGTCATAGGAACGTCTGAACAGGACCAGCTGCATAGCCGGGATGAGGCGCTCGGTAGCTTAAAATTGACCTATCCTGGGTATCCCATAGGCAGGGAGGACCTCCACCTGGTTGAAGACAAAGTGTGGTCCATCCAAGAGACCCCTGCACCGAAGGAAACATCAGAGCTCTATTTGTTCCTGGGGCTTGTAAATTATTTTGGAAATGTTATCCCAGGTCTTGCAACCACGTTGGCCACCCCTGCACAGTTTGGCCAAAAATAAGCAGGAGTGGGCATGGAAGGTGCCGCCGGAGGTGGCATTTGCTGAGGTTAAAAGGCAGCTCACGTCTTCTCGGCTGCTGACCCACTTTGATTCCGCTAAACCGCTCTTGGTCACCTGCGATGCCTCGCCGCATGGCATCGGCGCCGTGTTGTCTCATTGGAATGAGTGGCAGCAAGGAGCATCCGATTGTTTTCGCCTGGAGGACGCTGGCTGCAGCTGAGCGCAATTATGCTCAGATAGAGAAGGAGGGTCTGGTCATGGTCTTTGCTATAAAAAAGTTTCACCGGTATGTCCACAGACGTTGTTTTACGGTATTAACTGATCACAGGCTGCTGTGGGGTTATTTAAAGAGGACAGGGCCATCCCACCTATAGCGTCAGCCAGAATTCGACGATGGGTTTTCTTGTTGGTGGTGTATGAATACGTGCTGGAACATCCACCCTCCGCTCCGGGATGCAGATTGTGAATGCGGACGCATTGATTAGGCTCCGCTACCGCTGAGGCCACCAACACCTCCAGAGCCAACGAGGTTGTCGCTACTATGCATTTTATGAATACGTTGCCAGCCAAGGAGACCCGGATCCATGCATGGACACAGACTGACCCCCTGTGATCCAGGGTTCATCATATCTTGCTGTTTGGGGCCCAGTGAACTGAAGAATTTTACCTGGAAGATCGCTGAGTTCAGCGTGGAGGACGGTATACTCCTTTGGAGAACGCGGGTGGTGGTTGCGCACAAGGCCCCATCTTGGCTGATCTCCATAATGGACACTTCGGCCTGACTATGATGAAGATGCTCACCCAAAGTTACATGTGGTGGCCAAGATTGGATGCGGAAATTAAGCAGCTCGCCCAACAGTTTGGAACGTGCCAGTACCAGCAGAAGCTCCCACCTGTGGCACCACTCCATCCCTGGGGGTAGCCGGGCCGACCGTGGGTACGTCTCCATGTTGATGTTGCCGGTCCTTTTCAGGGGTCAATGTTCCTCCTTCTCATCGACACGCACTCCCAGGATGTCATCAACGACTTTGAGAATGATGATCAAGAAGGTTAGGTTATCTTCTAGCACACACGGCATCCCGGGGTTACTGATCATCGACAACGGAGAACTGTTTACTGCTGCAGAGTTCAACAATTTCATGTGGAAGAATGGAGTGCGCAACATACACATTTGGCCGAAAGAGCAGAATAAACGTTCAAGCAGTGCTCAGGGTCCCTTGACATGTGTTTGCCATGCTTCCTTTTCTGTTACTGCTGCACCATGCATGCCGCCACCAGCGTGGCACCGGCGGAACTTCTGGGACACTGGCTTTGAACTCGCCCCAGCCTGGCATTGCCTGATATTGATGGAAAAGTTCAACGCAGACAGGACCAACTAGGGCGTTGCCCTGTTGAGCATGGCCGACCGAGATGATTTGTATCAGTCAACAATGTCCATGTGCGCAACATCAGAGATGGCGCCACGTGGGTTCCTGGCACTATCATTCGGCAGACTTCACACCGGGTATGAGTGCACGACTGAGAATCGAAGAGGCACCTCGACCATCTTCACGTTAGGAGCCCCGAGATAGGCGATCCCCTTTTGGATGATCCAGGACAACCGCAGGCTGCCCCAGCACCAGCAGGTCCACAGGCTCCATCCCACATAGGAAATGCCCCATCCCATGCGATGCAGGATGTCAGGGTCACATCAAGTGTCCAGGGCGACTGAGTGCACAGAATGTGCCTCCATCTGCAGCTACTGAAAATCGCCATTTGGAGCAAGAGCTGTGGCTGGAGTCACTGTTGGACATCTGCAAGTCTGAGATCTTCGTAGACAGCATGTACAGTGAGGAGATCACACCGCGGGTAAAGAGTGGATTGGCGAAAATGGTATGGGTGACCACCAGGCAGGCTGTGCAAGACTTCCTTGGGTCCATTTCCCTGTCCATGTCTTTCGGATTTTTCAGTTTTGGATAGCTGGGGAGATGGATTTTTCCAGGGAATGCAGGAACAGCCAAGTCCCTGGCATCACGAGCGACACAACTGCACGATGCAGGGGGGTGGTTAGGGGAAGATGAGACCTGCACAAGTTGGACAGGTTGCACCCCAGTAGGACCGGGATCAATATCCTCCCAGGAAAACCTGCTTGTGATGTTGGGGAGGGTTTAAACTAGAGTGGCAGGGGGCTGTAAACCTGAATGGGGAGACACAAGAGAGGGAAACAAAGATACAAATGAACGACAGAAAATAAAAAACAAAAGTGGAAGGCAGAGGATACAAAGGCTGGCAGGAAATAGAGCCATAGTACAAAAAAAGAATTGTAAAGATGTTGTTAAAAAGACAAATCTAAAGGAGCTGTATATGAAGGCATGGGCCACTCACAATAAGACAGATGGATTAACAGCATTAATAGATATAAATGGCTTCAATATGATTGTGATTACGGTGACATGGCTGCAGGGTAACCAATGCTGAGAAATGAATTCAAGGGTATTCGATATTTAGGAAGGGCAGATAAAAAGGATAAGAAGGTGGAGTCACGTTGTTAGGAAAGAAATAATGAAGTGCAATAGTCAGAAAGGATATTGGTTCAGAACATCAGTCTGGGTGAAGCTAATGAACAACAAGGAACACAAAACATTAGTGGGCATTATCTATAGACCCGCAGACATGGGTAATAAGGTAGGGGGGCAGCATTAAACAGGAAATTAGGAATGCATGTAACAAGGGTGCGACAGTAATCTTGAGTGACTATAATCTGGGCATATTGACAGGACGATTAGCAATAATAATAAGATGGAGAAATTCCAGGATTTGATTTGATTTAGATTTATTGTCACGTGTACCCAGGTGCAGTGAAAAGTATTGTTCTGCGTACAGTCCAGGAAGATTGTTCCATACATGGAAAACATAGGACATACGATAAATACACAATGTAAATACGTAGACATCAGGAACACACAGGAGTGTAGTGCTACACAGTAGAGAAGATGCGTGGAGAGATCAGTTCAGTCCATATGAGGGTCATTCAGGAGCCTGGTAACAGTGGGGAAGAAGCTGTTTTTGAATCTGTTAGTGCGTGTTCTCAGACTTTTGTTTCTCCTGCCCGATGGGAGAAATTGGAAGAGAGAATAACCCGGGTGGGAGGGGTCTTTGATTATGCGGCCCACTTTCCCAAGGCAGTGGGAAGTGTAGACAGAGTTACTGGACGGGAGGCAGGTTTGCGTGTTGGACTGGGTTGTATTCACAACTCTCTGTAGTTTCTTACGGTCTTGGGCCAAGCAGTTGCCAAACCAGGCTGTGATGCAGCCAGATAGGATGCTTTCTATAGTGCATCTGTAAAAATTGGTAAGTGTCAATGTGGACATGCCGAAGTTCCTAAGTTTCCTGATGAAGTATATGTAGAAGAGTTTTTTTTAGATGTCGAGGAACCATCACTATTAGTATTGTGCAATGAGAAAGGGTTAATTAATAATCTTGCTGTGCTGAGTCCTTTAGGGATAGGAACCATAACGTGCTGGAAAGGGCAGTCGTCCAGTCTGAACCTAAGATCCTAAATCTAAGCAAAGGAAATTACAAGGGTATGAGTGTTGGGTTGGCTATGATAGAGCGGGGGCTTCATTAAAAGGTATAAAAGGCTAATATTTAAGGAATAAATGTATGCGTTGTTGCAGTTACACATTGTTCATTGGTTCAAAAATACCAAAACAGTAAAAGTAGCCCAACCATAGCTAACAAAAGATTTAAAGATAATATTAGATCCAAAGAGGAGTCATATAAAGTTACTAGAAAAAGTTGCAAGCTTGAGGAATGGGAGCAGTTTAGAATTCAGCAGCTCTGAATAAGAGTCATATGGACTTGAATCAAGAACTGTATTTTCTCTCTGCACAGATACTGCCTGGCCTGCTGAGTTTTTCCTGTGTTTTCTGTTTTTGTTTCCGATTCCAGAACCTCCAGTATTTTGCTTTTATTTAAAAAAGGACGGAACGAGAAAACAGGGAATTACAGACCAGTTAGTCGAACATCAGTGGCAGGGAAAATGCTAGAATCTGTCATAAAGGATGTGGTAACTTAGAAAATATCAACAGGATTAGGCAAAACCAACGTGGATTTGTGAAAGGGAAATCATGTTTGACCAACCTACTGGAATTTTCTGAGGATGTAACTGGTAGAATAGATAATGGAGAACCAGTGGATGTGGTGTATTTAGATTTTCAGAAAGCTTTTGATAAAGTCCCACATAAGAATTCAGTTCTCGAAATTAAAGTACATGAGATTGGGAATAATATATTGCCATGAATTGACAAAGGAAACAAAGAGTAGGAAAAAAAGGGTCTTTTTAGGAGTGGCCAGTGCCTTTAGTGGGTGCCTCAGGCATCAGTGCTTGGGCCCCAGCTATTCACAATATACATCAATGAGTTTGACGAGGAAACCAAATGTTATGTTTTGAATTCTGTGATCACACAAAACTGGGTAGGAACGAGTGGTAAGAAGGATGTTAAGAGGCTTCAAAGCGATTTACATCATAAGTTGAGTAGCAATTGATGGCCGATGGAGTACAACATGGATAAATGTGAAGTTATCCACTTCCGTAAGAAAAGCAGAATGGCAGAGTGTTATTTAAATAGTGATAGATTGGGAAATGTTGATGTACATAGACACACCTGGACCTTTCTGTCCTTGTACAGCAGTCATTGAAAGCAAGCATGCAGCTGCACAAGCAGTTAGGAAGGCAAATGATATGTTGTTCTTCATTGAGAGAGGACTGGAGCACTGGATCAGGGATATCTTACTGCAGCTGTACAGGGCCTTGTGTGCAGTTTTGGTCTCCTTACCTAAGAAAGGATATACTTGCGAAAGAGGGAGTGCAGCAAATGTTCATCAGACTGATTCCCGGGATGGCAGGATTGCTACAGGGAGAGGTTGAGTTGACTGGGCCTGTATTGACTGGAATTTAGAAGACTGGGAGAGGATCTCATTGAAGCATAGACTCCAGACAGGGCTGGGCAGACTGAGTGCAGGGATGATGGTTCCTCTGGCTCCCATCACATTGTCCACTCCCCCCCCGCCACGAACCCCATTGCTGGTGGGGCATCAATTCTGCTCTGTCTGGCCTCTGTATTCTATTTGGGTAAATGTAAACATCGACACAGTCCCAGAGGCTGCTTTCCCCTTTGATGGCTGACTGGTGATGATTTAACCTGAGGATCGCCATCTCAGGTGAGAGTCAAGGTTGAGAAGGCGGAGTCCTTTATGAATAACCTCGGCCAGTACGGGAATTGAACCCACGCTGTTGCCGCTGTTCCTCATCATGAACCAGCTGTCCAGCCAACTGAGTTAACTGACCCCCCCTTGCATTTGAGTAGAACCTCTTCATTCAGTTCACAGCTTTTTTACAGTAACAACAGCAAGTTGCGTTTATAAAGTAATAATAATAATCGTTTATTGTCACAAGCAGGCTTCAATTAAGTTACTGTGAAAAGCCCCTAGTAGCCACATTCTGGCACCTGTTCGGGGAGGCCGGTACGGGAATTGAACCCACGCTGCTGGCCTTGTTCTGCATTACAAACCAGCAGTTTAGCTCACTGTGCCCCTAAAGTGCCGCTTAAAGTGCCTTTAACATTGTAAAAAATCTCAGAGTGCTTCACAAGAGTAATACAAGGCAAATGTGTTAAGTCACCAAAAGCCCTAGGATGCATTCTAATTTTATATCCAATCTTACTGTTTGCTGTGAGAAATGTAATCTCCCATTCTGCACCTGTCTGCAACTATTACTACATTCGCATTTCTAAATCAGGATGTACTTGTGTTTAGTGTGACACAATGTATCCTGTTTTTATATTGGAGTGTAAATTGTATTCTGAAGTGTCTTGTTCATTATATTTCGATGTACCTGGACCTGAATCAGTCGGGCAGAAATTGTTCCTCGATGTGCATGTACTTTATATGGAAAAGCAGGGAAAAAGGATGAATTACGGGACAAAATATCGCAGGCCTGATCGGAGTCTGCTTTCATTCCTGAAATGGATGTACTCTCTTTCATGTATCAATGTGCATCTTGTTAACTGTATCCATTTCTAAGGTAATATTCAATATGCTTCCTTTCCGACAGTGCAGTCCAGATCAAAACAATTTAATGCGTCAAATGAATTCTCATCTCATCTTTTGCCAATAATCTGAACCTGTGTCCTCCAGCCATTGGAAGTAATCGCTTGGGGCGGAATCATCTGATATTTTCTCAGCGTCGGTTTCTGTGAGAAAACCAACGTGTAGCTCGCCAGCTGCTCAGCCAGGCTTCCTCGCCAGATCCTCTGGCACTCTTGTGCACAGAGAATCTGGGGTTGTGGTTTTCATCGTCGGTGTGGCGGGGCGGAGCCCACAGAGATTGGGGCACCATTTTTAAAGTGTGCCCTGACCTGCGTCTGAAGTAATTTCTCACCACTGATACTCTCCCCCCCCCCCCCCCACCCCACGCTCCCCACCCACAGACATGGAGGACCCCACCCACAAGAACGGGACGACCTCTCCTCACAGGCATTGGGGCGACCCCCCTCTACCTTGGAGGCACTGGGTAGAACCTCCCCCCCTCCACGACAATCATTGGGGCAACCTCCCCCTCCACACTAGCATTGGGGTCTCCACTCCCACCCTGAGGCTGAGGCCCATAATTATCAGTGCAACCCCCCCCCCCCCCTCCACAATAGCATTGGGGCATCCCACCCCACCACCGACATCAGGGCAACCCATCCACAAGCATGAGGGGGGGGGGGTGGAGCCCCTCCCAATCCCCCCAATACAAGCAATGGGGACAATCATTTCCCAAAAGCATCAGGGTATAGCCCCCACCACACTAGCATTGGGGGAGGAGGCCCACAGATATTGGGGCAATCCACCCTCAAGCATGGGGGCGATCTCCCAATCCCACACAAGCATTGGGGTGTCCCCCTCCCCCACCACACAGGCATCAGGGTGTTTGCCCTTTCCCCAGAAGCATCAGCGTGCTCCCCCCCCCCCCCACAATTATCGGGGCACCCCCCCCCCACTACACAGACATCAGGATGCCCCTCCTTCCCCACCCCACAAGCATTGGGGTGTCGCCACCCCTCCCACAAGCATCCGGCAACCCCCAGTTTGAGGTCACATCAGCGAGGCATGAATATTCAATGAGGGGGAGCATATTTCGGGGAAGGCATTTCATTATATTTAAATTTATTGAATTTATTGAAATTGGGTTCCCATCCTTGTTGGACAGGAACCTCATTATGTCACTGGCGAAGGGCATGGGAAAATGGAAAATGGGATCTCGTTTTCCGACTCTCACGGGATTGTATAGCGTGCCGCTATTTACTCTCATGGCTAACGCAGGCTCAAAATTGCCCCCTCGCTTTCGACTCTATCAAATCCTCTCATAATCGCCCCTGAATCTTCTCCAAGGAGAACAATCATTGTTTCTCCACACTTTCCACATAAAAGAAGACCCTGAACAGTCAAGTAAATCTCCTTCACATCCTCTTCGAGGTCTTAGCCTGCGGCCAAAATTGTGCAGCCCAGAAATGGACACAATGGCTGCAACTTTCCGGCTCCGCTGTCACAGGTCATCGCAAAGTCCATGGACTACGGCAGGACTGGAAGATCCTGCTGGAAGGAGGGGCCGGAAAATACCAGTTGAAACTTAACCAGTGATTCATAGAGGGGTTATCATAACTTACCAAACTGACCGAAACTAAAAGGTTATCTGTGACAGAGTGGCATCTCCCATGACAGCATTGACTGCAATTCCCAGCCATGTGACATTTGCACCAGTGCAACATTCATGAACAATTTAACACCAGACTTCAGGGATGGATTGTAAGTTTGTGAGACATTCTGAGAGAGCCCGGGATTCCATGACATTCCGAGATTCCAAACCCGTCAATCCAGCCCAGAAAGTGGGACTTGTTTTGCAGCATTCCCTGCAAAGTGCCAGAATAAACGAATAAAGGGTTATGGTTTTCGGGCAGCTGAGTCCACAAAAGATCGGCCATGATCTCATTGAATGGCGAAGCAGGCTCGAAGGGCCAGAGAGCCTACTCCTGCTCCTAGTTCTTATGTTCTTATGTTAACATATTTGTCTGCTATTGCTTCTTATACGCAGTGAAATGGAATCCCTGTGATTGGTGAGATACGTGTCAGAATGAAATGCAAACAATACATTTTGTCATGTATCAACGAGAGAGAAGAAATGCTGTTGAATCTGAATTTTGCTAAGCAGGTTTGGTATAAAAAAGAGCTGGGCTGTACTGATTTCAAAAGGGAATTGGGCCCAGTTGACCGACACTGCCCCTCATTTACAGCGGACCTGCCTTCATCCCTAAATAGATCAATGGAATCACAGCAATCTGTGGGGAAGATCCATTAAAACATGAAATAACCATTAGTAAGCTCAATGGCTTCCTTTCAATATATTGCTTGATAGAGGTACAGGGTGAAGTAAGCCTCTGAAAACACTCACAGCAGCCTGTGATTTAGCACCAGCCGAGAGATAGAAAGGCTCGTCATGATTGGTGGAATCCACAGCCATTTGCAGAGGATAATGGATGGTCTAAATGAATGGCTATTAAAGAAAAAGTCAAGTATTAATCAGCGAGCAAATGTTTCAGTCGTGGTAATCTTGGAGGTGTAATGAACAAGTGCGAATCCTGATGATCAGTCTCTGTCCAAGTGTGTGCGCTTCATCATGTAAACACTGATATTAGTTAATAATGCTTATTTTCTGGATTTAATATGTAGAGGTTATAAATAATTTTTACGTATAAAAATAAGTTTACATCCTCTACCAAAGTTGTTGTTTCCTGCTGTATTTGATTCCGGAACATAGAAAATCTCTGGCGTTTCATTGAAGTGGCGATGCTTGGGGCTTGATAATTAGTGCCAGGAGGCTGTTCAGCTGCAGAGGGCATCACATAACTAAAGCTGATCTATCATTAGTTGGTGTTTGCGCATGCGTTTTCCAACAGCGGTGACTGGAGAGTGATCAAAAATATGATCCCCAGGGGATTTTTCAGCACCCAGCCGAAGCCACTCCTCCCGCTTTCACAGTTACATTCCCCAAAAGCAATCATTCCAACTGAACAAAGAAATAAAAATAAATGTGGCACTTTTTCTGTGCTCCACATCCCAGTGTGGTTTATTGACAGCACCATTCAGGAAGTGACCTCAGGAGATTAGAATCAATTTGTGTGTTGTGATTCTTGCTGGCCACAAATTTCTCCTCCGATTTTTACCACAGAGTGCTCAGGGGTATCTGCGAAGGTTGGCACCCGTAGGGGAATGTGCAAAAGCACCTTCAAGTCCCTTGGAATCCTGTTTGCACTTAGATGCAATCACTGAGGGGCAGGAAGGAATAAAAGAAAGACTTGCACCTTTCATGACCTTAGAATTTCCCCAGGTGCTTTGCAGCTATTTAGCTGTTTATTTTTTAATAAATGTCTTGATTGCTGTGGAGATTGATTGATTGATATTTATTGTCACATGTACTGAAGTACAGTGAAACTATTTTTCTGTGGCCAAGGGAACGTACATAGTACGCACATAGTAGACAAAAGAATAATCGACAGAGAACATTGACAAATGGTACATCAACAAATAGTGCGGGACAAAGGGCAAACAAGAGCAGCATAGGGCGTTGTGAGTCGTGTTCTTATAGGGAACAGATCAGTCCAAGGGAGAGTTGTTGAGGAGTCTAGTAGCTGTGGGAAAGAAGCTGTTCCTATGTCTGGATGTGCGGGTTTTCAGACTTCTTAATCTTCTGCCTGATGGAAGGGTCTGGAAGAGGGCAAAGCCTGGGTGGGAGGGGTGTCTGACAATGCTGTCTGCCTTTCTGAGGCTGCGGGAGGTGTAGACAGAATCAATGTGGGGGTGGTAAGCTTGTGTGATGCATTGGGCTGAGTTCACCGCACTCTGTAGTTTCTTGCGATCTTGGTCAGAGCAGTTGCCATACCAGGCTGTGATCAAGCCGGATAGGATGCACTCTATGGCAAAGTTTGTGAGAGTCGATGCAGATATGCCGAATTTCTTCAGCTACCGTAGGAAGTAGAGACGTTGTTGGGCTTACTTGTTGTATCAACTTGAGTGGACCAGGACAGACTGTTGATGATGGTGACCCCCAGGAACCTAAAGCTATCGACCATCTCTACTTCGGAGCCATTAATGTAGATGCGGGTGAGGGTGGGGGTGTCGTGCTATGCTTCCTGAAGTCGATGATCAGTTCCTTGGTCTTTCCAACATTTAGTGTGAAGTTGTTTTTGGTACACTATGCAACCAAGTGCAATCTCCCTTCTGAAGTCTGATTTGTTGTTGTTTGAGATACGCCCACCACAGTCGGATCATCTGCAAACTTCTAGATTGAATTGTAGTTAAATCCTGCCACACAGTCGTGTGCGCATAGGGAGTACAGTAGAGGATTGAGCGCACATCCTTGCGGGACCCGGTGTTGAGGACTATTGTGGAGGAGATGCTGTTACCTATCCTAACAGATTTCGGTCTGCTGGTGAGGAAGTCAAGGATCCAGGGAGGGGTCAAGAAGAATGTGACTTGACCATCAACGCGACTTAATGCCCAAAAAACAGAATCCCATTTTCGGCACGAATAGTGGAGTGTTTCTCGGTGCGAATGACCCCGCACTCAATCCTGCCAACCCATGTCTCCCACGCTCCACCCTTTCCCCATACACTTGTTATGCCAACTCACACAGTATCCACCATGGGCAGACCTCAGGATCCTTCCTGAAATTAATTGAAGTTCTCAAGTGTCAAAGAAAACACTCTCATTGATAAAATCCCATTTATAATATTTTTTATTTATTTATTTTTATAAACTTAGAGTACTCAATTCATTTTTTCCAATTAGGGGGCGATTTAGCATGTCCAATCCACCTAGCTTGTACATTTTTGGGTTGTGGGGGCAAAAGCCACGCAAATACAGGTAGAATGTGAAAACTACACGGACAGTGACCCAGAGCCGGGATTGAACCTGGACCTCGGCACCGTGAGGACGCTGGGCTAACCCACTGTGCCACCGTGCTGCCCCCACAATATTAACTTCCTTTAAACCCTTCTGAAAACAAGAATTTGTCTTCATAGTTCCACTGCAATGAGTTCATAGACACTTGAAGCTGTCAATCAAAATGTGAACTGAAAGGCACCCACTGTGATATGATAGGTTATGTAATCAGTTTTGCAACACTAATCCTGTAATAAAGGCTTATGTCAAAGCACAGAGCAAAATAGCAAATACCTTTTTTAACACTGCAGACAATTTGTTGCTAATATTTAAACGGCAGGATATTTAAATGTCTTGACAGCTTGACAGTTCTTTTGATATGTCTTGTGACGAGTTCTCATGGGTTTATGTACTTTTAAATGTTTTTAAAATATAAATTTAGAGTACCCAATTCATTTTTCCAATTAAGGGGCAATTTACCGTGACCAATCCACCTAGCCTGCACATCTTTGGGTTGTGGGGGCGAAACTCACACAAACAATGTGCAAACTCCAGACGGACAGTGACCCAGAGCCGGGATCGTACCTGGGACCTCGCCACCGTGAGGCTGCAGTACTACCAGCTGAGCCACCGTGTTGCCCAGGTTTATGCACTTTTTATGCACATTCAGGTCTACTTCCAACAATCCCAAAGCACGTCCCACTTCCAAAGGGCATTTGACTTCTCCCAAAGATAGTCTGAGACCATATGCAAGAGGGTACCTTATCACTCCCAAGGGTACCCCAACTCTCCACAGATTTTGACATTTGCTATCAAGTCTAAAGTACACAAGTTGCATTTTGGATGTCCCACTAGCCAAAATGAGTTGCATTTTAATACGTGTAGCTGCCTCCGTGAACCACAGATGTGCACATTAGAATCGATCCACATTACCCCCCTCCCACCCCACCCCGCCCCACTGTGAAAATGGCAGAGGCCAGGATTGGGGGCGGGATTCTGAATCTGCCCCCCCCGACCAGTTTTGCAAAGGTGGCGAGACTCTCCATCGCCGTGAAAATTCCTGTCCGTTTACTCTGTTTCTCACCATGGATGCTACCTGACCTGCTGGGTGTTTTCAGCATTTTAATGATTTTATTTTAGATTTCCAGCTTTTGCTCTATTTTGGCTTTTCTAAGCCATGAACACAAAGCAGTCATGAATAAATCCAGCAGGGAATTCAGGAGGTACCTCTTACCCCAGAGAGTGTGGAGCTCGTTCCCACAGGATGTAGTTGAGTCGAACAGCACGGACACCTTTGAGAGGTCGCCAGGTCAAAGCGTGAGGGAAGAAGGATAAAAGACTGTGACAGGGTTAGATGGGAAGGGGAGGAAAGGGGACCTTGACACCGAGAGTAGTTGGACCGAATGGCCTGCGTCTGTGTTCCCCACACCCTCTGGAATTGGGCTGTGTCTGTCAGATAGTGCGAATGATGCCCCTGGAGTCAAGATGTTCCACATGGATTTAGTGTACACTAATGAGACATTGACTTCCGAGTGAAATCAACACGTTGCTGCTGTTGTGAATGGAGCAAGCGACTCTGCAGACTATTTAGAAATGACAGAAAATCTGTCAGGGACCAATGGGCTTCCTGCCGCTTGGTGGTTACTTTAAGCAGATTATTATCTAACGCTCCCCAGCAGGAGGTAAATGTTTTCACAAACACAGTCAAATAACGATGTCTCCGCTTCTCACAGGACAAGTAATAGTCATTCGGCTTTGAATATAAACTGAGCTGCATTTTTCCTTGCAATCAGTTTGCCCAAATGGAAGTATTGTAGCATTTATTTAAAGAGCAGAGTGAGGAGTATAGACATCCGATTAAACACTTAAGGGTCTTTCTGCAAAACAGTGACTGAAACATGGTCCAAAATTGTTATTTTATTTAAATTAGACTGTTAGCAATTGAAGACCGTATTGCTGATGTTCTGATGCATTACAGCAGAATATGGACTGGGTTGTATTCCGTGCTGTAAATAATTTGCAGCATGATTATTTTTATAGGTTGAAATTGCAGTGAAGCTGTGATGTAGAATCATCGAACCCCGACAATGCAGAAGGAGGCCATTCGGCCCATCCCGTCCGCACCGACCCTCCGAAAGAGCACTCCACCAAGCCCACTATGTCCTATCCCAATAATGCCTTAACCTAACCAACACATCATTGGACAGTAAAGGGAAATTTAGCATGGCCAATCCACCTAAGCTGCAGATATTTGGACTGTGGGAGGAAAAGGGAGCAACCAGAGGAAACCCAAGCAGACACGGGGAGAATGTGCAAACGTCACATAGTCAGCCAATTGACCCTGATTCCCATGCATGGCAGCAGTGCTAACCATGTGCCACCGTGAATAACATTTGTAACCAGGTACAGTTTAGCTCAGTTGGCCGGACAGCTGGTCTGTGATACAGAACAAGGTGAACAGTGTGGGTTCAAATCCTATACCGGCTGAAGTTACTCCTGAAGGCCTCGCCTTCTCAACCTTGTCCCTTGCCTGAGGTGTGCTGATCCTCAGGTTAAGCCACCACCAGTCAGCTCTCCCCCTTAAAGGGGAAAACACCATATAGGACTATGGCAGCTTTATTTATATTAATTCAGGAGAATAAAGCTAAGATAATCAGACAATGTTTCTGTTTATTGAGCACGGAATGGGTTACTCACTGTGCGGCTGTCTGGAGTTCTTGCTTGGCAAGGAATATGAGTATGACTTATATTTCAAGTAATAAGTATTATGCATTAGAAAACACTGAAGCAATTTACCACACAAAGACCACATTAATTTAGTAACACCGTTGACAATTCTGCTTACCCTATAGCTAGTTAAAACATGATCTTGAGGCATCCAGAGATCAAATATAAACACATCAATCTATTGTGTGAAATACAGACGTATTTTGCAACAATGCTCAGTAAAACAATGTACAAATTTTAAAATACGGGATCGCATTTTATGGCTCCCGTGGGTGGGACCGGAGTTTCCTGGTTTTCATCCCGCATCCATGCCATTTTCCCAGACTCGATATGTGGGGCAGGGATTGGAGAGTCCACAGGCCTACCTGCTTGCAAGCAGCAGGTCGTCAATCCTCCCATTCTCTGATGAGATGGTTGGTTATCCATGAGTGCCTTGGAGGCTGACCTTAATTTTCCAGAATGCCCCCAGGCCTGCTCGAAGCTTTGGGGAACAGTAGGGCACACTGGAAGCCACCTCCTGGGAGGCAAATCGGGAGGCAGGCTTAGAGGCCCTCCCTGTCTGCCAGCTTTCTACTGGAGTCCACGGCCACTCTGTGGTTGCTGAGGCTATTTTCTTAAGTTAAATTTTAAAAAGTTGAAGAGAAGCTTTCTGTATCATGAAAAGGAAGCCTACTAAAGCATTCTCCTGCTCCTTAAGTACTTTAAGGGCCTCCTGTTGGCCTTCCAACTTCGAAAGCCTGGGGGCAGGAGTAGGCCATCTGGCCCCTCGAGCCTGCTCTGCCATTCAATTAGATCATGGCTGATCTTTTGTGGACTCAGCTCCACTTTCCGGCCCGAACACCATAACCCTTAATCCCTTTATTCTTCAAAAAACTATCTATCTTTACCTTGAAAACATTTAATGAAGGAGCCTCAACTGCTTCACTGGGCAAGGAATTCCATAGATTCACAACCCTTTGGGTGAAGAAGTTCCTCCTAAACTCAGTCCTAAATCTACTTCCCCTTATTTTGAGGCTATGTCCCAAAGCACCAGAGTTTGCCCTCTGGTGCTTATTTGGCCAAAATCACAGCCAAATGATTATTCTCCAACAATACGGTGTTCTGATCCCCATCCAAACATGATGGTGCATTCCAAAGCCCACGGGGTAGATCGATTCCCATGAAAACTCAGACTATCTCGCCACCCCAATGTCTGAGACCTCAGATTAGTTCCAGTTATCCACTGAAGATTAAATTTTCTTCAGGTCACTTGCACTTCAATGTTCTGTTCAATGGCGCCAGGGAAAGGTTTCAGCAATAAAATGAATTATATTTGGTCCATTTCAAAGTGTTGTAGATGTGAAGGTGTCTCTATTTCTTAGGATACTGCGCTCAATTTAATAATTTCAATGAATGTTGCAATGGGGAATGTCACTCAAAGTGGATACTGTTAACTGAGACCCTGCTCGATCGGCTTGGACAGACGCATAAAGACAGCTGATGTTTAGTGCAGCGTGATTTCTGAGAATATAATACAGAGACGACTCAGACTCACTACTGAGCTCCAGGTGCTATCCATACCAGTGAAGGAGACTGGCCAGGCCATGATCACTCAGTGTAGATATCTTCTTCTCTAAGATCCGAGCTCAGGGCTCCTCTTCTACAATGGTTGCTCCCAGGTGTTCCTGTGTTATCGCTGACGATGTGTTTGGATGTCCCTTCTTTTATCCAGGTTTTGCTAGCGCTGAGACATGATGCACACACACACACATACCTGGCCTGAGTTCTATTGTCTTATCAAGACTTAAACTCACTAATAGAAATAAACAAATACTTCTGTTTAACGGAATGATTAAACCAAGATCCAGTGTCCTCTGAAATACTTTTGCCTGACTGGCTATTCGTCAATTATGGAGTTTGATGGCCACTTTGTTTATTGTTTAGCCTGTTGAAAAGTTGATCTTTACTGTCTCAAAGTCAGCTAGCACCTGAAGGCGGTAAAGGTTTGTGTTAATGTGATAAATAGGGTAATTGGGTGTTCATAAAGTTGCATTTAGGGATAATGAGTTTCTGTGCTGACTCGAGTGCTTTGGCTGACAGCCAATATCGATTCCAGCCGGGGCCTTATTTGGTCATTCCTGTTTTCGGTCAAGATGTCTAATGCGGCCTGTCAGCCTGTCCCCAATACCACAGTACACTGGGTGCAATCAGGTGCACCCAAGGCAGGGACCGGCATGTGGAAAATCCCATTTTTCTTTTGTTGACCTGGTTCCTGTGCATGCATTGACAGACAAATTAAGGGAAATGTATCTAGAAACAGCAGAGTGATTTCCCCTGAGATTTGAGGGACAATTTTAACCCTGCTCACCAGGGGCGTTTCACAGTAATTTTACTGAAGTGTTAATGACAATAAAGATTATTTAAAAAAATAAGCTGGAGGAAACTGAGCTGGTGGCCTGTTAAATGGGCTGCAGCTATACCTTCCCCATTGCCTTATTCCCATGCATTCCATTTGAGCTGTTCATCGAATTATAGAAGCATAGAATCCCAACAATGCAGAAGGAGGCCATTCAGCCCATCGAGTCTGCACCAACCATCTGAAAGGACACCCTACCTCGGCCCAATCCCCCACCCTATCCCTGTAACCCCACCTGACCTTCACACTTTATAAAAGCAAATTACTGCGGATGCTGGAATCTGAAACGAAAGGGAAAATGCTGGAAAATCTCAGCAAGACTGGCAGCATCTGTAGGGAGAGAAAAGAGCTAACGTTTCGAGTCCAATGACTCTTTGTCAAAGCAGACAGGGATTTGACAAAGGGTCATCGGACTCGAAACGTTAGCTCTTTTCTCTCCCTACAGATGCTGCCAGACTTGTTGAGATTTTCCAGCATTTTCCCTTTCACACTTTAGCCTTTGGAGCAATTTAGCACGGCCAAAACACCCAACCTTTATTTTCAGCAGATGAGAGGGACAACCACCTGAAGGCGGTAAAGTTTTCTTTTATATATCAAGTAAAGTAACCGTAGTACCAGATGACCATAAGCTGCTTTCCCCTTTGAGGTTTAACAAGAGGATCACCACACCCCAGGCAAGGTGGGCCTCCCACGAATAACCTCAACTGGTTCGGGAATTGACCCATGCTGTTGGCTTTGCTCTGCATCACAAACCAGGTGTCCAGCCAACTGAGCTAAACCAGATTCAGAGTCCAGTGACCTCATTTGGGCTTCACTGTAATTTTAACTTGCCCCTGTCTGGGTAAGCTATGGTGTCCTTGTCACTGGGCCAATCTGGCAACAAGAGGAGTGGGGGCCAGGGAAGGCCCTACAATGTGAATGAATTCTTATTTGCTCTCCTGCGGGCCAAGAGGAACTAGACTGCACCTCTGAACCCTGCAAATACGCCCTGCGTCTCTCCTGCCCCAAGTTTCACTCTTCATTTACCAGCAACCATGAGCTTCCAACACCACTTACCGCAAGGTGGTGGTGACCGAGACCAGGTACTTCCTATGTGTTATAACCCACACCGGTCCTACGGGGTAGGGGTGATTAACTACCCCTTGGACCTTGCAGAATACGAACTCCCTCCAAAGGTCCTTGGGGGACCCTAAACAATACTTGGCTTTGTATAAATAGAGGCGGCCAATAAGGCACGGACTAGAGAAGATCCAATAGGGAGCTACGAAGCTGTACATAATAGAGATTGTAAAATAAAGTAAGTTTTTGTTTTGACCAAACACGGTGTGGACACTTCATTTGCCCTGACAAAACTAGGGACCTCTAAACTTTCCAAGACCTGAGAATAGGCCATCAGCCTTTCAGCATGGGCAGACATAGCTTTGTGATGTGGGGCAGCTACAGAGAGGAGATGGAACAAAAATGTATCCTTTAAAAGTAGTAAGATGACCAAGTCTTTCCTGCATAACTAGAACCAAATGTCTAGTACATCGTGCTCTAAGGCATGGTCCAAAACTAAGATGGGGAATTGTTCTGCTCTGATTCTCAGTTTCAACTCACCACAGAGGAAGATGTTTTACATTATGTACAAATGTTATTGTTGACACTATTCCTCAGGAATGAAACAAAGAATCATCACAAAGAACATTTCTTACTTAATCATATCTCAAAGTAAGTTAAAACAGCTGACCCAGTTCTATTTTAATCATAGCGGGGACCCAGTGGGTTCCAGTAATAAAATAATTGAGGCCTTATTGCACAGTGAGGGCAAAGACTATGGGTTCCATCCTAAGGCAATCCCATTGAGAGCTAGGGTTGGATGAGGAGAGAGGTCTCATCAAACAATTCACAAAGAGCACAACACATAACATTTATGGGAATAATGGTCATGATTTTCCTTCTGCCCACCAAAATAATTCTGTCGTATTCCCTTAACTTCCCTGAGGAAAGAAAATAGTTCTGATCCTCACAAAATATGACAGGCTCGGGAAAATCAATCATTGCTTGGAGAAAGTCACAGCAAATCATCAGCTGGCATCTGTTTGTACTGATGGGTGTTTTATTTTTGTAGATAATTGTCTCCCTTTAAAAGTGTTTAGTTAATGTAGCCTGAAATAAAACAATACACAGTCTTCGCGCTTCATGTCACGGCAACATGGGAAGAAATTAAAAATAGATGCATCTTTTCCAAACATTTATGTTCTGGAATTCACGATGGTTTGCCGTCAGGTGCATTGCTTTTAATGACATGCAAATGACACAATTGCTGCTATTCAGTTTCATTTTCCTGGATCTTAATTGGATTAGAAGTGGGAGTTTGTGATTTAAAAATAAAATGGCTCATTAAGGTGATGTATGTCAGTTTTCAGAATGAATGTTTTTCCCTCTTTGAACCTAAGAGCTGCATCAGACGTAACCCAGTTTGAATACAGGGTGCACCTTTTAGTTAGAGAATTATAGGGCGGGATTTATCGACCCCGCCGTTGTCAACAGGATTTTTCCTTGTTGCCGGGAAACCCGTGCGCCGCGTGGGACCGGAATATCCTGCCAGCGTGAACAGCCGGTAGATCGCACCCACAGAATAGTTACAGCACTGAAAGGTGGACATCTGGCCCATCATGTCTGTGCCAGCTCTCTGCAAGAGCAACTTGATTCATTCCATGCACCCCCCCCCCCGCCCCCCCGGCCTATCTCGCAGGCCTTGTTCCTGCACCCGCTTTAGAAATTGTCTCCTTTATTTCTTCCTCCTACCAAGATCTATCACTTCATGCTTCTCTGCATTAAGTTTCATTTGCCACTTGTCTGTCCATTATGGCAGCCTGATTGTGTCCTCTTGAAGTCCAGCACTCCCCTCCTCAGGGTTCACAATACTTCCGAGGTTTGTGTCATCAGCAAACATTGCAATTGTGACCAGTGCACGGAGGTCTAGGTTATTAATATACATAAGAAAGGCACTGGTCTTAGCGCTGACTCCTAGGGTGCCCCACTGTATAACTCTTCCAGGCCTGGGGTTTGCTCTTGTTGGGTGTGTACAATCAGTGGGCCTGCAAATGCACGTGAAATGTGTTTTCGGCCCCAGTCGGCCCCTGAATGCGCCTTCACATTGGCTGGCCAACTAATGGGTAACCAGCTTAGAAAGGTTAATGCTGCGATTGCGCATGGGGCGGGGGAGATGTTGGGTTTGCAGGGGGCACCGGGAATAAGGGAGGGTGTGGGCCCGCTCCTCCGAATGGGCTCCTCAAAGTGGACAGTTTTTCTGCGGAGCTGCCTCAGGGAGATACAGACCTGTACAAATTAAACGCAATGACAGGAATGCAGCAAACGGTGTCTGTGCTGCACCTTCAAACACCTGATGGGCGGAACTCAGAAACCTCAGTTCCCAGACATCTTTTTTTGTTATTATTCATCCCGGACATTTCAACCGGCCCTGGATTGAGGCTGTAGCGAAAATGGGAAGGCTGCCTGATTGACCAGTCGGCCAACTAGAAAAGTGGCCCGGCTTCGTAAAATCACTTTCAATTGACTCCTTGATGGGTTTAATTGCCCGCTTAATTGTCAGTCGGTGTGCTTCTCACCCCCATGTGCACCTGGCTGCTGAGCGAAATTTAGCGCAAGCGTACAATGATGTTGTGCGGCCAGCATCTTCTAGCGCAGTATCACGTGCTGTTGGGTCGGGCACATGTCATTCCAAACCATGTAACGCTCTGGCCCCAGTCTTGAAAACAAGTGCTCGTCACCATACCGTGCTTCCTATCACTCAGCTAACTTTGTATCTGCGCTACCAATGTTCATTTCATTCCAAGGGCTAACTTTTTTCTGGCCAGTCTATGTGACATCTTCTGGAAGTCTCATATACCCAGTAACATGAACCACATGACGCTCATCAACCTTCTCTGTTACCTCATCAAAGAACACCTGCATATTCCCGGTGCCCTCTGCAACCCCAACACCTCCCCCGCCCCATGACAAGTTATTCCAGACAAGTTTTCTTTGGAAGAAGTGCTTATGTGTCCATCAAGGCAGGTCAAGCAATTAAAATTGATTTTTTCAAATTTTGGACAGCTCAGCCTAGAAATTGGCAAGCCAGCCTGAACTGGGAGTAGGGAACATTCCCGGAGCTGGAGCAGGTTGAGTTAAGACTCACCAGACTGGTACAGTACATGTCAGACAACATCTAGGCAGAGACACGGAGTTAAGGGATAGATTCTCAGCTGCCCGACACTAGGAGCAGGATCCCCGATTGGGCGCAGATTTGACCGTCCGGCTAAAAATGGGATCGGCGCCAATGCTCCGGGCTCTCGCCGGCAGCGGTCGCGATGACTACTGACAGTCATTCTGCATATTCTTTTTTTTTAAATTTGGGGTACACAATTAATTTTTTCCAATTAAGGGGCAATTTAGCATGGCCAATCCACCTAACCTGCACATCTTTTGGATTGTGGGGGCGAAACCCACACAGACACGGGGAGAATGTGCAAACTCCACAGGGACAGTGACCCAGAGCTGGGATCGAACCACTGCACCACCGTGCTGCCCTCAGTATCCTGCATATTCTGAGGGCTACTGGTCATGCGAATCCCCAGCCAGCCCGTCCACCTGGAAACCCCATATCCCAGCAGTATCACGAAGGGGGTGGGCATGGTCATGCTCAATCGCCAACCCCACAGGGATAAACAGAACAGTGCCCAGAGAGCCTATTGCTAACACTGGTTGTGGCAGCCACCAGTACTCCTGTTGGCAGGGATGGGTGATTAGGAAAGAGGCTCCCTGCATCACAGGCCAGCTGCCAGTCACTGCTGGGGACATGGGTGTAATGCAGGTGACATCATCTCGAAGGGGCTGGGTAGGGGGGTGGTGGGGAAGACACACCGAGGTCGGTAAAGCAGTACAACTCAGGGTGCCCATGTAAACTGGTGGCATTGAATGGTCAAGGGAATCCTCACCTTGCTGACATTCTCTGTCCCTCTCCCCTCGCCGTTCAGAGACATGGGGCGGGATTCTCCGTAGCCCAATGTCAAAATCAGGAATGACAATCAGGCGGAGAATAGCTCCCGACTCCAAAATCGGGGCAGGCGCCGGTTTGCGATGCAGAATCGGCGACATAGGGACGCATGCCGTGCGCAGTCGCAACGGTGTTAGTATATCATCAGCTGACTCATCCGTGACCCTCCACCTCTGGTGGGCCGAGTTCCCAACAGCGCTCGCTACATGTGATCCCCGTGGTCAGGAGCCTGGCATGTCACGCACTCTTATCACCTTCAACCTGGATTAGGCCCAACAAGATGCCCAGGCAGCAGGATATGCTGCTATCGCTGGAATTCCCCAGATCCAGGGGGCAATCGATACCCTCCGAGCACCGGTTCGACAAGAGGTGCCGTTTGCCAATAGGACGTTTTCCACTTCATGAATGTGCAGTTGGTATTTGACCACCTGCTGCACATCATGCACATCTGCGCTTGCTAACCAGGCAGTGTGCACGACGCATACATCCTACTGCACTCAACGGTTCCTGGTTCCTTCAAGGCTCTCCATCTCGTGAGGGTTTAGCTAGTGGGTGACAAGGCCTATCCACTGAGGTCGTGGCCAATGATACATGAGCGGAGGCCCCAGACCGAGGTGCAGAACCATTATAACATCATTATAACCAGTAGCTTCATCAAGCGGTGCATCAGCGTGTTCAAGATGCCTTCCCGATGCCTGGACCGCTATGGTGGGGTGCTCCAAAAAGCCCCCAGAGGATAACGAGCATTGTGGTGACCTCCTGCACCCTGCACAACAGCGTGCAGCAGCGGGGCGACATGCTGGAGGAGGAGGAAAAACGACAGGCCTAATCTGACGAGGAGGACGAGGATGGTGTCAAATGCCAGCGATATGGGAATCGCTTGGGCAACATGTGACCTGAATTCCTCCTGGCCTGCGCTCCGAGCAGGAGTACAACGTTCCTGCCATAGAACTCCGGCGACAGAATTTAGTCTCCAGAACGGAGAATCCTGCCCAAGGTTTCAGGCCGATGAACTTTCACCAGAGAAAACATTGAAATGTTAGGCTGCTGAGTGGCTGTGGTGGCTCGAGGCATACACTGAAGGCTTCCAGTAGTTAGCAAAAGGGGTTTATTGATGAAAGGCAAAGGCAGATAGATAACAGGCAGAGAACACTAGAGCAACAGGGGTGGGATTCTCCAGTCTGCCAGCTGCGTTTTCCTGCGCGGTCCGCTCCGCTGGCAGCAGGATTCTCTATTCCCGCAGCCAGCCAATGGGGTTCCCCATTATGGCCACCCCAAGCTGCTGGGAAACCTGCAGGTGTGGGTGCGCTGTCGGCAGACCGGAGGATCCTGCTGATGGAGAATTCAGAGGTAGGTCCTTACTCTTCAGCTCCCTGCTCCACACTGCCCAGGGTCCTGCTCCCCACACAAACTCCCCATTGGCTGGGGTTTTCACGCTCCCCTTCAATTGGCCCTGAGCCGGTCACGTGGAGCTCCACCTTAAAGGGGCCACGCTACCTCAACTCTCCTCCCTTCAGTCCCTTAATACACTACCCCAAAAACTATGTACAAAAGTTACATTTGTTAACAGGGACAACAAAGGAAAGTGAACCCACATAAAAGTCAATCAGTCCAGAAGCCTCTGAGGGCTCCCGGATCTCTGTAGCCCAGCCACTAGCTTGACACTCTTTTGGCCGATCGAGTGGTCCACAGCCAATGCCTCCTCAGGCAGGACCACTTCAACGATGGGTGAACTACTCTCACCGGCATTGTCAGAGGGAGCTGGTGTACAGAAACTAGAGCCCCAGCTCCCCTTGGCTGGACTGAGTTACAGGAATTTTCACACGAACGCTCGCTGGACTCGTTGGCTCCATGTTGGGGGTCATCACTCCTCAATTTATCAAGTGGTCCACGTGCTTCTTGATGGTCTTCCCATTAACATCGACCACATAAGACACCGGCCCTGACTGGACCACAATCCTTCCCTCCGACCAAGGCGAACCAGGTGCGAAATTACAGATCAAAACCACGTCTTTCACCCGGAACGACCTGTTCTCTCTCTGCTTAGAACGCTGACTCTTCTGGGAGGCCTGATGTGCCCCCACGCAAATTGGGAAATGCAAGGTTCCAAACCGTTTGCCCATGAGCAGCTCAGCTGGTGTGACCCTTGTGATGGAATGAGTTGCAAATCAAAAGATTGGCCAACCTCTGGTTAAGTGATTTATCTGATTGCTTTTTCATGGCATTCTTGAAAGTTTGAACGGCCCTCTCAGCCAGACCGTTCGACACTGGGAGACAAGGAAGCTATCCTTGTGTGATATGCTCTCACAAACGCTGGAAATCATCACTGGTGAAGGGGGCGCCATTGTCCAAAATAATTGCCTCCGGAAGCCCATGAATGGCAAACACCCGGCATCTACTGTGGGCACTGAGGTAATGATCCCTATCTCCTAGACTGATAACCGCTTCGAGTGGGCATCTACCAGCACCAAAAACATCTTGACCAAAAACGGGCTGCATAACCAACTTGGACCCTGGTCCATGGGGGACCTGACCATTCCCAGGGGTGAAAGGTGGTGGAAGGTGGCAAAGATAGCTGCATTTGACAACACTGGCACTAGTTCTTCAGTGGCTTTGTCTATGCCTGGCCACCAGACGTAATTGCACGCCAGCATCTTCATCTTTATCTGCTCTGGGTGGGCGCTGTGTAACTCTTGAAGGAGGGGCCCCATATCCTGAGGCAGGGCGACCACCCGTGATCCCCAAAGAATCATGCCATCTTCACATGTCAACTTGCCTTGGTGAGTAAAGTAGGGCCTCAACTGTTCAGATTTCTTGTATCGCCAGTCGGACTGTATAATTCGTTTGACCTTTGAAAGATTAATGTCTCTTTTAGTCCAGCTGCAGGTATGCCAGACGGACACTGGCAGGGTGTCTAGGAAGCTTAGGGCTGGAATAATCTTCTGGGGTACCGGTAGTGATGGAATGCTCTTGGGTAGTGGCAAGTGACTGAATGCATCCGTATTAGCAATTTGTGTCCCAGGCCGGTGCTGAAAAGCATAGTTGTAAGCCCCCAATAGCTGGGCCCACGTTGCACCCTCACCAAGGCTATGGGTGACATGAGATTACCTTCCCTTGGCCTATCAATGGCTTGTGGTCAGCCACTATGTCAAACTGTTGACTGTCCACATACTGGTGAAATTTCTTCACACCGAATATAACCACTAAATCCTCCTTCTCTATGTGGACGTAGTTTTGTTCCTTTTTAGAAAGAGTCCTTGAGGCAAAGACGATAGGGCGTTCCGAACCATCTATTTTTTAGGATAAAACCGCACCTATATAGTAAGGGGATGCATCACATCGCAGCACGAGTGGTTTTTCCATATCAAATTAGGACTTGAGGTTGTTTTCGTTAGAGAGAAGAAGGTTAAGAGGCATACAAAATGATCAGAGGGTTAGATAGGGTGGACAGCGAGAGCCTTCTCCTGCGGATGGAGGTGGCTAGCACGAGGGGACATAGCCTTAAATTGAGGGGTAATAGATATAGGACAGAGGTCAGAGGTGGGTTTTTTACGCAAAGAGTGGTGAGGCCGTGGAATGCCCTATCTGCAACAGTAGTGAACTCGCCAACATTGAGGGCATAAAAAAATTTATTGGATAAGCATATGGATGATAAGGGCATGGTGTAGGTTAGATGGCCTTTAAATTTTTTTCCATGTCGGTGCAACATCGAGGGCCGAAGGGCCTGTACTGCGCTGTATCGTTCTATGTTCTATGTTCTAAATGCACCAAGAGGTTTGAAGACTGCAATGCTTGCTTCACAGCTTTGAAGGTTTCTTTTTGAGGCTCCTTCCATTGCCACCGCTGATCCTTCCTTAATAGTAGGTGCAATGGTGCCAATGTGTGACTAGATTCAAAATAAACCTTCTTTAGAAATTGACCAGACCAAGGAAGGACTTCAACTTGCTGACATTTTTGGATGCAGTCACATCTCATATGACCTTGACCTTTTATTCCAAAGAGTGAAACCCTGTCACATCAATACAAAATCACCTCAAAGACCAAAAAAGTACATTTTCGTCTTTTGGGTGGACCCCGGCATTGCAAAACCTATTTTTCCTTAATAAATTTAACAATAATAATCTTTTATTGTCACAAGTAGGCTACCATTAACACTGAAATGAAGTTACTGTGAAAAGCCCCTAGTCATCACATTCCAGCACCTGTTTAGGTAATGAGCCAATACAGGAATTGAACCCACACAACACATTGTTGTGCATTACAAGCCAGCTGCCTAACCCACAGAGCTAAACCAGCTCTTAGTGCATCCAATTCATTTCTTCCAATTAAGGGACAATTTAGCATTGCCAATCCACCTACCCTGCACATCCTTGGGTTTTGGGGGCGAAACCCACGTAAACATGGTGAGAATGTGCAAACAACTCCACACGGACAGTAACCCAGAGCCAGGATTGAACCAGGGACCTTGGCACCGGGAGGCAGCAATGCTAACCATTGCGCCAACGTGCTGCCCCACAAAACCTCTTTATTATCGCCTCTAGACTAGCCCTGTGTTTTTCTGGTGTAATGCCTGTGACTAGCCTGTCATCAAGGTAAACCATCGCCTTAGGAATCCCCTGGAAGATAACGCAGACTGAAGCAGTACTGAACAGCAGTCTGGTTTATTGGGAGAGGCCTTTGTGGGTGTTGATTACAGAACATTTCTGAGACTCCTCATTCAACTCTAGTTACAGGTAGGCATGACTAAGTCCAATTTTGAATAGGTGAGGCCTTCTGCCAGCTTGGTGTAGAGGTCATCAATTCGGGGAATCAGATACCGATCGACCAGGGCAACTTGATTTATGGTCACCTTAACATTCCCAGGGCAGCACAGTGGCACAGTGGTTGGCATTGCTGCCTCATGGCTCTGAGGTCCCAGGTCCGATCCCGGCTCTGGGTCACTGTCCATGTGGAGTTTGCACATTCTCCCTGTGTTTGCATGGGTTTCACCCCCACAACCCAAAGATGTACAGGATAGGTGGATTGGCCACTCTAAATTGCCCATTAATTGGAAAAAAAAATGAATTGGGTACTCTAAATTTATAAACAAAAAATCTTAACATTCCCAGTGGGCAGCACGGTGGCGCAGTGGTTAGCACTGCTGCCTCACAGGGCCGAGGTCCCAGGTTTGATCCCGGCTCTGGGTCACTGTCCGTGTAGGATTTGCACATTCTCTCCGTGTTTGAATGGGTTTAACCCCCCACAACCCAAAGATGTGCAGGGTAGGTGAATTGGCAATACTAAATTGCCCCTTAATTGGGAAAAAATGAATTGGGTACTCTTAATTTAAAACAAATCTTAACATTCCCATAAATCCTTACTGACTGATCAAGTTTCAAGACAGGGACTATCAGCACCACCCACTCTGAAAACTGAACCGGCTTGATATGGACGGCACGGTAACACAGTGGTTAGCACTATTGCTTCACAGTGCCAGGATTCAGGTTCGATTCCCAGCTTGGGCCACTGTCTGTGCGGAGCCTGGACAGTCCGCCTGTGTCTGCGTGGGTTTCTTCCAGGTGCTCCAGTTTCCTCACACAAGTCCCAAAAGAAGTGCGTGTTAGGTAATTGGGCATTCTGTGTATCCGAACAGGCGCCGGAGTGTGGTGACTAGGGGCTTTTCACAGTAACTTAATTGTAGTGTTAATGTAAGCCTACTTGTGACACTAATAAAGATTATTATTGTTATACCCAGCTCTTCCAACAGCTTTTACTCTGCTTCAACCTTCTGATTCATTATGTATGGCACTGGCCTGGCTCTGAAGATCTTGGGTGTTGAATCTGGATTTATATATATCTTGGCTTTTACACCCTTCATTCAGCCAAATTCTTTGTGGAAGACGTCTTGATACCTCATTCAGGCATCTTGGAGGATGCCGTCAGATGCTTTGAAGATTTACAGCCAGGTGAGTCTCTTCCCAGCAGAGTGGGTCCATGTCCTTGCGCGACATGCAAAGGCAGATAGGCCTCCTGCCCTCTGCAGGCCACTGGAGTATTGGCTGTTCTGAGGATCTTCAAAACCTCCCAGGTACATGTCAAACGTTTGGCTGCGGCAAGCTTTAGGTTTAAATACTGTATTCCTGCACATAGATATTGGAAGGTCTGTTTACCCACTCTGGTCACTGAAGCACTGATGTCGACTTTCATTTGAAGGGGTCTACCATTCACCCTTGAGCCAATTTCGATTGGAGCTGTTATACTCAATTGGACTGCTTTCAACCGATGCATCAAATTCTCTTCTCCAGAACTCTTTTCCAATATGTTCGGTGGCCCTCTGGACAGCTGTTGTTATTATTGTATTGACATGGTTTGCCTCACGTGGCAATGTGCTTGGACGTGCCTTTGGTTGTAAAACAGAAGCACACGAACCCCTGAATATGGATGGTCTCCATGGGATGGCCCCCCCCCCCTCGCAAAGATAGCAGTCCACCGCAGATTTAGTTTGACGTCCTGATTATTTCCCACTCCTTGGGTTCTTGTCCTGTCCCGAGGACCGTGTCTGGCTCTGAGCTGTGCCTGTTGTTCCCACCGCTTCTTCTGGATATTGAGGTTATGAATTCCACAAACCAGCCGGTCACACAACATGTCACTGATCCCAGTCCCAAATTCACAGTGCTCAACAAGCTGGTGAAGCCTGGCTATGAAAGCTGAGACAGGCTCTTCATGGTCCCTCATTGCAGAGTTAAACTTATAATGTTGCAGGATAATCAAGGGCCTTGGGTTGAAATGTTCTTTAACCAATTTCACAATCTGGTCAAAAGTCTTTGAGTCGGGTGCCTCTGGGGAACTGGGGTTCCTAATCATATTGTAGGCCTGGGGCCTTCAAACTGTCAGAAGTATCACCTTCTGCTTGTCCTCACCTGTGATCTAGTTTGCGGTAAAGAAGAAATGGAGTTGCTCGATGTCCTGACTCGGTGACTCCAACCCTTGGTCAAATTTGTTTATTTTTACCCATGATAGGCATTTCCACTCACGGTTTAAACACTTCTGACTCTTGCTGGTGCTTCTCTACTTTCTGAACTGTTCCTTCCTTCCCCCCAACCCTCTCAATTTCTATCAGCCATTTTGGGTACCCCCATGCCATTGGGAAATCCATGGACGTGAGTGCGCTGCGTGAATCCGAAACGGAGGATCCCACCGATGGAGAATCCAGCCTTTGGTCTTTGCTCTTCATTTCCCTGGTCCACAGTGCCCGGGGTCTTGATCCCCACATAAACTCCCCATTGGCCGGGCTTCATGTGATTGGCCCTAAGCAGGTCACCTGGTCAGTGGTACTCACCTCTTAAAGGGGCCATGCTACAGTTGTTGCCTGTAGGTCTTGGAAGGTCCAAAGGAATGAGCTGGCAATCCCGAGAATGGTTGAAGCGACGAGGCTGATCAGGACTGGAGGGTGAAGTGATGGGGGCAATCAGGTGGAGGGGGGGGGGGGGGGGGGAGGGGTGAGCCAGTACCAGCAGTGTTCCACGATTGTATTGCTGGTCACTCCTGCATGTCCCTTCCCAGGTAAGTGCATTTTCACAGATGTCGCCTTTTTGGTGATTATTGCTGCTCTATTTTCAGAGCAGTCCAATTTTACAAGAGATCTCAAATCGATAGTAGCATCCCTCCAAGCCCCCAATTGCTTAAGTAAAGCATCTGGCCCCGGTTCATCATGGGCCCTGTATGGATCTTTTGATATCTATACCAAAATGGTGGGCAGCATATTCCTGACACAGTAAGCAGCAGCATTCTCCACCTGCCTGTCAAATCAATGGACGTCTTTGAATTTCTAGTCCCTGGTGTGAAGATCCCCAGTTCTGATACAATGCATAACAATGCAAAGTAAATCCACTACTTCAGCTTCATGAGAACAGCCCTTGCTTCACCATTGTGACATTTGTCCATTTGCAATTTAATGCTTCTACTGCTCTTATTTCCTTTATTATTCTCAGATGTAATCCTGCAGCGCTTTATGATTTATGAACCTTCAAAAGCTCCCTTCTTAATAATACTTAATTGCTGACTGTTATTTTCTCAATAAGCTTAAGTTGCTCTCCCCTTCTCTTCCCCTACTGCACTACAGGAAAAAACTGTTGACATTTTCTAAGCTGGAGGCACCTATGAGGAAAAAAACATTGTAATTTAAAAGTTTCCGAATGTTTGCCTTCATCACTGACCCATCTCTGTCACTCATAGAAATCTTCACTTGCTCTTTATGGATAGAAGTGCAATGGTATGTGGAAATGAGAGTTTGATATTTGTAGAGGTGCTTATGAAATATAGATGCCCAATACAACAAGACTTCGGGCTCACAAACTAATATGTAAAAATATACAAACTTACAAACAAGCGACTCGGCCCCTCGAGCCTTCCCCGTCGTTCAACACGATGACGACTGACCTGATTGGAACTTCAAGCCAACATTCCTGCCTACACCCCGCTAACCTTTCACTCCCTTGTTAATCAAGAATCTATCTGGCTCCGCCTAAAGAATATTTAAAGATCCTAGGCGGGATTCTCTCAGCCCACGCTGGTCGGAGAACCGCCGGGCGATTCGCACGACGCCGCCCCGACGCCGGTCCGCCGATTCCTTGCCCGGGATGGGCCAAGTGGCCGCCCAAAAAAGTCCGAGTTCCGCCGGCGCCGTTCACATCTGGTCTTACCCGGCGGGACCTCGGTGTCCATCCTGTTGGTGGCAGCCTGGGGAGGGGAGGTCCGACCCCGGGGGAAGGAGGCTACTGCGCATTCGCACCGGTCACAGCGCGCATGCGCAGACCCGCGGCGCCCATTTGATGCCGGTATCGGCAGCTGGAGCGGTGAGAGTCGCTCCAGTGCAGTGCTGGACTCCTGTACGGCAGAGGATCGCTACACTTAGCGGTCCCATGGCGCCGTCGTTAAACTCTCCAGTATTTACGACGGCGTCAACACTCTGCCGTCAGATGGGAGAATCCCACTCTCTGTTTCCACCGTCTTTTGAGGAAAATTGTTCCAGAGACTCAAGACCCTCTGAGAGAAATAATTCCTCCTCATCCCCATCTTACATGAGCGACCCCTTATTTCAAAAAAAGCGATCCCCTCATCCTAGATTCTGCAACACGAGGAAACATCCTCTCCAAGTCCCCTCTGTCAATGGGAGGAAAGGGATACTTTTCACCACATCTTTGTCTATCTCTTTCTTATTTAGCTAGGGGCTGTTTAGCTAGCTAGGGGCTGTTTAGCTCACTGGGCTAATTGCTGGCTTTGAAGGCAGACCAATGCAAGCTGGCAGCACGGTTCAATTCCCGTAACAGCCTCCCCGAACAGGCGCTGGAATGTGGCAACTAGGGACTTTTCACAGTAACTTCATTTGAAGCCTACTCGTGACAATAAGCGATTTTCTTTTTCTTCTTCTTTATTTACCAGGCAATCGTTGTCAGGTAATGTGTATGACGTTGTGTGATGGGTCCATTTTCAACGCTGTTTACCTTGGAAGTGTGCATTTTGATCGTCATTTTCCAAATCCCATGGAATTAAAGCTGCGGAGCTTGAAAGCAAACATTTGGAATGTTTTGGCACCAATGTTAGATTTGTTTTGTTTGTCAAGTTCTGGTGACCTGCTGAATAAATCACCTTAAAAGGTACGGACTTGATTCACAGGGATTGAATGTGAATTAAGATGTGAGCACACCAAAATGTCAGCCATCACCATTGTTTTTTTTTGGAATATGCAATGTTAAAGTTTGATGGTTTATTGTCTCCTGAGGGCCTTTCTGCGGTTCCAGGAGCTCCATTTTCTGAGCTGGAAGGAATTACCCGACCACTGGGACATTACAGAAATCAGGCTCTACAAAAAATGCTTATCACTCACTTTCTATCAAATTTCTTACTCAGGTCTCAGTAACATTTTGCTGAACACAGTTCTGCTGAATGTGGGGGCGGGGTGGGGTCAAGAGCAATCCATATATCCTAAACTTGGACACATGCACATTGACGGTTTGAATACGGAATATGAAGGGGAGACTTATTACTCATTGAGATCAGGTTAGTTCTTTCCGCAATATCCTATATATATAGGTGGCACAGTAGCACAGTTGTTAGTACAGTTGCTCCACGGCGCCAGGGACCCGGATTCGATTCCTGGGTAGGGTCACTCCTGGCTTGGGTCTGTGCAAAGTTTGCACATTCTCCCCGTGTCTGCATGGGTTTCCTCCGGGTGCTCCGGTTTCCTCCCACAAGTCTAAAAAGATGTGCTTGTTAGGTGAATTGGACATTCTGAATTCTCCCTCAGTGTACCCGAACAGGCGCTGGAATGTGGCGACTAGGGGATTTTCACAGTGAGTTCATTACAGTGTTAATGTAAACCTACTTGTGATAATAATACAGATTATTATTATAATACAGGGCCTGGCATTATAAGACTGTCACATTCTCTCCTTACACAAATCGAAACAGTGGTCAGCCGCAAGACATGTAACTTTATTGCTAAAAGTTCCTTGGAGAGGAAAACTACAAACAGAAGTCATCGAGGAGTGCTTGCTTAGTGGTGCTACTAAAACGCAGGCAGTACCAAAGAAAGGAATTAATGGATGACATAAATATTCAAACATTCTGAAAAAATGAAATGAATGAAATGAAAATCGCTTATTGTCACGAGTAGGCTTCAATGAAGTTACTGTGAAAAGCCCCTAGTCGCCACATTCCGGCGCCTGTCCGGGGAGACTGGTACGGGATATTTTGATATTTGAATAGATTTTCTAACTTAAAGTGGGACTTGGCAATAAGCCATACTATTCTGATCTCCAGCAGCTTCATCAATGACCTTGCCTCCACCATAAGATATACACTAATGATTGTACAGAGTTCAGTCCCATTTACAACTCACCAGATACTGAACTAGTCCATGTCTGTGTGCAGCACGATCTGGAAGCGCTAAAGATTTAATAAGTGACAATCAGGTTAGACAAGAGCGAGGCAATGACCATCTCTAACAAGAGAGTCTAAACACCTCCCGAGCACACTCAACTGCACTACCATCATTGAAACCTCCCTTATCATTAACCCAATGGCGCTATTGGCCAGAAACTTAACAGGACCAGCCATATGAATGCTCAGAAGTTTGGGAATCTTGAATGCTGTATCCCAGATGTTTTGGGGTGTCCCATCAGTGAATTTTTTCAAGGGTGAGAAAGACATTTTGATTTCTCATGGAATCTGGGGATACGGGAGTGGACCGAAAAGTGGATCTAAGGCATAAGGTCAACCATGATCCTACTAAATGTGAAGCAAGCTCCTTCTCATATGTTCTTATGTGCAATGAACCTGGTGTATACTTCGGTTTCTTTGTCATGAATCCATTAGTCCACTCCTTAGTTCAAATCAGGTGGAGGTCATAATGTGATTCAACACCTTTCATCCCAGAAAATAGCACAGATTGATCCAAAATGAAAAAGCACACCCACACCTTCCAGAAGCATGTTTCTTTCTCATTGGAGAAATCATTAGCTTATTTAACCCTTGCTTATCTTTCCTACCTTACCTTTCAACCCATGTCAGTGTCGAGAACATCTAACAATCGTTCTGTGCGGTGATTTTTAAATCAGGTTGCTGCGCCCATTTACATGAAATTTTGCTTAAATATAACAGAAGAACCACAGCTAACATAATAGAGGCTAGAATTCTCTGGGTCCTTTGTAGATGGGCTGGGAGTCTGTAAGGCTTGGGGGTGGGGGGGAGGGGACACAATTGCTCATAAATCCTATGAACACAATGCTTCGCACCAATATAAAACCGCTTATGATGTGGTTCTGAGAAAAAACCAAAACATAGAGAGAAAAAAACATTTTGTATTCCTTCCCTGTGAAATAAGCATTCTTCTTTTCCAGAAAAATGTTTCCTTGTGGTATTCACAGTTTGTTTCCTCGATTCCCCAATGAGATAAACAGCGCAATAAAGCAGGAGGAGAAAGACAAAAATCTCCATTTATTATTTACCCTAAGCACCGGGGAAAGTGGAGTCAGAGTAAACAGCTAACTATTCTGCAGGAGCGCATATCAACAGAAAGATCAATGGCCTCTTCGACAGCCAGAAGTGAATTATTTCAGCATGGTTAACACTAGGCTCATTCTGTGCCTGCTGCAGTTCATTTACTGGCACATTATGAACAGATACATAAGGTGCTTCTTACATTCATTATCCACAGTATACTCTGGTGAGCATTGCACAAATAGAAACTGCTCCAAACCAGGCAATCGTAATGTGAAAGCAAGATCTTTGGTTCATTTGCCAGAACCTTCCTTTAGATGATTTTGATTCATTTGAAAGACTTCATTAAGCCACATCTAAAATTAGCAGCTAATTTGTTGGCAGTCGTATCTGTACAGGATTAAAAAGCATCAATGTGTATATTTTAGCCACTTCGACAAAATGGAGATGTGAAGGAGTAAGTGACGCAGAACATAATTCTCAACGAAGAAACTCAATTTTGCTGCCAAAACATATTCGTTACAAATCATAGAATCCCTACGTTGCAGAAGGAGGCCATTCCGCCCATCGAGTCTGCACTGACCCTCTGAAAGACCACCCTACTCCCCCACCCTTTCCCCGTAATCCCACCTAACCCACACATCTTTGGACACTAGAGGCAATTTAGCACGGCCAATCCACCGAACCTGCACAACGTTGGACTGTGGGAGGAAACCGGAGAACCCGGACGAAACCCTTGTAGGCACGGGGAGAACATGCAAACTGCACACAGACAGTTACCCAAGGCCAAAATTGAACGCGGGTCCCTGACGCTGTGAGGCAGCAGTGCCACCGTGTCGCTCAGATGAACATATGAATTAGGAGCAGGAGGTGAGTTACTCAATGCAGAATTCCCAGCCTCTAACTTGCTCGTGTAGTTCTGGTATTTATATGGCTAGTTTATTCCAGTTTCTGGTCAATTGTAACTCACAGCTTGTTGATAGTGGGGAATTCAGCAGTGTGAATTCCATTGAATGTCACCAGAAGGTTGGTAGATTCTATCTTGTTGGAGATGATCATTGCCTGGCACTTGTTTGACACCATTGTGACTTGTTACTTAGCAGCCCAGGCCTCAATATTGTCCAGACCTTGCAGCATGTGTAACACAGACTGCTTCAATATCTGAGGAGTCACTAATGGTACTGAACATTGTGCAATCATCAGCAAAGATCATGCTATGATGCCAATGGGGAAACTATTTTTGATCTCTCCGTAGGACCCATGAAGTACAAGCTTCCCAGATAGGGGGGGGGTGGAGGCCACCAGCTGGACGTCAGTACAGATTTGCATAAAAGCTGGCCCAAAGCAGGGGCGGGTGTGTTTAGTTCTCCCAGATAGGACTGGAGTGGGAGTGAGTTACTGCCTTGAGCAGAATATTATAAGCAGTTAAATAAATCTCTCTTCTACTACCTCTGGCTTTCTCAATTTACTAAACTGGCGACAAGGACAAAAGGAATCTCTGACCTCGCTTGTGGAACTGCCTAACCACCCGGTTGATTACTGACCAGGAATGTGGGAACATAACAGTTCAGGATGCCACTATTCAGGAAGCTGGAGGCCTTTGATAGCCTGGAAGACTGGAGCCAGCAGGATGAATGCATGGTATTTCGTCCAGGCTAACTGGATTTTGGGGAAGACCGTCAGAAAGTCATCCAGCTGACCACTGCAGGGCCTCGACGTCTGGGATCATAAAACGTCTACCTTAGCCTGCTGCACCAGACTCCAAATCGTTTGATGAGCTGGTCATTTTGGTTGCTGAACATTGTGACCCTAAGTCTTCCATGATCGTGCAGTGGTGTAAGTTTAACATGGCGATGCAGTCTACAGGTGAATCGGTCACTGATTTCTTGATCCGCCTAATGCATCTAGCTGATCATTGTGAGTTCGGGCTGTCCGTCTCCGAAATATTGAAAGATAAGCTATTGTGTGGCATAAACAACACAGCCACTCAGAGGAAGCTGATGACAGAGACCACCTTGGATTTGAAATGAGACATCAAGCTTTCACTGTCCCGGGAGCACGCGGAGAAAGGAGTGCAGGAGCTGCAGGGATCCATGGACTATGGTGTCCATAGTTTGGCCCGCCCTCCGTTTCAAACTCCTTGCATCACGGGGCAGTGCTGGTCTGACCAGATCTCCTCTGAAAGGGCAAATCCAGAGACAATTCAGCAGAGGGATCAGGCTCTCGTCAGCTACCGCTCACCAGCTGGTACCTCCCCCCCCCCCCCCCCCCCCCCCAACAAGATGAAGGGGAGAGCCAGGCACATTGCCAGATATGTGGGCGGAGAGGTTGTGATGGTCAGAGCTGCCTATTTCGGCGCAGAGAACATCGTCCACAGCAGCCGCCGAGATCACCATGAACCAGAGCCTGACATGTGGGCTCCCCAGTGAGGAGGACTGCTTGATGCAACTGAATTGCATCACGGCCCCGATGATAGCACGGGTCACGCTACAAGTCAATGGTCACCCCGTTGTGGCATGAAGCTGCCATCTCCATTGTGGACCATCGGACATTTCGGACTCCACGTAGGGATCATGCTGCTGACATTGTGCAACACCAAGGCAAGGTTGCCGACCTATACCGGTGAGACTATGGACTTTGTGGGGATCACCGTGACTCTGGTAATGCATAGGGAGCAGTCGGTCCATTGTCCCTTGGTTGTGGTACAGGGTCCGAGGCCCAATTTGCTGGGCCGAGACTGGTTGCAAGCCCTCCATTTCAGCTGGCAACAGGTTTCTTGGATGGGCACCGGGGATCTGTGCAACATATTGAGCAAATACCTCAGAGTGTTCCAGGAGGGTTTGGGCAGGATAAAGGGAGCCAATGCCCATATCTACGTGGATCCTGATGCTCAATCCCTGCATTTTATGGTGAGGCCTGTCCCCTATGCATTGCTTGCCAAATGTGGCACGGAGCCTCAGCGCCTGAAGAAATTTGTGGAATGGGTTGCGCCCGTGGTGCCAGTAATGAAGCCCGATTTTAGGCTCACGGTGAACAGAGCTTCGTCATTGGACAGGTACCTGATGCCTAGAGTGGAGGATTTGTATATAAAACTGGCTGTAGGATGTTCTTTCTCCTGAATCCTTCAGCGCAAAATGCAACAAAATTGCTCCTTTATTCACTGACACAGTTGAACCAACAGTCAGCTTGTACATAGGAGCAGGAGTAGGACATTCAGCCCTTCAAGCCTGTCCCACCATTCAGTTACAGTTGATCTGCATTTTATCTGATCTATTCTGTAATCCGTAGCACCCTTGCCATCTATCAATCTCCATTTGCCTTTTGTCTAGAGTACAGGTTGCCTCTTATGAATATATGTGGCTTCTCGCAAGTCTAATTTGTGAGCCTGAAGGATAATCCTAAACTAGCTGTTAGTGTAGCAGACTTAGCATTGTTCACCACGTACTGTCCAATCATGAAATCACATCTAACTTTAGGCATTGGCCAGAATTTTCTTCCGATGCCGAACCCCCTCCGTGGACTTCCCAGCAGCGGGGTCCGAATACCATGGGAAACCTTGGGCGAAATTCTCCGATGTCCGTCGCAATGCCCGGGACCGGCGGCCAAAAACGGCGCTGATGACTCCGGCGTCGGGCCCCGCAAAACATTGCGTATTCTCCGGGCCCGAATGGGCCAGCAGCGGCGTACGCTATTCACGTCGGTTTCACCCGCTGCGGAAGTGGAGCGTCGGTTGACGTCAGGCGACTTCATCAACGCCGCCCGGCGAGACGTCACATAAAGAGCCCCCCCACAAACCCACCGGCACTCGCAGTTTGTCAGTTCTATCTCTCTTCCCAACCCCCCCCCCCCCAACCCCCAACCCCCCAACCCACCGGCACTCGCAGTTTGTCAGTTCTCTCTCTCTTTGTCAGTTCTATCTCTCTTCCCCCCCCCCCCCACCCCCACCCCCCCAAACCCACCGGCACTCGCAGTTTGTCAGTTCTCTCTCTCTTTGTCAGTTCTATCTCTCTTCCCCCCCCACCCCCCAACCCACCGGCACTCGCAGTTTGTCAGTTCTCTCTCTCTCCCCGGCCTGTCACCCACCTCCACGCTGAACAGCGTCAACCATCAGCACTGGTTGACGCGTTAAATACCTACTTTGATTGACGCCGACGTGACCCGTGGCCATGTCGGTGGGACTTCGGCCCATCCGGGCCGGAGAATAACGGCAGCACATAAAACCGTTGCATCCCGCCGGCCCCAGCCATTCTCCGAGGCGGGCGTCGGGATTGGCGGCACGCCGACTTCTGGCGGGTGGGAGAATTCTGGACATGGCGGGAGCGGGATTCTCGGTGGCCCCGGGCGATTCTCCGACCCTGCGTGGGGTCGGAGAATTTTGCCCTTTGTGACAGAGGTGGGACCAGAAGACCCTGCCTCTGGCCAATGGCGGGCCGCCTCTGCCATTGCGAAATACGCCGCGGGGTTGGGGGGGTCAGTGGGAGGTGGGGGTATAAGGTCAACCTTGTAGCGTGTGGAGCTGTAGAAATCCCACCGTGTATATTGACCAGTAAAAGGCGGGGCTTGCAGTAGACTGTGGTAGAGAACCCATTTGTGGATTTCTCAACTCGCAGAAAGGCAGCTTAATAGGCTGCTCCCTTTCGAAGGTGAATTTGAGTGTGGGATGGAGTGCATTAGGGTTCATAAGGAAATTCTTACATGCAGCCGCAGCTGGGCGGCACGGTGGTTAGCACAGTTGCTTCACAGCTTCAGGTTCCAGGTTCCATTCCCGGTTTGGGTGACTGTCTGTGTGGAGTCTGCACCTTCTCCCCGTGTCTGCGTGGGTTTTCTCCGGGTGCTCCGGTTTCCACCCCACAGTCCAAATATGTGCAGATTAGGTGGATTGGCCATGCTAAATTGCCGTTAGAGCCCAAATAGGTTAGATAGGGGTTACGGGGATACGGGGATAGGGGGGGAGGTGTGGGCTTAGGTCGGGTGCTCGTTCCATGGGCCAGTACAGACTCGATGAGCCAAATGGCCTCCTTCTGCACTGTAAATTCTATGATTCTATGATTCAAATACAGCAAGCGTGTCATCTGTGTATCGGAAATGCGCACGGAGCTAGGAGATAAGGGGTCGTTCCATTGAAAAGGTGTTTCTTGTGGAAACTGACAAAAATGTTAGCGAGAGCTGGTCTTAGAGGGGAACCTATGGCAACATTAACTAAAGCTGAATTCATCTGCACGGGTTGCTATGTTCATAAGTTCAATTAATATTGATTCAGAACATTGTGGCACATCTAGATTTCCACGATATATTGACATGAATGTCTACGCCTTCCTTGAGTGGCCCATTAGTGAATAAGGTAGTGGATGTTGAATGAGAAAATAGACACAGCTTTTCTGTTGATGCCAGGCCGTAGATACACTACATAAAAGTGAAGGAATCTTTCAACTTGTATGTGAACACACACTCATAGCTGGTTGTAACAAATCTTGTAGTCGAGTATCCTGCATTTGGGGACATTACAGGTGTCAGCACACCCAAAGTGCCGTGGAATAACCTCATCTTCGGAGATCAACATTCCTCATAGATTCCCTACAGTACAGAAGGAGGCCACTTGGCCCATTGAATCTGTTCTGACCCTCTGAAAGAGCCTACCTAGGTTCACTCCAAGGATGCCATCCCTATCTCCGTATCCCCACCTAACATGCACATCTTTGGACGCGAAGGAGAAATTTTGCATGACCAATCTCCTTAACCTGCACAATTTTGGGCTGTGAGAGGAAATTGGAGCACCCAGAGGAAACCCACGCAGACATAGGGAGAACGGGCAAACTCCAGACAGTCACCCAAGGCCAGAATTGAACCTGGGTCCCTGGTTCTATGAGGTAGCAGTGCTAACCACTATGCCTCCTGATTATTGACTCAGATGCAACAATTCACTCAACCGCTTGGCCAATTCATGTCGTGCAGAACTAGTCATAGATAAGATGGGTGTAATGGGTCATCACTTTTGTGTGTCTTGGGCATACGTAGTGTTGAAATAGGGCACATCAAATCTATCATGTGAGACAATGGCTACGCTGATCAGAACATTGCCTGCTGTGTATCACATATCCTCACAAATGGGCCGAAGACCGCCACTTTCAGACCTGAAAGATGTCCGACCGACCTCAAATTACACTGGAAGGGTAAAGTATCTTAAAATTGTGAGCAACAGGTGAAGCTAGCTGTTTCTGCAGCGGCAACGCGAGTGGTGGTTTCCATTAACAGGATGTTGCTGCCAAGCCAAAAAGACATTCTTCCACTATACAGATGAATAATGTGGCTCATGAATTTCAGTGATGGCGCAATGCCTTGTACACGGGGTGTACGTCCTAGGGACTGGTGGATTCAGGGCCGGCTCAAGGTACCGGCAACTCGGGCAGTCGCCCGGGGCGCCATGTGCTAGGGGGCGCCATCAAGGAGTGCTTGACCGGTGTCAGAGACCTGCCGACAGAGAGACCGGCCCGCCGATCGGTGAGTCCCGATCATATACCAGGTCACTCCGCCCCCCCCCACCCCCCCCCGACCCGACACGACCCGACCCGACCCCCCCCGCCCCCGACCCGACCCGACCCCCCCCGCCCCGACCCCCCCCCCCGCCCCCGACCCGACCCCCCCTGCCCCCGACCCGACCCCCCCGCCCCCGACCCGACCCGACCCCCCCCCCCGCCCCGACCCGACCCGACCCGACCCCCCGCCCCCGACCCGACCCCCCCCCACCCCCGCCCCACCCCCCCCGCCCCCGACCCCCCCGCCCCCGACCCGACCCCCCCGCTCCCGACCCGACCCCCCCCGCCCCCGACCCGACCCGACCCCCCCCGCCCCCACCCCGACCCCCCCGCCCCCGACCCGACCCCCCCGCCCCCGAACCACCCCGCCCCCGCCCGACCCCCCCGCCCCCGACCCGACCCGACCCCCCCCGCCCCGACCCACCCCCGCCCCCGACCCGACCCCCCCCGCCCCCGACCCGACCCCCGCCCCCGACCCGACCCGACCCCCCCGCCCCCCGACCCGCCCCCCCCCGCCCCCGACCCGACCCCCCCTGCCCCCGACCCGACCCCGACCCCCCGCCCCAGACCCCCCCCGCCCCCGCCCCGACCCGACCCCCCCCGACCCGACCCCCCCCCCGACCCCACCCCCCGCCCAACCCGACCCCCCCCGCCCCCGCCCCCGCCCCCGACCCCGACCCCCCCCGACCCGACCCCCCCGACCCGACCCGACCCGACCCCCCCGACCCGACCCCCCCGACCCGACCGACCCCCCCCGACCCGACCCGATCTCCCCCGACTCGACCCCCCCAACCCCCCCAGACCCGACCCCCCCCCGACCCCCCCTGACCCCCCCCCGACCCCCCCCCCCCGAAGGGCGCCGAAGTTCAGCTTGCCCGGGGCGCCAGCAACCCTAGGTCCGGCGCTGGGTGGATTATATCAAACAGCATGTCCTTTTGGTTGTTCACAGCAGACAGAAAAGAGTATGGACTATACACAACCAACCTCTGCTTGCAAAACTCAGAACATAATGTCCAACATGAGATGTGAGTCCATGATTGGACAGCACTTGCTGAACAATCCCGAGTGTGCTTTGACGCAAACAACCGATTTGGGATTATCAGTCGGGCCCACAATATATCTCATTCACGTTTGCTAGTAGTTACATATGCAGGGACCTGTCTCTTTAAGGCAGAGGGGTTATGTTCAGACATTGCACATTTAAAAAATAAATCTCCTTCTTTAAACTTTCCACCTTGCTTTTTGGGAGAGAGAGAGCTCGAGATTTCCGGTACCATTTGTGTGAATAAGCATATCTTGACATCTCCTGAATCCCCTCGCTCTAATTTTGAGGTTATAAGACTTGGTTTTGAACTCCCTTACCAGAGGGCGCAGCTCCTTCCCATCTGCAACATTGACACATTTCAATGTGGATGTCCAATCAGCCCTCATATCTGAGAAACAAGTGTCAAGTCTGCTCCGTGGAAACAGTTATTCGTAGGAGGACAGTGATTTAAATGAGGAAGCAGACGCAGGTACAGCAGCAGGGCATTCTCCTTGTGGCAGTGTGATTGAGAGCTGCCATTCAGAGACAAGACGTTGCTCCTGAAAGAATTAGGAGCTTGACGGTGAGCAAGAACGCGAGTGTGTACTGAGGATCAGGTAAAAGGTTCACGCTTTCCTGGTTCTGGTCACGAGCGAGGTAAGAGATGGCAGAATGGCTAGGATTATGTTTGTGAGAGGAAATCGTTAGCTGCTATGACAGGAGTCACCTTGAGTAAGAGCTTGACTCCAGAGAATAGGAAACACGCAGATGCTTATATTTTATTAACAAACATCAAGACCAAATTCTTGTTGTGCCTCCATGTGTTTAGTTGAGTCAAGCTGACTCATTTGAATCTCAAATTAACTTGTTAGCTCACTTCGAGCCTGCACTAGTTTTCATTATGTTGTTCCAAACTTGACTTCTGACTGCACCATTAAAATGAAGAGAAAAACAGGAGGGTGAATAAACTTTAGGAAGATAGTTTAAAAACAACATGACTCTGACTGGAAGCATGCAAGTTTGATTGAATTATTCATATCAATATGATCATGAACTGCTGTTTGCAAATAGATGTACACTTGATTGGGCATCTGTATTCCATCCTCACATAATAATCACCTCATTTTTCCCACCAGAAACCAGGACATTTTCCAAATTACAGACTGGATTATTTTTGAGAGTTGAGTTTACTGTTAAACGCAGAGGATATTCTGAAATTGTGGGATGTCTGATTTAGCAAAATATACGATTTTATTATTGTTACAGAATATATAAATTATCACAAATATTGGGCTGCCACAAGAGCGTCAAGGTGGCACAGTGGTTAGCACTGATACCTCACAGCGCCAGGGACCTGGGTTCGATTCCAGCCTCGGGTGACCGTGCGGAGTTTGCACGTCCTTCCCGTGTCTGCGTGGGTTTCCTCTGAGTGTTCCACAGTCCAATGATATGCAGGTTAGGTGGATTGGCCATGCTAAATTGCCCTTTAGTATCCAAAGATGTGCAGGTTAGGTGGATCGGCTGTGCTAAATTGTCCCTTATTGTCCAAAAGTTGGGTGGGGTTACGGGGATAGGGCGAGTAAGCGGGTCTGGGTGGGGTACCCCTTCAGAGGGTCGGTGCAGATTCGATGGGCTGAATGGCCTCCTTCTTCACTGCAGGATTTCAATGATATACTTTTCTATAATTATTGCACACTCGGGGTAACTCCCGTTGCTTTTCTTTGAAATTGCACACAATCCTGACAGAGTGTGTTGGTTTAATGTGTCATATAAAAGACGGCGGGTCCAACAGGGCAGCACTTCACTGGCGTGCCAGTCTGGACTTTTGTGCTCAAATCTTTGGAGCAAGATTTGATCCCACAATCTTTTGATTCGGCAAGAGTGCCGTCAATTGGGATACTGTACCTTCAACTAGAAAAGAGGACCCGGAGGAATTCCACGCAGACACGGGGAGAAAATGCAAACTCCACAAGTCACCTGAGGCCGGGATTGAACCCGGGTCCCTGGCGCTGTGAGGCAGCAGTGCTAACCACTGTGCCACCATGCTGCCCTTCTCCTATTCATGAATAGCACTTGAACTACTTGGACTACATCCTTTGTAGTATCTTATTTTGGTGAACATTGAAACTTATTGCATCAATACAACCCTGTTTAATTTGTAATGTGTACAAGAAGCCCATGACCATATTTTATAGTCTCCATTGCATGGGCTGTATGGAGAACAGATGTGATTTGACCAAACCAGAACATACAACTTCTGGGCTCACTCAGTAGCTTCGAGTCAGTTAGCTATCAGTTTGGAAGAGCAGGACACTATCGGGACTTTTCAACTTGAGGAATTTTCCAGTGTTTATCGTTCTGTATTTTATTAGCTCTTTCGCTGAGTTCTTTCTGTCTCCTGTCTCATTCCTTGTCACCTCAGTTGGAGAACCTTTGCCTATTTGATCTGGATGTGATTCTGCTACCATTCAAGTTTCTGACCAGCATCACCCCCTTGTTTTTCCTTTTTTGGTCAGTTTTCTGCCCTTCCCCTCACCTGAAGGAGTTGACTCCTTGCTGTGACACATTTTCGCAGAGGCTGGCTACCCTCCTATACCTCACCCAAGTGGCCATTCTTCATGTGTGTGACAGTGAATACTATCAAGCAATATAACCTGACGTTGTCCTGACCCAATTAACATCAAATAAACATCCGATAGAGGGTCGCTAGATAATGACCTGGAGTGGAAACATTGGTCGATTTCCTCTTCTCTAAAGTAGGAGCGAACATAGAACATACAGTGCAGAAGGAGGCCATTCGGCCCATCAAGTCTGCACCGAACCACTTAAGCTATCACTTCCGCCCTATCCCCGTAACCCAATAACCCCATCTAACCTTGTTGGTCACTTCGGGCAATTTAGCATGGCCAATCCACCTAACCTGCAAGTCTTTGGACTGTGGGAGGAAACCGGAGCACCCGGAGGAAACCTACGCAGACACGGGGAGAACATGCAGGCTCCACACAGTGACCCAGTGGGGAATCGAACCTGGGACCCTGGCGCTGTGAAGCCACAGTGCGATCCACTTGTGCTACCGTGCTGCCCTTAGATCAATTGTAATGTCTCCACCAGCATTCAGGCCAAGATTAGCCAGTTTAGTACAGTTTGGGAACTCGACCTGGAGTTTTCTGCTTCGTGCCACACTCGGTCATAAGTGAAGCTGAGAATTGAATTGAAGTGAATTTGCAGAATAACAATGTAAAGATATTGAGTACAGGGTGGAATCCTAGGAGTGTCCATTTAACCTCAGTGTGTGGAAGTCCTTCATTTTTCTAAGCCTCAACTTTTTTAAAACCTGAAGCTTTGTTTAGAACTTTTACCAAACACCTGTAGGCAAATCCAAGTTTCCTGTTTTTAAACTGGTGCCTTTTTTGATTAACAGAATAACCTCAAGTGTGACTTTTTAATACCTTCTTTAAAAATGGCGTCTTCTAATCACAAAAGCGAGGGTAACCGACTGTTGATGAGTTTAATACGTGGCACAGTGCTGTGTATGAACCCGGAGCGGACCTCAGCTCACTCTCCCCAACAGCATGCATCCCCTTCTCCTCTGCACACACATCTGCCAGATTCTTTTTTTTTTATTTGTGTTTTCTTAAATATATAAATCTGTTCGAAAGCACATCTGGAGAGAGGTTGGCCAGGCCTTTTCCTAGAATGTATCACAGATGGCACAGAGGAATCGCAGGCAGTCTGCAAGGCCAGAAATAAACACAAAACCACCACTTTCACTACTGCACGTTCTCTGGGCTCTGTGGCTTGTCAATTAACTCTTGTTCTCCCAGGCTATGACAGCTTGATAAGTGCCTTAAATGTACCATTAAGTGTGTGAACATGAAAAGAAATGTTATGGCTATGTGGAGACCCCGGGTGTTGCCTGGGAAATAGAGGTGGCGTGGGGTGGGGTGGGGAGGGGGTGGGGAGGGGGGGAATGGCGTGGTCTTGTTAACTCACCAAGCTACAGTAACCACAGCATCATTAGCTAACACAGCACATTTTTTCTGTCGCGCAGAGACGGTGAGGTAAACTTTCATCCAGTAGAGCGGATCATTAGTAATTTTTTCAGAACCAATCTGACTTAGATTCCATATTCAATGTAGGGCACTCAGTTAGGCCCAGACAGGGAAGATGGCACCCTATACTGTTCCCTCTGGCTGAAAATATGATTGGTTAGTTGAAGGTATAGCACATGACGGGAGGAAGATACTGACCGACTCCCCACTGCCAAGCCCCAGACCAGGACCCTCTCCTCATTCCCAAATCTCATCCCCAATCCTCACTGTTCTTCCTGCTGGGAAAATATATTGGCTTCGCAAAACTTCTATTGTAAACCAGTGCATCCTCTCATTCATTGTAACAAACCCAACAAGAACTCTCCTACTAATAAATCTTGAATTTGACATTTGTTTCCTGCCCATATCAAACTTACTTCCAATTTCACAATTTTTAAGCCACACTTTTGATGTCAACAATTATAATATAAATCAGGGGGCAATATTCAATAACAGGAAACGTCTATTTACTTTTCACAATGTCATTGCTGGTCTCCCACCACTAGGTGGTGCAGTGCCACAAATCAACCAGGTCCAGCTGCCATTTTATTTCTTCATCCAATTTTCAGATGTTTTACACCAAAGTGTTTTTAAAAACAATTTTCAGGGCACCCAAGATCTCCAGTCCCAACCAATATATGACGGCTAGATTTCATGCCTCTGGCTACAAGTTAGCTACTCCCCATTATTCTTTCCTTAACAGTAACTGGGTTGACATTGAGTCTCCATTCCATCCATTGCTGGCCAGTAGGTGGTATTACAGATACCTTTCTCCCAAGCGTGAGTTTCATTTCCACTTCAAAGATTTTAGGCCCTTTCACAATCCCAGAATCACAATCACAGAATTGTTATGATGCAGGAGGAGGCCATTTGGCCCATCATGTCAGCATCGCTTCACCAAAGCTGCATTATGACTTGGTGCCATTCCCCTGCCTTTTCTCTGTACCCCTGCACATTTTTTCTATTCAAATAATCATCTAATGTCCTTTTGGGTGCCCAAATTGAACCTGCCTCCATATCGTGGGCAGCACGGTAGCAAAGTGGTTAACACAATTGCTTCACAGCTCCAGGGTCCCAGGTTCGATTCCTGGCTTGGGTGACTGTCTGCGGAGTCTGCACGTTCTCCCCGTGTGTGTGTTTCCTCCAGGTGCTCCGGTTTCCTCCCACAGTTGAAAGATGTGCAGGTTATGTGGATTGGCCATGCTAAATTGCCCTAAGTGTCCAAAATTGCCCTTAGTGTTGGGTGGGGTTACTGGGTTATGGGGATAGGGTGGAGGTGTGGGCTTGGGCAGGGTGCTCTTTCCAAGAGCCGATACAGACTCGATGGGCTAAATGGCCTCTTTCTGCACTGTAAATTCTATGACGGGAGGCAGATACTGACATTTTGTTTTCTTTTTTTCATTTTTAAAATAAATTTCGAGTACCCAATTTTTTTTTCCAGTTAAGGGGCAATTTAATGTGGCCTATCCACCTAGCCTGCGCATCTTTGGGTTGTGATGGTGAAACCCTCGCAGACACGGGGGGGGGGGGGGGGGGGGGGAATGTGCAAACTCCAAACACACAGCGACCCAGAGCCGGGATTGAACCTGGGACCTCAGCGTCGAAGGCAGCAGTGCTAACCACTGTGCCACCGTGCTGCTCAATACTGACATTTTCAAACAATTAAATATTGCAAAGTTACATATCTTGCAAATGCATTACATAGAAGATGGCATCAAGAGAACCCTATCCTTTGTAGGACCCACTTGAATTTTCAATCCATGATGCATCCACTCCATCAGATTGCAGTACGGTTCATGTGAATTAAATCGACCCCAATGCCTCTTTAATGCCATCACCTTTACAGTGAATTTACAAGATATATCACTTTCCATTGTCTTACTTTCCAGGTGATTGTATTTGAATCTCACCCACTATTTTTATCCTCCTCCACTTTGCTGCAAAGCCCACAATACCTTTGTTATCTCTTCCCAGCCTATCTCCTGAAGTGTTCTCACTCTATCCTTGAAATGATTGGAGAAGCACCCATGGCAAGTCAGGTTATTACATTCCTGGACCATATTGTTATATCGTCGGATATTGGGCGATTATAAAATGTTGAAACTATTTCTAGATTCCTGGGCCAGGAGCGCATAAATAATCTCCCCTCCATAACTCTATCCTTCATCTTGGTTAGCACTGTTCCTTCACAGCACCAGGGACCCGGCTTGGGTCACTGTCTGCGCGGAGACTGCACGTTCTCCCCGTGTCGGCGTGCGTTTCCTCCGGGCGCTCCTGTTTCCTCCCACAATTCCGGAAAGACGTGCTGTTAGGTGAATCGGACATCCTGAATTCTCCCCAGTGCACCCGAACAGGCGCCGGAGTGTGGCGACTAGGAGCTTTTCAAGGTAACTTTATTGCAGTGATGTCAGCCTACTTGTGACACTAATAGAGATTATTATCATCATCTATTATCCTTTCTCACCAAACCCCTCCCTGTCACTATACTCTCACCGACTTTCCCAGTCGGCAAGCCCACAGGGGCACTAATTCCCTTCTCATCCCACACATCCCTGACTTCCAACCTTGTAGGCTCTGCCTATGGATCAGCAATCATGGCTTGTGGCTAAGGCTCCCTCCAGGATGTCTGTTTCTGTGTGCAAAAGGCCCTTGCAACCTATGATCCTATTGTAGATGAATGCATTGATATTTCGGGCAGGATTTTCACTCCCAATAGCTTGAGACAGAAAGTTTTGTGGTTTGGTGTTCCCACCTCAAGAAAAAAGTGTCCCAAATGGCACTTCTTTTGCTCCGGGTAGATGGGGATGTAGCAGAGGAGTGGTTGTGGGATGGAACGGGGCTGACCGTCCTTGGATCCAGATCAGAGATGCCTACGAGGGCTGCTAATTGCTGAGGCAGGCTGGTTAAAAGGCCCACCTCAGATCTCTGGACCTTCATCTCAGTTGTTTTGTTAAATATTAGGCCTCATCCCTCACAGTCCATCACTGAGCAGAGTTCCAATGATGCTGCTGAGCCCGAGTTTCCCAAATTTCGTGAGTCATGTCCCACTCCTGTTCCTCCACGACCTTCAGTAAAAATTGGATCCGTCAGAAACCCGGGAGGACCTTTCAGTTATGGATTCTGTCCACCATTTTCACGAGAGCATCTTTCAGCATCTTCAGCAGCTCTCGTACGAACGGGATATGGCGCTCGACTCATCGATCGACAGTTCCAACGCGCCACAGCAAAAAACCGCACTGACCTCCTCAGAAGACAAACACGGGACACCACTGACAGAGTACCCTTCGTCGTCCAGTACTTTCCTGGGGCGGAGAAACTACGACATCTTCTTCGCAGCCTTCAACACATCATCAATGAAGATGAGCATCTTGCCAAGGTCATCCCCACACCCCTACTACTGGCCTTCAAACAACCGCGCAACCTCAAACAAACCAGTGTTTGCAGCAAATTACCCAGGCTTCAGGACAGCGACCACGGCACCACACAACCCTGCCAGGGCAATCTCTGCAAGACATGACAGATCATCAACTTGGATACCACCATTACACGTGGTAACACCACCCACCAGGTACGCGGCACATACTCGTGCGACTCGACCAATGTAGTCTACCTCTTACGCTGCAGGAAAGGATGTCCCGAAGCGTGGTACATTGGCGAGACCATGCAGACACTGCGACAACGAATGAACGGGCATCGTGCGACAGGCAGGAATGTTCCCTTCCAGTCGGGGAACACTTCAACACTTCAGCAGTCAAGGGCATTCAGCCTCTGATCTCCGGGTAAGCGTTCTCCAAGGCGGTCTTCAGGACACGCGACAACGCAGAAATGCCGAGCAAAAACTTATAGCTAAGTTCCGCATGCATGAGTACGGCCTCAACCGGGATCTTGGATTCATGTCGCATTACATCCACCCCCCACCATCTGGCCTGGACTTGCAAAATCCCACCAACTGTTCTGGCTTGAGACAATTCACACCTCTTTAACCTGTGATTATCCCTCTCCCTGGATCTGTAATGATTTGATTACCTGCAAATGCTCGCATTCCAAGCATTGTCCAGCATCTCTGACTTTGTCTATATAAATGTTTCTGGAACATACCTCGCCATTCACCTGAGGAAGGAGCTGCGCTCCGAAAGCTCGCGTTTGAAACAAACCTGTTGGAATTTAACCTGGTATCATATTCCTTGACCACTATCTGAGAATGAACTATCTGAGTGTTCACAGTTTCAGCATCCTATTTGATCCTGTATGGAACTAACAACCCCAATATTACCTCCACTGCAAAGACTTATTACTTCTACCTGTGCAACAGTGTCTGTCTCTGCTTCTGCTCAGTTTATCTTTTGCTGAAACTCTCTTCCCTGCTTTTCTAAACTCAGCCCCTCCAGTGCTGTCTTGTCCCCCTCAGATTTCCCTTTGACATTCAATGGCATCACAATCACTGAATCCCCAGTATCAACATTCTGGGAGTTACCATCGACCAGAAACTCAACACTGGACTAGCCATATAAATATTGTGGCGACAAGAACATGTTAGAGGCTAGGAATCGTGCGGTGGGCAACTGAGTAAAGCCTGTCCACCACCAGCAAGGCACAAGTCAGGAATGTGATGGAATACTCCCCACTTGCCTGGATGAGTGCAGCTCCAACAACGCTCAATAAACTTAACACCATCCAGGACAAAGCAGCTCACTTGATTGGCATGTCTTCCATAAACATTTGTTCCCTCCACCACCGATACACAGTGGCAGCCATGTGTACCATCTACAAAAGGCACTGCAGGAGCTCACCAAGATTCCATAGATGGCACCTTCCAAACCCACGACCACCAGAAGGACAAGGACAGGAGACACAAGGGAACACCACACCACCGAGAAGTTCGCTTCCAATCTATTCAGCAACCTGGCTTGGAAATATATCAGATTTCTTCTTTGCCACTGGGTCAAAATCGTAGAACTTCCTCCCTAACAGCACCATCGGTGTACCAACACCACATGGACTGCAGAGCTTCAAGAAGGCAGCTCACCACCACCTCCTCAAGGACAATTTGGAATGGGAACGCTGGTTGAACCAACAAAACCCACATCACTTGAATGAAAAAAAAATCACCAACTGTACCTGAGCTAAAACTTTATTAACTTTATTCACTCAGGGCAGCACGGTGGCACAGTGGTTAGCACTGCTGCCTCATGGCGCCGTGGTCCCAGGTTTGAGCCCGGCTCTGGATCACTGTCCATGTGGAGTTTGCACATTCTCCCCGAAGATGTGCAGAGTAGGCGGATTGGCCACATTAAATTGCCCCTTAATTGGAAAAAAAAATGAACTGGGTACTCTAAATTTAAAAAAAACATTATTCACTCAACTAAAGTTACTGTGCTTGTTGGACTACATTGTCCACTGTTATACTAATGCCACTTTCAAAATGGTCATCTCAAGTTCAAATTCCTACACTGCATTCCCACAGCCTCCCTCTACAATCTCCTGAAACCCTATAATCCTATGAAATGCCGAAGGAGTTTACCCTTGCCCCAAGTATTTATTACAAGTTAATGTGAATTTATTATGCTAGGTGATAATCTATTTCAGCCAAGCCCACGTTCTCCACGCTAGATAATGTAATAGTACAGGCTAGCCAAATCTGCATTGACTATGATAGATGACAATTTATTCCAACTCATTCTTAAGAGGAAAGCTGGTAGAAGAGTATATTGTAATGATGAGTAATTAACTGGATAAATGGGTTAATTTTATACAAAAGTTTAAAGCTAGACATTGAAGAATTATTTTAAGGAAAACAAAAATAGAGGCAGAATCAACTTAATAAACTGAAAACATGAGTCAATAAGAGTGTTTATTTTTCTCCTGTGGATTGGAGAATATCTGGGTCACCAAAAATATGTCCTCCAAATCTTTACCACCTATTTAAGGAATGGCAAAATTCTATTTGTTCTGTGCAAGGAATGGAAATGAGTAATCTCTTAACCCCATTCCTTCTGGATGTTTTTCAGTACGTTATGGAGTGTTACCTGGAGCCAATGTGCATGTTCCTTCTGACGGGGTGTATTTGGCCAGGTCCCCCGGTAGCAGCAGATGCACTGAAGTCTGGGTTTCCTGCAATGTGATGATGAGGCACTTGTGACAACACTGAAAGCTCACTAACAGCATTGTAGATGGACCAATGCCAGATGGACTGCAGTAGTTAAGGAACTGGGTCACTATCACCTTCTCAAGGCCATTTAGGGATGGGCAATAAATGCTACCCTTTCCAGTGATGCCCATAATCCATGAATGAGTAATTAAAAATAAATGCAATGCGCTTGAAAGTATCCTTCGCGACAGAGCTCATCGTTGCCATGACCTCGGAGGAGTTGTCGGTGGAGGGTGTACCAAGTTCATCACTTTGCATATGTAATCGCTCACTTTCCTGAACCTTGCCTGTTCCTTGCCATCTTTTTGCTCGCACTTTGTTCAAGGCTTCTATTGTGCTCTTTCTTGGGAACCACTTCCTTCTCATTAATTAGCAAACTCAATTTCCGACACAATCACCTAACTGCATCCCTATTTATCGCTCCAAGTGGTATCCTATTGCAATTGAATTCACAATCACCACATTAAAGAGCAGTCTGTTCCAAGCCTGTCCGTATTCGCTGTGCTGGGTGGCAAACCTCCTAGCCTGGTCCACATTCATGTTGGCTTTCCCTTTGATTCGGTAGCCAGTGTGTTGGGTGACCTTCTGCTACTTTAATTTAATCTTCTGGTTTGCTAAGTTTATACTTATTTTCTAAAACAGCACAATCGCCTTTCAGGGCAACTAGTCATCATTTTACTGTGGAAGAAACTTAGATGACAAATTTCAGTCCTAAAGTTGTTGCAGAACATAGTTTGTTATTTCCTTTCAAGCAAACAGAACAATGAGGCAGGAGTATATATTTTTTAATCATCTGAACAAGGTCTCTGCTTTGCCCCCTTTCTGAAATTCTTATCATTGTTTTCAAACCCCTTATTGGGTCTCTACCCTTCCTACCTCTGTAACATCCAGCATTACAACCCTCTGACATATCTGCCCAATTCTGGCATCTTGCACATTCCAGGTTTTAACCGTCCATGCATTGGGGCCGTGCTTTCATCTGCTCTGGAATTCCTTCCTCAAACTTCTGCCTCTCTCTACTTCCCTCTCCTCCATTTAGACGTTCTTTAAAATCCACCTCTCCGTCCATGCTTTTGGCCATCGATCTAATATCACTCTTTTGTGGCTTGCTGCCCAATGTTATTGGATAACGCTGCTGATGTGAAAGCCTAGTCATGTTTTATTACATTTAATGCATTATATAAACACACATATTTGTTGTGTTGCCAAAAAGCTACTTTAGCTGTTGCAATGGTTTAAATAAAACCTAGTTCAGAAACGGTGGACCGCATTTCCCGCCTTCCCACCGACGGGGTCGCCCAGTCCCGGTGAAGACGACCCCCCCCCCCCCCCCCCCTCCCCCAAGGTCCTGTTGGCGGCCAATGGCAAGCCACCCCCCACGGAAAATCCCATCCAATGGAATTATTGCCTTCTCTTGACAGACAGAACCGCTATAGGTCGGCATCTCATCTGCCTGTGAAACAATGTAGGTTAACATGGCAAACACGGCTTCCACATGCTGGGTAGAGTTAACATCAATGCCAGCATTGCTGAAAACACCAAGGAGATGAAAGAAAGGCCCCAGTCGTGACTTTTTAAGGGTCTCTTGATGCTGACATTATAACTGTATTGAAATGCAACTTGCTGCTCACAAAAGCTAAGTTGGACACAGCACCAAACTTTGCAAACTGGTTGTGTGTTTCTGTGCATAGGGAGAGGGGGCGCAATTCTCCCAACGGGAGACTAGTGCCGACGCCGGAGTGAAAACCGAAGTGTTTCACTCCGGCGTCGGAGGCCACTCCTTGCCCCCTATTCTCCCGCCCCCAGGGGGATAGGAGCGGCACCGCGTCAATTTCGCGCTCCGGGCCTTGGTGCCCGCGTCAAAGCTGCGCCATGTAAATGACATAGCTGGCGGCGCTTAAATGACATCACCCACGCATGCACAGGTTGGCCGGCGCCATCCCGCGCATGCGCAGTTGCCGTCCTCCCCGCAAGACATGGAGGATTGATCTTGCGAGGCGGCGGAGGAAAAAGAGTGCGTCCTTTAGTGACGCCGGGCCGGCGATCGGTGGGTACCGATCGCGGGCCAGACCCCTCCTGAGCACCCCCCTGGTGCTCGATCCTCCCTCCCCCCTCCACAGGCCGCACACGCAGCGTTCGCGCACTGTTCACGCCGGCAGCGACCAGGTGTGGTTGGCGCCGGCGTGAACCGGTCGGATTGGGCAGGCCGCTCGGCCCATCCGGGCCTGAGAATCGACGCTCGACTGTTAGAAACGTCGAGCGGCGATTCTCCGAGCGGCCTGTCGTAAAACTCGGCACACCGTTTTGGGGGGAGGGGTGGGAGAATCGTGTGCGGGTGCCAGGGCGGCGTGGCGGGAATCGCCCGGCACTCCCGCGATTCTCCCACCCGGCGCGGGGGTCGTAGAATCGCGCCCAGGGTGTCCGTACTGAGGTTACGAGGGAAGGAGGGAGCCACTAATGCAGCCTCGCTGGGCAAAAGGAGGTATATTCTTAGACAATCTCAGCACCATGCTGGATGTTTCAGAAGTGGCCACTGGTCCAATCCAAGCTGCCTCTGGGGCAACAGTTGTCTGTGCGTTTGTGCCAGGAGCAGCTCAGATGGAGCCAAAGCCTGGAGAAATCAATGGAGATTCATACATCTGAGATCACCCTAAAAAGCACCACTTAAGCCAGGTAACATCAGTTAAGGTGGAAGATGTTTCTGCAAGCAATTCCTGATTCCTGCATGAAACTAAAGGAGCACAATCCATTTATGAAGGTCAGGTCAACATTTTAAATTTCTTTCTATTTTTTCCCATCTTCTTCGGAATTGTTATGACCTGCCTGCTTACCACTGGCTGGGGACTAATGGCAATCCCACAATCGTTTGGGAGTATGAGCTTCCCCAATGAGGGGGGCAGATAAATCATTAGCAGATTCCCTGCATAAATAAAGCTGGCCAGTTTGGAACCGGCTAGAGGAGAGTGTGTAGCAAAGGAGTTGCTGCTGCTGCTGCTATATGTTATTGTAAATAAATGTTATTTCCTTCTATCCTTCAACTCGTGCTGGATTCTTTGTGGCCCTCACAAAAGGAATGACAGTATATTGTTTCTTAGCAGTGAATGGAACATATTTTGCAATCATTTTGTCTCACACAATTTTGCCAGTTTGGAAGGCCACACTGGATTACAACAAGGGTGGCATGTTATTGAATTACACCCACTCATGGACCAAGCACAGAGGACAGGTGCGTTGACAACACCCAACTGTCAAAGGATGATTTGATGGTCAAAGAGACCCTTGTAGGTGTTAGAGTGGCTGCATTTCTTCCTGAGGCTTCAGGATCGACAGGATTGGAAAGGAGACCTAGAAAGATTGCCCACTGACTGCCCGGGCACACCTCCCCAACAGAGTCTGCTTTTCAGGCTTCCTCATGGTGAGTCCCCCACTGGGTTATTACCAGCAGCAGGATGAGGCCCTTAATTGGGAATTGATTACCCACCTAAGAGCCTCAATTGGCAGTGGGGCCTTGCCACACTGGAGTAAATTGGGGCAGAGACGGTAAGATGGCCGCCCTTCCACTTGGCCACAGGGGAAGTGCATTAAAGTCCGCCCATTTTTAGAGAGCTGATTCTTTGCCTTGAAACCCAGTGTTGGGGGATTTTCCTCGTTTGAGTGAATCTCTTTTCTTTCTGTCCTCTCATTTTCTCTGTCCTGGGGAGTGGAATGTGGCCGAGGAGAAGATAGCTGTTGCTCCTGGTGCTGTTGGCGTCGATGTTGCTATTTCTCAGTGAAGGTTGACAGCAGAGAAGTTGAGATAAAGGTTGGTAAAGTCCAAGGTGGGTGAACTGACTTCCAGAAAGATGGAAATCACCTGTAAAGCAGTGAAACGTATCTCAGTAGATGTCCTGTGAGTACCAGCCCTTCCCATAAGCAAGGCTGCAGCTTTCATTCTCATTCTTTGAAGGTTTTCCTTTGAATGATTATCAACGTCACAGAGCAAATACTCCCAGTGTATTCTGACCTTGTTGTCCCAGGTGAGTTCCACTCAGCACAGGAAGCCTATGCACTGGGGTGCACATCACCAAATATCTGTCCTCGTCCACTCACGTCGACGCTATCACCAAGAAAGCACAACAGCGTCTATACTTCCTCAGGAAACGAAGGAAATTCGGCATGTCCACATTAACCCTTCCCAACTTTTACAGATGCACTATAGAAAGCATCCTATGGGTCTGCATCACAGCCTGGTATGGCAACTGCTCGGCCCAGGACCGCAAGGAACTTCAGAGAGTCATGAATACCACCCAGTCCATCACACAAACCTGCCTCCCATCCATTGACTCCAGCTACACCTCCCGCTGCCGGGGGAAAGCGGGCAGCATAATCAAGGATCCCTCCCACCTGGCTTACTCACTTTTCCAACTTCTTCCATCGGGCAGGAGATACAGAAGTATGAGAACACACAGGAACAGACTCAAAAACAGCTTCTTCCCCACTGTCACCAGACTCCTAAATGACCCTCTTATTGACTGACCTCATTAACACTACACCCTGTATGCTTCAACCGATGCCAATGCTTATGTAGTTACATTGTATATCTTGTGTTGCCCTATTATGTATTCTCATGTATTTTCTTGCATTTTCTTGAATTTAGTTTAATTCCCTTTTCTTCCATGTACTGAATGATCTGTTGAGCTGCTCGCAGAAAAATACTTTTCACTGTACCTCGGTACACGTGACAATAAACAAATCCAATCCAATCCACTGGCAGTTAAAGAGTTCTGGGTTCAATCCTCAATCAATTGCTGCCATAAATGTTTACATTCCTTACCCAACAAATCAATATGGGTTTCCTGCCGACCTCAGAATAAGCCCTTGTTAAACCTGCAAGTGACCAGAACATGCTGGGTTCCTGACCCAAAGCCATTTTTTAGGGCATTAACCACAACCCCCGTTCCGGACAACGGGCACACCCCACCTCTCGCTCACACTTCAACCTACCCTCATGCGCCCCCCCCCCCCCCCCCCCCCCGCCCCCAACAGTTGCCATTTAAAATTCTACCCAAAGAGCCAGAAAACTGCCAAGGAAGGAAAAGGAACTTCTCTCAACATGGGAGTTTCTTGCATTATTCACCAAAGCCCACTTTAGCTGTTAACAGGATCCCATTTTGCAGCAAAACCTAACTCCCAACTGCGTCATAACCACAATGTGAATTTGGTTGTGTTTTTCTTCTCATAGCTCAAATATAAATAAACCAGACAATTTTTGCACTGCGTTTGCTTAATTTTGACATGTTAAGAGACATGCTGCCGGGGAGACATAAGTGAAAGGGATCCTCTGGGAGCAAATCCGCTGCACCGTAACATATTTTTGAAAATACTTAGCAGAGGTTGAGGGGAAAGAAAATGACAGCTCATGATCGGTGTCTAAACAGAACATTTGCACTGACACAATGATGAGGAGTAGACAAGCTCGATGGAGCTTCGCCTTGATACCTAACACCCCAGCGTGGCCACTCCGTGCTTAGAAATGAGCAATGTAGCGGACGAATGTTGCTATAAATCTTTTCAGAAAACATCCTCAGGTTTTCTTTTCGCTAAACACATATCTCTGGTCAAGTATGTCCATTCGCATTACTTGCAGGTGTCAGCTGAGGTTGAGCAACCTCGCCTTGGGGTCAGAATGTTGTGTCTTCAAGTGCCTACTCTACAGACTTGGGCATAAGACGAAGGTTTGACACCCTAGGCTGTGCTGAGGGAGTGCTGCATTGTTGGTGGTGCTTCCTTTCCAATGGGGTATTAATTGAAGGCTCCACCTTCACTTTCCTATGGGTGTAAAAGGTGCGCACAAATTGGCTGCCATGTTTCCGACATCGCAACATGTGACTACATTTCAAGATTGCTTCAATGGCTGTAAACCGCATTGGAATGTTCTGAGGCTGCGAAAGGTACTGAATGGATGCAGGTTCCCTCCTGTATGCTACCTACTTTCAATTATCATCCATTTACTGACATTTCCAATGCGGTTCTGGGAAACCATTTTGCAATGTGTTAAAACCTGCCCGGATCCTATTGGCTATGGGCAATTGGTTACCCCAAGGTGTCTTTTAGGGAATATGAGCTCCCCCAATGAGGTGGAGGGGGGGGGGGGGCAATCGTTAGCCTTGCAGCTGTATAAATGGAGCTGGACAGTGTGGTACCGGCTAGAGAGGGAAGCAGCAGCGAACTACAGGTGCTGTGTATAGAGGCATGGTAGCACAGTGGTTAGCACTGCTGCTTCACAGTGCCAGGGTCCCGGGTTGGATTCCCGGCTTGGGTCACTGTCTGTGTGGAGTCTGCACGTTCTCCCCGTGTCTGCGTGGGTTTCATCCAGGTGCTCCGGTTTCCTCCCACAAGTCCCGAAAGACGCGGTTGTTAGGTGAATTGGACATTCTGAATTCTCTCCCAATGTACCAGAACAGGCGCCGGAGTGTGGCGACTAGGGGATTTTCACAGTAACTTCATTGCAGTGTTAATGTAAGCCTACTTGTGACACTAATGATTATATTGTTGTAAATAAAGTTACTTTCTGTTTGACTCTGCAAACCTGTGCTGGATTATTCCTCACAAAACAATGTTACAACTTAGAGCATCGTCATATTAAAGGTTCCATTTGAAATAACGTGCATCGTGTTTTCTGAGCAGACCATGACTAAGTTGATATTAACCCTTCAACATTAGTCTCTTGTTAAACGCAGCTTGATCTTTTGCTGTAAATTTACCTGTTGGAAGCAAATTTCATTTCTAGTTTTCTGGGTCTAATCACAATAATATACGGTTGAAAATCTAGATAGTGCAAAGCACATCAGACGTTTCAGAACGTCGAATAGTCATTCAGACTATTAAGCCTGGTCTCCAGGTTTCTACCATTGGGATCATTTTCTAACCCAATCTCACCCCTGATTGTAAGTTGTGGTCTTCTTACATACAGACATCCATCTCACCTCAGATCAAAGACTGTGCCCCCTCAACAGCTTTGCAATCATCCAATAAATCATCTAACTGTAAATCCTCCCCACTCTGGACAGGCAACTCACCAATCTTAACCTGGTCAGAATCTATATTCTAATATGCCCTTAATGTTCAGATTCTCGCCCATCTATAATTTAATTCAAACTAGTTTTCCTGTCAAAAATAACCCATCTTGTAGCTTTATACATTCTTATTTCATTCCCAGTAAAGGCTTGTCATAGTATAATCTTTGAGTCAATATTTTTAAAGATTGGACACACACAAGCTAGTAAGGTGGTTGTCACACACCATGTGACTTTTATCGTTTGGATTACAGACTGTATCATTACTTTGGTGAATATCTAATTAAATAATAATAATCTTTATTGTCACAAGTAGGCTTACATTAACACTACAATGAGTTTTCTGGGAAAAACCCTCATCGCCACATTCTGGCACCGGTTCGGGTACACAGAGGGAGAATTATCCAATTGAACTAAATATGGATATAGGTGAGGGTACCTCATTGCCAAGTGTGGAATCACACATCTCATTGTCTAAGGATGGACCAAAACCTAAAGACTATGCAGTTTCCTAACTGCCAGTCACCATGTTTTACAATGGACAAAAGAGAAAATCAAAACTGCGTGGGCACAATCAACTTCCCATTGTATCACAATGGCCTAGCCCATCCAAACCAGATTGTGTGGGCCTCAGAAATGTTAATGCAGTGGTCATGTGATCAAAACTAATTCCAAGGACTATATACTTGTTACCTTAGGACCCAGAAGGTTATGACATCATCAGACATCAGCCAGCCTGAGAACCAGGCTCTAAAACTAGCTGCAAGTCATCATCAGTCAAAGTAGTTAACCTGTTCCAGTTCACCTGAGAACTAAACTCCCAGACATTCAACAGTAGGATACCTCACAACTGCTGTGAACTCTTTTGTTTTACAAGAGCCTCACCTCAACTTTATATCATCAAATCCATTCAGGAAATTGCAAACCTGCCACATGGGAGACTGGAAGCCGTGAGCCAGAGACTGAAATTACTATAATCTGTAAAAGTGCATTAACTTTATCTGAATCTAATGTGTGTTTGCGTGTGTTGGTGCGTGAGATGGTGTGATGTTGCATTAATTTGGGTTAATTGTGTGAGAATAAATAACATTTTTTATCTTAAACTCATGAAAGCTTGCTGCTGAATTATTATTTGGAATACACACTCCATGGGGAAGAAAAGACACTCCACTTTCCATATAAAACATCCATTCTTTGCATGACTTATCCTTAGTTGAAGTCTATAGCACTTTACATTTTCCCTGTCTATAGCACTTTACAATTTCCCTGTCTATAGCACTTTACATTTTCCCTGGGCAGCACGGTAGCACAAGTGGATAGCACTGTGACTTCACAGCATCAGAGTCCCAGGTCCGATTTCCCATTGGGTCACTGTCTGTGCGGAGTCTGCACGTTCTCCCCATGTCTGCGTGGGTTTCCTCCAGGTGTTCCGGTTTCCTCCCACAGTCCAAAGACGTGCAGGTTAGATGGATTGGCCATGATAAATTGCCCTTAGTGACCAAAAAGGTTAGGAGGGGTTATTGGGTTACAGAGATAGTGTGGAAGTGAGGGCTTAAGTGGGTTGGTGCAGACTCAATGGGCCGAATGGCCTCCCTCTGCACTGTATGTTCTATGTTAAAAAAAAAAGAGGTCATCCAATGTGACAATAATTCAGGTTTGTAGCCAGTGATGCTCTTCCTGACGAGGTAATTAAATGTGTCATTGTGGCCTGTCGATCTATTCTAACTCTATAGCCTTCCCAAGAAACAAAACATCTCTCTTACCTCTGACCTTACATACCTTCCCCGCTCAAGATACAGCCAAGCCTAATTTTGACTTCTATGATAAGCAATTTTCTTAAAGGCTTCCTCTCTCTTGAGTAGTTGCTACAGCTCGTATGCAAAGCATCAGTCAACTCCTACACAAACTAATCAGGAATGTTACCTAATGCTGGTTGAAAAATTAACAATGGAGAAGTCAATTATCAGGGTTAAGTAAAGGCTTTTGGCTGTCAGTTCTTTGGCCCCAATGAACTGACCATGATTATCTGTGACAGTACTATGATTAATGATGATGAATAATCATACAGTCGGAGGAAAACAGCAGAGAAACTGTACATGTTCGAAGCCACAAGCAGGTTCTGCTTAAAATCAAGTTTGAAGTGTTTTGGAATTACACTTCATTCCTCTCTGTGACATTAAATTCCTGATACAAGGATGTGGTTCATATGTTGATTTTTCTTTAGAAATATCTATTTACAACAGAGCCAATTCCTCAGAGGACCTTTCCGCCTCTATATTTATGAATAGGGATGTTGAACATTTTCCACAACCCTACAAACATTGTTTCCAATATAAGTTTCAGATACAGTACGCATTAGCAGAAGGAAGACTCCCTCCAACATTTTCCAGTACTGAGAATGCCAAAGGTCTCTGGTATTTGTGCAACGATATGAGCAGTAGAAGGCCATTTGGGAGTGGTCCCAGTCAGGGAATTGGGCTCACACAAGCTTCCTCTCCAAATGTTCTAATTGAAGATCGTAAAAACTCTTGTTAACACATAGCAATGTATAAATGTTGCAACTGACATATAAACAAGTGCAATGGATCCCAGTCCTTCACACATGAGTCCAGGCTAAGATTTTCATTGTTTTCTGAACAGGCATCAGTGGCATTCTCAAAGTATTCCCTGTATCATGATGTACATAGCAGCTGATTTAGCACAGTGGGCTAAATAGTTGGCTTGTAAAGCAGACCAAGGCCAACAGCGCGGGTTCAATTCCCGTACCAGCTGTCATAATATACATCCAGGTATATGATGGTGTGCAGACAGGTAGTGATTAACACACAGGATGACCAGTGAACACACAGAACACAGCAGCCAATCACCAGACAGGACACGATCACTATAAAGCCAGAGGGCACTAGTTTTCCCGCTCTCTCGGGATTCAGCCTCTGAGACAGTCAGAGCTCGTGAGCAGCAACTAGAATAAACACCATGTGGTAGTAAGATAGTCTGGTCAGGTTAGCCTCAGGTCTCCAGTCAAGTCAGCATAGTTTCAACCCACAGTTAAAGCATGTATTATAGTTAAGAGTTCAATAAAATCGAGTTGCATTTCTTCAAGTGTTGGAAGCCTGTCTCTCTCACCACTGCAGTAAACACAGTCTTCGTAGACCCAGCTTACCCAACACATCACCAGCCTCCCCGAACAGGCGCTGGAATGTGGCGCCTAGAGGCTTTTCACAGTAACTTCATTTGAAGCCGACTTGTGACAATAAGGGATTTTCATTTCATTTTCATTTTTTCATTAGATTCTCAGAACAAGTGCCGCGTTACATATGCTCAAAGCAGGCTAAGACATAGTATTGTACTTCGGTGTAGTACAAGTTCACAGAATGATTATGGCACAGAAGGAGGCCATTCAGCCCGTCAATTCCATGCCTGTTCTCCATAGAGTAATTCAGCTGGTCCCTTTCCCTGACACTACCCCTCAAGTGCCCCAGTCCAATTCCTTTTCAAAATCAGTGGTTGTCTCCATTTCCACCAGCTTCGTAACCAGTGAGTTCCAGGTCATTATCAATAACCAAATTAAATAGTTCTTCCTCATGTCCTCCTTGTCTTTTGCAAAAAATCTTAAATCCCTGTCCCCAATCCCTGTGCCATCAGCGAACAGGAGCAACTTTCTTTTGTCGGCTGTATCTGAACCTGTCATAATCTTGTACACATTCAAATCTCCATTCAATCTGCTTTGCTGCAATGAGAACAACCCCAGCTTCTCCAATGTAACCTTGTAGCTAAAATCGCTCATATCAAGAACCATCCTTGTAAATCTCCTCTGGAACCTCCCTTCGCATCCACCCTGAAGTGTGGGGACCAGACTGGACATAATACTCGAGCTTTATCTGGTCGGCTTGTTTGAGGAATTGTCTTCGGAAAATCAGATCATGATGCTTTGCTTAGGGAATATAAGTTAAATCTCTCGGTAGATGGGTAGACAGGCAATGCGTTAACTCTTACCTGTTGAATTACGGGGAACCCTGCACAGTACAGTTTTGTACTATTTAATGTTTACTTTGCGCAGGAAGAAGTTTATCAGATTCCATTGGCAGAGAGAGTGCATTATTTTGCCTTGCAACACAGCATTCTGTCCCGCGAAGTAACTTCTGTCCTTTTTTTGGTAAAACATTGCGAGAAGCCAGGCTTCCTCTTGCAAAAGCATGGATTGTGTTTAATTTCAGAGTGAATCTTTGCCCTCTGCTTTTGCTCAAAGATAGAAATCCTCAAAAATGTTTATATAATCTAAACTTCAGCGTGACTCTGGAGAAGGAACGTGTGGCCAATCATCTAATTTTTATTCCATTCTTGCACTCTGTGAATGCAATCATTTAAAACTCAGCTCACTGTCCATTTCCAACAACGTGATAGTGCAGTCTCAACTGCATCATTGCTGATCTGAATTTTTAAATTCTAAAATCTTCCCTGAAAAAGTACGTCAAGGAAGGAGTTAATGCCGTCAGTTTTGGTGTCAAGGTTCAGCTGGCGTTCATGAGCTGGGAGAGCAAAGACCTCACCAGATCCCTTGATTGAATTACAACCTTGTAACTCCCCCCACAGTATCCATTATTCTACATCTTCTCCATTACAGTTTAATCATTTCAGCTGAAATTACTTGTTAAGCTTTCCATGTGGGTGATTCCAGAAAGCCCCTTGGCCATCACCATTAATGCAATTCAGCTCTGTGGACCACAAGCCTCCCTGATGCTGCAACGCATATGATGAATCTCACCTAATTAAAATCAGACTTTGTTCAGCAGCATTTGATCTCACCTTGAAGTATTGGCAACAAATCATAAACTACATCTGGGGCATAGGTAAAATCGCGTCCAATTCTCTGCTGTTCAGTGTGATTAAAATAGGTGCCTGGAGTTGGTGTTTTTCTTGGTGAGGGTTTATTATTGCTGAGCAATGATGTTTAATTTCTTTAATGTCTTTTTCTAGGACGAGGGATCACAGGCATAGGATGAGAGGGTTTTAAAAAAAAATTCATTAATAGGATGTGGATTTCATTTATTGCCCATTCCTAATTGTCTTTGAGAAGGTGCTGGCGAGCTGCCTTCTTGAATCGCTACAGTCCATGTGGGGTAGATGCACCCACTGTGCTGTTAGGGAGGGAGTTCCAGGATTTTGACTCAGTGACAGTGAAGGAACGGCGACATATTTCCAAGTCAGGATGTTGAGTGACTTGGAGGGGAACTTGTAGGTGGTGGTGTTCCCAGGTATCTGCTGAGCTTGTCCTTTTTAGTGGCAGAGGCCATTAATTTGGAAGGTGCTGTTCTGGAGTCAGCATTTAGGACTTGATGAGAAATTTCTTCATTCAAAGGATTGTACATCTTTGGAATTCTCCACCCTAGGATTCCATGAGCATATTCAAGATAAGAGATCGCTCAGGTTTTCGGAAAAAAAGGAAATCAAGACATATGGGGTGTGGTAGCGTGGTCCCTTTAAGGGGACGGGCTCGACGGACCACATGACTGGCGAGGAGGCCAATCATGCGGGAGTGTGCAAACCTCGACCAATCGGGAGTTTGCGCTGGCCCCTGGAGCGCAGCACCCCAAGCAGTGTGGACCTCGGAGGCCAAGTTACCAGACCTGTTATGTTGAGTTCTGTGCCTGTTATTTATCTGCCTTTGCCTTTCATTAATAAACCCCTTGTTAGCTACTGGAATCCTCCAGTGTATGTCTGGAGCTACCACATGGGGACAATACAGGAAGGTGGAGTTCAGATATCAGATTATCGTGATTTGACTGAATGGGACAGGCTTGAAGGGCTGTATTCCTGATCTTTTTTCTCATGTTTCATGGCTCTCTGTTGCACACATAGAAATATAGAAAATAGGAGCAGGCGGGGGCCATTTAACCCTTTGAACCTGCTCCGGCATCCATTATGGTCATGGCTGATCATCCAACTCAGTAACCTGTTCCCGCTTTCCCCCAGATTCTTTGACCCGTTTATCCGCAAGAGCGATATCTAACTCCTTCTTGAAAACATATGTTCTGGCCTCAACTGCTTTCTGTGCTACAGGATTCCACGTGCTCACCACTCTCTGGGTGAAAACATTTCTCCTCATCTCAGCCCAAAATGGGTTACCCCATATCCTCAGACTGTGACCCCTGGTTCTGGGCACACCCACCATCAGAAACATCCTTCCTGCATCTACCCTGCCTAGTCCAGTTCGAATTTTATAGTCTTACATGAGATCCTCTTCATTCTTCTAAACTTCCAAACCGACTCAATCACTCATCATACATCAGTCCCACCATCCCAGGAATCAGTCTGGTACATCTTCGCTGCACTCCCTCGAGAGCAAGAACATCCTTCCTCAGATAAGACCAAAACTGCACACAATATTCCACGTGTGGCCTCTCCAAGGCCCTGTAGAATTACAGCAAGACGTCCCTGCTCCAGTACTCGAATCATCTCACAATGAAGGCCGACAAATCATTTGTTTTCTTTACCGCCTGCTACACCTGCATGCTTACTTTCAGTGACTGGTTTACGAGGCCACCCAGGTTTCATTGCACATGATTCTAAATCTATAATCATTCATAAAATAATCTGCCTTCTTGTTTTTGCTACCAAAGTGGATAACCTCATTTTTATCCACGTTATGGCTTTGAAAGCCAGCAGCACGGTTCGATTCCCGTAACAGCCTCCCCGGACAGGCGCCGGAATGTGGCGACTAGGGACTTTTCACAGTAACTTCATTTGAAGCCTACTCGTGACAATAAGCGATTTTCATTTTCATTTCATTTGCCCATTCACTGAACTTGCCCAAATCACACTGAAGCATCTCTGGATTCTCCTCACAGCTCTCGCTAAATTTATCCTCCTGGCTCTGCTCACAGTCTCGCTCTTTCTCGCACTCTTTTAGCCTCCTGGCTCTGCTCTCCGTCTTGCTCTTTCTCACGCTCTTTTATCTTCCTGGCTCCGCTCTCCATCTCTCCCTTTCTTGCGCTCTTTTATCTCCCAGCTCTGGGTGGTTGATGTCTTCTACCAGTGGCAAATCTGGATTTTTGTGCACTCTTTCTAGCAGTCATGCTGTGCCAGATACACAACAGATTCGTGGTGGCGCAATGTTGCGGAGCGCAGGTAGCCAATTTGTGTGTTGAGCAGATTACTCCTGAGATGTTCCTTATGGTCTCATTCAGCTGGACATCTCCTATTTTGCAGTGTGCAGAGTTCTTCCAGACACAAGCGCATTACTCAGCTACTGAGTAGCAGAGATCCAAAGAGGAGGTTCTTAAAGTTCTGGCGTTAGCTTCCCACAAGGTTCCTGCTAGCTTGCTGATGAGATTAGAATAGAATAGAATAGAACAGTACAGCACAGAACAGGTCCTTCGGCCCTCGATGTTGTGCCGAGCAATGATCACCCTACTCAAACCCACGTATCCACCCTATACCCGTAATCCAACAACTCCCCCCCCCTTCACCTTACTATTAGGACACTACGGGCAATTTAGCATGGCCAATCCACCTAACCCGCACCTCTTTGGACTGTGGGAGGAAACCGGAGCACCCGGAGGAAACCCACCCACACACGGGGAGGACGTGCAGACTCCGCACAGACAGTGACCCAGCCGGGAATCGAACCTGGGACCCTGGAGCTGTGAAGCATTTATGCTAACCACCATGCTACCGTGCTGCCCCAAATTGTTGCAGTTTAGCTGAGACTTTCTGGGAGGTGTGTGTTGCTACGTCACTCTTACGGACACCTGGTCAGCTCTCAACAATGGTTAAGATACTGAACCAGATGCGTAACATTTTTAAGCTTGAAGACTGTGCAGAAAAGATAGACTCATTCCCGGAGTGATAATATAAGAAATTGGACTTTGTTATTTTATAAACAAACCTTTATTAAAACAGAACAATATTTAAACTTACAAACTTCACAGTTCTAACACTATCAGATTATATGCAGTTTCTTAGCTTTAACACACAAGGTTCCAGGTTTCCTGACCTGCCTCCTTGGCTGCATGTCTGCTTCTGCTTTTGTCCCCAAAAGGATTTATCTCTCTAAGCTCTGCCCAGCACTTCAAACAAAGTTTCTCGCCTGAGGTGGTCAAACTTGAATCTATTCTCGTGATTTGGTTGATAGCCCATTCCCGTTTATACAAAAGGCCAGAGCTATGCCACTCACATGCAACTACCTTCCTTTGATAGACCATGAGGTCATCAGACTCTATTAATAGGATAATGGTTGGTCAAGTAGGAATGCCCAGAAAGGCAATGGGTATTTGGTGAATCACATTATGCATTCTCTAACTAGTTTAAATCTGAATGTGAGCACGTGACTTAGCCAGGTATGGGCGTATCCTTTGAGTTCGGGCTAACAGAATTTTCATTCCATCTGCTTAAACATTTAAATTGTCTGCTTCATTTTTGGACCCCATTTCTGAACCTGAATTTCTAATATCGCCTTCTCATGATAACACTCTGGGCTGGTGCATGGCCAATTCCAGCCCCACAGGCCCCAGAGTCCCAGCACACGTGAATTAACCAATAATTTGTCGAAAAATTCCTTGGCTGCGCAATAATCAGTCACCAGGTTTGTCAGTTGAAACACAATTACTGTTTATTTATAAAACGAACAAAGATGAAACATGCAGTGATTACAACGGAATACCAGTAAGCTAACTTACTACCCCACTTCCTTTAACTGTTCCAACTTCTACCCACACACACAGGATAGACAAACACAGAGGGGTGGAAAGGGGTAAAAATAAATATGGACTAAGGTCAAAAGGTAAGGGCCGGGATTCTCTAAAAACGCGGCTAAGTGTTGACGGCAGCATAAACACCAGAGTGTTTCATGCCGGCGCCAACAGGCCTCTTGGTCCAGTGATTCTGTAGCCCACAGGGGGCCAGCACGGCGCCGGCGTGTTCTGCGCTGCTCCAGCTGCCATACACGGCCCTGCACTGCTCGCCGCAGGTCCGTGTATGCGCGCGGCGACTGCTACAGCGCCGGCTCTGCGCAACATGACGGAGCCACATAGCGGGCTGGCGTGGACGAAGGTAGCCCCCCCCAGATTGTGAGCATCCGCCGATCGGTGGCCCCTGATTGCGGGCCTGGTCATCGTGGAGGGCCCCCCCGGATACAGATCCCTCCGCTCCCCCCCCCCCGCCCCCACCAGGCCACCGCAGCCGCGACGTAGCGCTTCCGCTGGGTGGAACACACCGGCGGGAACCCGCCTGCTCGACCGTGGAGAATCACCGTGGGTGCCTCTTTCAATGGCCCCCGACTGGCGCCACGCCAACCGCGCACGTGCCACTGGCACCAATTCTCCTGTCAGCGGAGAATTGCGTCCCGGCATTGGACCCGACCGTGGGTCTGAGGCCCCATTCTCTGCCCTCGCACCAAGCACCACTTTGGCGCGGAGGCCCAGAGAATCCCGGCCAAGATTTCTTACTTCTGATGATCAATTCTTTGCTGCATGGATTGACTGAAGCCTCTGGCTTATAGCTGGTCATGGTCTTATTGCAGAAGCATCCATTCAGTCCTCACAAGCAGTAGGAGTTCTCCTGGAGAGATATGATAGCTTTCATTAAACAGAGCCTTCAACTCAAAAGATCACCTTCAGTCCTATCTTCCTTCTTTGAGACCCTTTGCCTCACATTAAATCTGGAATCTAACCTGAGGACTCCTGCTGTATTCCTAGATTCCAGCCCTTGAAGTCTTGAGAAGATGACCCTTAGTCTTACTGGGGAAAGAGAAGAACTCTTACATTGAATTCTTTAGAGATAACTCATCAGGTCTTGGAGAGAGAGAATGAGAGCTCCTCCATCCAGACTTCAGGACCAAAAGCAAAACTAGGAACCTTGCCTTGTCTCTGAAAAACCTCTCAGTGAGATCAGAACCAATCACTCCTGGTCACCGGGTCAGGCACGCTTTCTGTGCCGATTCATTGGTCACCAGCCAAGTCAATCAAGCTGCATCATCACTGATCTCTCCTGCTACTGCAATCCTTGCTCAAATTAAAAGTGCAGATAAGCAGATTTGCTTTAAAGGCACAGGTCCATTAATCATCCATGAATCAAAATGGTAATTGCAAAAATAAAAGAAAGGGAAAAATAAGAGAATAGACAGGAACAAAGAGGAGGCATTTATAGTGTTAAAGGCCAGTGCGGGGTCCAAAATTTCACCCAGATAGGTAGGTTTAAGTGGTGGTTAAGTTCTTGGTGACTTCTTGCGGCAGTGTTGTTGTGGGTTTCCTATAGAGAAAGCACATCAACTGTGTGGGTTCAGCAGAGTGACTCGGTGATTTCACGCTTAACAGTTGACATCCCTTTAGCGTTAAGTTGATGAATTCTGAGAGCAGGCCGACATGTTGAAAGTTGCTGTCTTCTAACTCGGGGTTGTTTAGACACATCATGATCCAATGATGGATGCGGTAATGTTGCTTGTTCTGGGTGAGTGTGCTTTACACTCAATTGGCTCTGTTTTATTCCTTAGCTCTAGAGTTGCCAGGTATCTTTATGATACCGCCACGAGGTTCAAGTTCAAGTTCAGATCAATGACTCAATACACCAGTTAGTAAGTTCAAACAAGACACGTTTATTATTACACAGTTATTTACTACTCATGCATATAATACTAAGACTAAACTATTCCTACTACTACTAAGCCAATACTTATCTGGAATAAGGGAACTGCCGGATCAGCGAACAATGGCCTCTTGTCTTGTCCTGGATCCGCAGGCTTCCAGTTGGTGTGGACTAAAGTGGTCAGGAGTGTCTATTTTCGTAGCGGGCATTGTATGACACTTACTTGTCGGTGTAGCAATTGGCCAGGCCTCTCCTTCTCGCGTTCAAGTTCCTAGAGAGCTGCTGCTCGCATCCCAATCAATTGATACGAATCCCCCAATACTTAGGCTGTCCCTCGATCGTGGGGCGGTTCTTTCTAACTTGTTAGTGTCCTTTTGTTTCAGACTCCGTTGACGCCGGGAAGTCTGGCCTGCCATAGAATGTTTCGATTGCAGCTAATTGTTGTGTCCATTGTGCCCGGAAATCACCGGGAATCGCTAAATTAGTATGCAAATTTGCTAGTTTCCATGCTGTCTGGTTTCTTCACAGACAGAATAAGCAGAGAGGTTCTGCAACCTGCTTGTATTTCTGACATTGTCCAATTTTCCCTGCATGTGTTTCAATTCTCCATTTTATGTCGGAAAGTGGCCAGCTCCGGTGGCTACAGTAGGCTGGTGATGAGAAAGTTCTGTTCCATGACCATTGCTTTCTCAAGAAGATGCTGGGTACTCACAGTGGGGGGAGGTGCGTAACGGGAGTGTTGGTCCATTAGCATCACGCCCCCCATCCCATGTGCCTACCTTGATTACTTATCAATCTCCACGTGCTTGCAGGCCTTACAAATAAAAAATACATACTCCTGAGAGTCTTGTGCTTTGCTTATGGATAGGCTAAAACGTAAGTCCCTTTTATCTCGCTTTACTAAAGCAATATACCATATCCCTGGAATGAGGTTAGACGCATTATATAGCTCTTCCAGTTTTCAAAATGCCTTTAAAATGCCAGTAACTGTTCTTCTTCCCACACAATCCTTTATTTATAGTTATTTGCATTATAATAGATATCGCTGTATTCCCACAGTGTATTAATTGCTTCAGGTCACAGATGTTTTATTTTTCCTTTCTTTCTTCACACTCCAAAATCTTTCTTTTTTCTCTTTCGTTTTAGTTACATGAGTAAACCATCCCCCCCTTCTCATTTTGCACAGTGGATTTATAGTTCAAGCATTTGATTTATCATTGTCAAAAGTGCAAACAACGGCAGAATGGACAGAATGCCGGTTCATGCTTGACTGACTGGCTTGGATTTTCATCCTCGTGGGAGTTGGGGAAATTCCTAACTTTGCATGTTTGCTTCAGGAGAACGTGGCTCCAGAGGCATGATCGTCTCTCGGTGTGGACTGCCATTGGGCCAGCTGACTCGGGGAAGAGTTTGGAGGCAGCTGAAAGGTGGCTGGGCACCTAGGCAGATGGTTTTAAAGACCCACCTCGGACCCACTTTGTCCCTTTTGTAATGAAAACGTAAGGTCCTCAACCCTACCACTCCCTCACTCCCACACGCTCCACATGCCCAACCATGGTACCTCATACCCCTACCCATAGAACATAGAACAGTACAGCACAGAACAGGCCCTTCGGCCCTCGATGTTGTGCCGAGCAATGATCACCCTACTCAAGTCAACGTATCCACCCAATACCAGTAACCCAACAACCCCCCCCCATTAACCTTATTTTTTAGGACACTAAGGGCAATTTAGCATATCCAATCCACCTAACCCGCACATCTTTGGACTGTGGGAGGAAACCGGAGCACCCGGAGGAAATCCACGCACACACGGGAAGGACATGCAGACTCCACACAGTCAGTGACCCAGCCGGGAATCGAACCTGGGACCTTGGAGCTGTGAAGCATTTATGCTAACCACCATGCTACCATGCTGCCATGTGCCCTCATCCCTCATACCAGCATATGCCTTACCAAATTCCCATAGACTCTTCTAACATTCATCAGCAAACTACGGTACCTGCATGCCCATTTACCCACTATACACTATATAGAATAAATTAAGCCTATAGTGATAATAGGATGTTCAAAAAGAAAGTTTTCAAAACAGTAATTCATTCATTATTTCTCTCCACTGCCTTAAAAAAACTCAGTTCACTAATGAGAGTGTCGATCATCCAGATCCTTTAAAGCATCAATAGCTGAAACCGCGACCACTTTATCTTATCTAAATTAACATTGTGCAATTGACAGTAGAGATCAGAGAGCCAGAGTTGACAATCAAGTGACGTTTTGCCTGGGGTTCAGCTGTTTCAACAGTCAATTAGATGTCTGGGCAGTCAGACCCTAGATATCCGTTCGGCTGTTGAAACAGCTTTTCCCCAGGGAAAACATGCTTGATTGATACCTTTGGCTTCCTGATCTTTTCTGAGAACTGTACAATTTTATTTGAACAAGATAAAGATGTTTCAAGTGTTTGCAGTTTCAACTATTGAGAAGGTCTGGATAATTGACACTTTTATTGGACTGTGGTGAACACAGCTTTTATTAAGGAAGTGGAAAGTAACAACTGACAGATTCTTTTCAGGTTTTTTAAACATCCTATTGTCATTACAGGGATCATTGGTTCTACACAGTGTATAGTGGGTTAATGGGGTTTTAAGCACCATAGCTTGACATGGGGATGTATGGCCCACGGAGTTGAGTGGGGGCAGGGGGGGGGGGGGGGGCAGAGCTTGGTATGTGGTGCATGATGAAGTCCTTTTTGCTCACTGTTCAAAAGGTTTATTCATCCAGATGATGGTTAACAACACCTCTGCGGTGGTGTGAACTATACCTCTTTTAAAAACTGGTCCAACTCCATGAGAATCTCAGGAACACGTTCATCTCTCCAGTTTAGCCAGCCAGCTAAGGAGTGGGCTCACTGTAAAATCAGAAACCTGGGGAATGGTTTGGAGACAGCCGGGTCGGGAATCCCAGATTGGGTCCCCCAGCTGCCATTTTCAGCCCATCACAGGGTGTCCCCAACTGCATGAAAATCCAGGCTGCTGCCTCTGAATGTACCAGCTGAATTTCACATCACAATGCCTCGTTGCCCTCTGGTGCTGAGGAAAATATTGAGTTTAAGAGTCAGCTTAAGAAACAATTTTCTCTGTTGCCCGACGCCGACATTGTAATCGGCGGTAGGGCGGAGAATCGACACCGATGCCCAAATTGGGGCCGCTCCCGGTTTGACACCGGTCAGCCATGCTCCGCCCCCCCCCCCAAATGGTGTCATCGGCAGGCGCTTCCGCGATGGGCTGAGTTCCCGACCTTGCAGAACACATGTGGTCTCAGCGGTCGGGAACCCGGCGTGGCGGGTACGGACTGTGTCCAGCACCACCACACACGGCTGGGAACCATGCCGCTGGTTGGGGGGTCTTCCCCGAGGGCTGGGGGAATGATGTGGAGTGGCTAGGGTGGTGGCCTGTGGGGTCGTGGATGGTGGGGCTGGTCCGAGTACGGCTGGCATCTTGTTGTTTGGCGTGATCGCTGCATGTCGTCAGCCGTGCGCATGCCCGGCCCGGGACCCGGCCATTCTCTGGCTGCTTTTGGCTAGAGAGCTAGGAGTTTTCACCCGGCACCGCTGGTAGCCCCTCACCGGTCCCAGAATCGGTGAAGGATCGGTATCGATTGTGCCGCCGTTGAACTCCTACGAATTCTCCGTTCCAGCCGGCACCTAGCCGTTGAAATGGAGAATCCAGCCCAATGCTTTTGCACCTCAGGTTTTAGAATGAATTTGCAAATTGTAATTATTTTTTTTGTATCTTGTTGAACCACAGTTATGATGCACTGCACTTGCAAAGACCTTAGCTACAGAAGCTGGAAATTCTCCATAGTTAAAGCTCAATAACTAAACCAGACCCAAGACATCAAGATGGGTCCATGGAGGAAAAACGCTTCGCTGGCAGATTGAGGGATAAATGACCCCCTTCAGGGCCAGTTTGAGATTTCAGAAACCTGCACTATCTCATTGTTCTGTTATACATGTTGTTTCTAACTGGCTAGACTCAATTGATTGAATATGAAAAATGACAACTGATTATAGGATGAAGAAATTTTTTCAACAATAATCTGTCTTGTTTCACCACACTTGCTGGCTCAGATTATTGACTGAGAGGAAATTAGAGTACTTTGTTAGTTCTTGTTCATCACAGATTGGATATCTGCCAAATGAGTGAAACTACTTGATTTTGATTAAATATTTGAGGCAATCAGCATGGCTCCCTCAACAACTTGTCGTTATTTGTACGATTTTGTCCCAACGATGCCATGGCGGTTTTCAAATATGATGGGCGGGATTCTCCATCCACGACGCCGTAATTGCGAGATGTGATTGGGCGGAGAATCACACGTGAGCCGAACGTCGTGGCCGGCACTGGCCGCCCGACGGAGTGCCATACTCCGGCGCTTCGACAACGGCATCAATACAGTCTACTCTGCATGTACAGTAAATGCCATTGGTGTATCATTAAAGGGCCCGATTTGGTATTCTCCAGGGCTCCAGCGATGAGAGAGTAAGTAGGACATGTTCCAAGAGGCGTGGGCTGCCAATCCCGCCGCTAACATGGCTGGCTGTTGGTGTAGGGGGTTGGGTGGGGGGGGGGGGGGGGTGCTCGGCCAGTGCCGGAGGAAGATTAGCGGCGTGTGATGGGGTGTGACCAGGGGATGGGCAGTGGGGTCAGGGTGACCCGCAGGACCGGGGCAGTGTCCAGGCATGGACCGCCACTGCCATGGCCTGCAGTGCAGCCATCTTGCTGTGCACCCCATTGGCCGCCCACTGTGGCCCGCGGTTGCACAGTAACACCAGCTGTATAGGTCCGCCCACCCCATCTACATCTTACCCCCACCCCAGTAACCCCCCCCACAAACCTGCCCTCCACTCCACCTCTACCCCAGCAACCCTACCCATACCACCCAGCCACAACTGGACGCCACCAGCTTATGACCAGCCATCACGCAGTGCACCCAAGGGCAGCGCCACAGCAACCCTCACAGGAGGGTGGTTGCAGAGCCTATCACTGGCATGGGCAGCGCCAGCCATTGGTGCATCTGCTGGCCCCCATGGTGCCGAACTGATGGGGCCACGGGTGCAGTATGAAGGGCAGATTTTTAGGGTAATGGCTGGGGGAGGTAATGAGGATGGGAGAGGAGGGAGGGGGCAGAGAGACATGCAGGCCGGGCCACCGTGTTGCCGGGTGGACCTGGTTGGACACAGGGGTACGCACCATGCCACCATGTCTGCCTTTCACTTTTTGCAGTCAATGGACTTCAGAATACAACCAGGAATGGTAACCTTTATCCTGGGGGTGCACTGTACGAGCAGGAGCTGAAGCAGTGGAGCCTGCCCCAGAGGAACAGGAGGCAGCCGGTGAGGATGGAGAGTGAGTCGCCCAACAGGCCGGGGGGGGGGAGATGGGAAGGAGGTGTTGCATTAGGCCCCATGTGTACTGGCACCGCCTGTCATGCGAGGACCTGCCGGACCGGGCATGCCATCGAAAACTCCGTCTGAGCAGGGGGTATGGCATCAGCCAGATCATGGTGCACCTGGAACTGCAGGTGGTATGGGATACAACACTAGCTCCCTGTGTTCATCAAGGTGACAGTCACCTAGAACCTTTACGCCACGGGGTCTTTGCAGGTGCTGAGTGTGGATCTGTCAGGATCTCGCAGACCTCAGTGCACCTGTGTCGTAATGGAGGCCCTGTATGCCCGCTCGGCACAATATATCAAATTCGATGTGGACCAAGCCCACCAGGATGCCTGAGCAATGGGGTTCGCCGTCATCGCCAGGATGCCCAGGTCCCGGAGATGATGGACAAGATGCATGTCGCCATATGAGCACCGGCTTATGATGGCCAGTCTTCACAAAGCGAAAGGGGTTCCACTCGATGAATGTACAGCTTGTGTGTGACCATGAGATGTGCAAGTCTGCGCCCGATACCGGGCAGTGTACATCATGCCTTCAGCCTGGCACGCTTGACGGTTCCTGACATCTATGAGGTGCACCCCTGGGTGAGGGGTTGGCTATTGGGCGACAGATGTTATCCGCTGCAGTCGTGGCTGATGACACCTATCTAAGGCGCTATGGTGTTCCAGCACCTTCCCTCCAGGAGTCACCAGCACTGGCCGCATCATCTCCTCCTCCCTTGGGATCCACAATGGCCCCGGGCTATTCCTTGGGACAGGGGCGCGACCTGACCAAACTCCTGGGCTCCCTGCCACCTGGCGCCGCTGGTCCTGGAGGCCTGCTCTCATCTCAACATGGGTCTGCATGTTCGCAGCCATGGAGTACAGGTTGTGGGAAATCTCCAGGTAGCCCTGGTAGATAGCTGCCTGTGAGAGTGCAGCCCTGTCCTGTCCCTCAGCCACCGCCCTTTTCCAAATAAGGTGGGCGATTACGTTGAATACACATCCTGTGTTGTCATTCGATAAACGGAGAGTTTGAGACAGCCAATGTCTTTGTATTTGAACCACCCATTCAATTTGAAATTACCCTTTTGATTTGTAACAGGAAAAAGTATTCATACAACATCAGTCTGGAATGTTCTTTTTGTTCCCTCTTGAGAAATCTGAGTGGTTTCAATCGATAGAATAAATCAGAGATGTTCTTTGGGCAGACATCTTTTTAAGCCTTTTGTTTAGTTTGTAAAAAATATAAAGTACTGACTGAAAATCCATAATATTCTGGAACACAACATCAGTAATGTTCGAACTTGGGCATCTCAGGTTGTGTAACAAAGCAACAGGCCATACAACAATACACAATCCCCCAAAATGTCATTGTCTGGCTAAGGGTCAGGGTAGGGTCAACTAATTACCATAATGCAAGCGGGAGGCCATGACATTAGGAGTGCATCTAAGGGGCGTGGTAGAACTTATGGAGGGAGCAGAGTTATTGAAGCTGTGGTCGTACTTGAAGATCTGCCTAAAAGGTTTGCCACCCTGATATTCACATCCAAGAAGTTCAAAGGGGACTAATTAAAAATTGGAATGAAAGGGAAGATGCTGGAAAATCTCAGAAAGTCCGGCAGTGTCTGTAGGGAGAGAAAAGAGCTAACATTTTGAGTCCGATGACTCTTTGTCTCTGACTTTTTTATCCAGTAATTAAAAATTGGATTGGATTGGATTGGATTTGTTTATTGTCACTGTTGTGTTAATCACCCTGGGGTAACACGGACTGCAACAGGATGCAGTTGTACTTGAAAGTAGACTCCAAAATTTGATGTTAGTTCAATACGCTTTATTGAACTTGTTAAGCAGTGCACACAGTTCGCTGTGGGTTTGACACTCTACTAATTTAAGCGTGCTTACTGTAACTAACTAGACTAGACTAGCTCTGAGCCACGTGTAGAAAGTCCTAACTGATATATACACCCTAACTGTCACTACGGTTGTCACCAGTGGAAAGAGGCAGAGGGTTGATACGTCGTATGTTTTATAGTGTGAGACCACCTTCTAGTGTTCTGCCTGGTGATTGGTTGTGTTCTGTCCTGTGTGTTGATTGGTTGTACTGGGAGTCTGTCACTGCCTGTCTGTATCTCATTATGTGCATGAGTGCATATCATGACAGTCACGTGTATCGAGGTGCAGTGAAAAGTATTTTCCTGCAAGCAGCTCAACAGATCATTAAGTACATGAAATGAAAAGGAAATAAAAGAAAATGCATAATCGGGCAACAGAAGGTACACAATGTAACTACATAAGCACCGGCATCAGATGAAGCATACAGAGTGTAGTGTTAATGAGGGGAGCCCATAAGAGGGTCGTTTAGGAGTCTGGTAACAACAGAGAAGAAGTTGTTTTTGAGTCTGTTTTGTGCGTGTTCTCAGACTTTTGTATCTCCTGCCCAATAGAAGAAGTTGGAAGAGTGAGTAAGCTGGATGGGAGGGGTCTTTGATTATGCTGCCCGCTTTCCCCAGGCAGCGGGAGGTGTAGATGGAGTCAATAGATGGGAGGCAGGTTTGTGTGATGGACTGGTTTAGCACAGTAGGCTAAACAGCTGGCTTATAAAGCAGAACAAGGCCAGCAGCGCAGGTTCAATTCCCGTACCAGTCTCCCCGAACAGGCGCTGGAATGTGGCGACTCGGGGATTTTCACTGTAACTTCATTTGAAGCCTACTTGTGACAATAAACAATTTTCATTTTTCATTTCACTGGGCTGTGTTCATGACTCTCTGAAGTTTCTTGCGGTCCTGGGCTGAGCAGTTGCCATACTGTGATGCAGCCAGATAGGATGCTTTCTATGGTGCATCTGTAAAAGTTGGTAAGAGTTAATGTGGACATGCCGAATTTCCTTAGTTTCCTGAGGAAATATAGGCGCTGTTGTGGCTTTCTTGGTGGTAGCGTCGACGTGGGTGGACCAGGACAGATTTTTGGAGATGTGCACTCCTTGGAATGTGAAACTGCTAACCATCTCCACCTGGACCCCGTTGGTGTTGACAGGGGTATGTACAGTACTTTGCTTCATGAAGTCAATAACCAGCTCTTTAGTTTTGCTGGCATTGAGGGAGAGATTGTTGTCGCTGCACCACTTCACTAGATTCTCTATCTCCCTCCTGTATTCTGACTCGTCGTTATTCGAGATCCGGCCCACTATGGCCGTATCGTCAGCAAACTTGTAGATGAAGTTGGAACCAAATTTTGCCGTGCAATAGTGTGTATAGGGAGTAGAGTAGCATGCAGCCTTGCGGGGCCCCGGTATTGAGGTCAATAGTGGAGGAGGTGTTGTTTATTCTTACTGATTGTGGTCTATGGGTCAGGAACTTGACAATCCAGTTGCAGAGTGAGAAGCCAAGTCCTAGGTTTTGGAGCTTTGCTATGAGCTTGGCTGGGATTATGGTGTTGAAGGTGGAGCTGTAGTCAATAAAGGAGTCTGATGTAGGAATCCGTGTTGTCGCGAGGCTCCAGGGATGAGTGTAGAGCCAGGGAAATTGCGTCTGCTGTGGACCGGTTGTGGCAGTATGCCAATTGCAGTGGATCAAGACAACCAATTGTGGGGTCTATCAGGAAGTCTGGAGACCTACATCCAAGCCTGGAATGGTCCACATGCTGAGTCTCTCTTGATCTTGATGATTGCAGGATGAGCAGGAAGTGGGAAGTGTTTTGGGAATGCTTTCTCTTCTCTGATGCCATGGGCTACGGCCAGGGAGAATGTCACTTTTACCTTTCCAAGGACCCCACCAAATGTTTTTGGATCCACCCTATCTCTGCACCCTCTCCAGTGTGCACATCATCAAAAATCTGTCCTGGTCCACCCATGCCGACGCTATGGCCAAGAAAGCACAACAGCGCCTATACTTCCTCAGGAAACTAAGGAAATTCAGCATGTCTGCATTGACTCTTACCAACCCTTACAGGCCCACCATAGAAAGCCCCTATCTGGCTGCATCACAGCCTGGTATGGCAACTGCTCGGCCCAAGACCGAAAGAAATTAGAGAGAGTCGTGAACACGGCCCAGTCCACCACAAAAACCCGCCTCCCATCCATTGACTCCATCTACACCTCCCGCTGCCTGGGGAAAGCGGGCAGCAGAATCAAGACCCCTCCCACCTGGCTTACTCACTCTTCCAACTTTTTCTATCGGGCAGGAAATACAAAACTCTGAGAAAACACATGAACAGATTCAAAAACAGCTTCTTCCTCACTGTTATCAGACTCCTAAACGACCCTCTTATGGACTGACCTGATCGCTTCACACATCTTCGCTGCTGAGTAGTACTACACTCCTGTATGCTTACCCCATGCCAATGTCTATGTATTTACATTGTGTATTTTATGTTTGCCCCAATATGAATTTTCTTTTCTTGTACGGATCTGTCTGGACTGTACGTAGAACAATGGGCGCGATTCTCCCAAAACGGGAGAAATCGTAAAGCTGGCGTCAAACCCGGGCGGGTTTTACGGCAGCGCGCCCCTTCCCGACCGGGGACCGATTCTGGTCCCCGGTCGGGGCTAGCAGCCCGACGCCGTAGGCTCCGGCAAGACGGGCTTAACGAAAATCGTTAAGCCCGCTTGCCAGAGTTAGCGCCGGCTGACGCGTCATATGACGTCAGCCGCGCATGCGCAGTTTGGAAGACTCCAACCCGCGCATGCGCGGGTGACGTCATCGCGTTTTTGCGCGAAACCCGCGCATGCGCGGGCCGGGTTGCCCCTCAGCCGCCCCGCGAATGGATACTGCGGGGCGGCGGAAGGACAAGTAGTGCGCGGGCATCGGGCCCGCTGCCCGCGATCGATGGGCACCGATCGCGGGCCCATGGCACCCTTGGCACGGCCGTGGTACTGCCGTGCCAATCGGTGCCATGGTTATAAATAGCGAGTTTGTGACGCCGTTTTTACGAACGGCAAGACCAGGTGTGTTTGCCGTTCGTAAAAACGGCGGAAAGGGCTGGGACTTCGGCCCATCTAACAGCTGAGAATCGCTGCCGGCCGTAAAAAAACGGCGGCAGCGATTCGGGTCGGGACTTCGGCGGGGGGGTGGGGGAGAATAGCGGGAGGGCGGCAAAAATGTCGGGAAGGCCCTCCCGCTATTCTCCCACCCGTCGTGGGGGGCGGAGAATTTCGCCCAATACCTTTCACTGTATCTTGGTACATGTGACAATAAACAAATCCAATCCAAACCCCATATCTAGGCACATGCCTCCCCACAGTACCCCCAAGTGAAGATCCAGGGCCATCGTTTTGGTTTTCCTGCAAAATCAGAATCCAATGGTATACATTCCAAACGCAACTTTCCCAGATCTTCAGATTTCCCCCATTCAGTGAAATTACATCCGATGCTTACCTATGATATTTTGCTCCTCTGTGCTTTGAGCCTTTTTTTGAGACTGTAGTCCAAAGATTGGCACGTTAGGTGGATTGGCCCTGCTAAATTGCCCCTTCGAGTCCAAAGACTCTTGCATTGGCAGGTTATGTGGGGTTACGGGAATAGGGCGGAGGAGTGGGCCTGGGTAGAGTTGCTCTTTCAGAGGGCCGGTGCAGAGTGGATGGGCCGAATGGCCTCCTTCATCACTGTGGGAATTTTATGTTCTATTCTCGAGACTCTCAGCAGCCTCCACAACATCAAAGGTTCAGATGGGGTGGGTCCTGGTGGATGGCTGGCGTGGCAGAAGGAAGGATGATGTTCAATGATCAAAGAGAGAGAGAGAGAGAGACAAAGAGAGGGAACAGTGGTCAAATAGGAAAGGGGTAGATCATTTCTGAATACTTTATAGTTTAATGCAGGTCATGCCACACGTTAACCTAGCTTTCTCTTTCAGATGCTGATTGTACTGTCATCAATTTCTACCGTTTTCTGCTTTTTTTCAAACAGGATGCAATATTCTTTTATTTCTCATTGTTTCTGTGTCCTAATTGGTACATCCTCATAGCAAAGTCCCCATGGCAATAAAGGAACAGGCTTTGATCACATAAAAGTGATTTTCTTTCGGTTTTAAAACATGTCAGGAATACCCAGTCTTGAGCTGCAAGAACAAGTATTGTCACTGGTGTATTGAACAGCAGAGTTACACCTGGGCTTAATTAGAAAAGAGTTTAAAAAGAAGTTTATTGACAGAAGGAAGATGAAACGAAATTGAAAGAGAAATGAGAAAGGATCATTGGGAATACAACCTCGTGTTGCTCTGCACTGTAACAGCAGTACTGGTCTTTATGAACAGGTTAACAATTTTGCTGGAAATATTGACATGATAATGTTTTCCGAGATGATTTTGTTGCTTTGAGAAGCGACCAGCAGAAATCCAAGGGCAGCATTATGGCGAGGCATGTCTGAAGCAGATTGCTTTCCATTTGCTAGACACGCAGTGGGATTTTCCCGGAATCTTTCAAAGAGTCGGTTCTGGTGTGGAAATCGGTGGGAGTCTTGCCGACAACTGGAAATGTCACCGAGTATTGAGCCTCTATGACAATTTATTTTCACCCACTTGATTCACGGTGCTCCTATGGCGATTTGCCTCTGATTCCCCCGGAATGCTTAATCTCTGTAGTCAGTGAGGCGTTCCGTTTAAATGCCTCCCCATCACTTGATCCAAGTCCAGTCAGGGGGGTGGCGGCGGGGGGGAGGGGGGTTGGGGGGGTCGTCGGTGGGTGGGGGGGGGGGGTGTCCGCCCCCTGCAATCGCAGAGACATCCATCAAGTGATGCACTAATGCCGTCTTGTTTTCCTTGCAGGTCCATCAGTCGACCGGCTTGGACCATCCTTATGTCTTCTGGAGACCACATACCAGAGCAGCTCCAAGGGAGACATCCCGGAGGCAATCAGCGTGGAGGTATCACAGCTGTCACCCGCTGCCTCAACCATCCCCGCCTGAGAGGCAGTGACGCCAGCTCATTGCATAAGAGGACGAGGCAACAGGGTCTGAAGAAGATGAATGACATTTTTCGCGCAGTCAGGGTAAGTCAGCTCCCCGGCAAGCCACCCCACAACCCCCCCCCCCACCCTCCCCCTCAGCCCCTCATTTCCCATGGTCCCACAGAAGATAATCTGCTGCTCATATCCCCATTCACCACCCATCTCCCATGCCCACCAGCCTTCACCACCATTGGACCCAGCAGGACAAACTTGAGCATAACCGCCGTGAGTGTGCCGAGCCAGCCAGAATCACGCCAGAGCTGAGCAGCCCTTGAGCTTGCAGGTGAGGAGCAGGGCCACACCTGTGCAGAGGGAGAGCTGGGGGCAGCAGACAAAAGTGAGAAGCCTCAAGTCAGGCAGCCACGGTGCGAACCTCACACGAGGTAACTTTCTCCCATCATTCATACCCCATGATGCACTAATGCCATCTCGCATCGATTGGAGGTCAATCAGTCGACCGGCCTGGATTATCCTCATCCCCTCTGGACACAACACACCAGAGCATCTCTGAGGGAGACATCTTGGAGATAAGGAACATGGATGTGTCACAGCTGTCACCTGCACCTTCCACCAGAGCAGATACTCAAACATTGGTGGCATTAACTGGTAGGCAGGCTTCTGGGTCACTCACTGGTGATCACCTTACAGTTGAAGATCCACAGCAGGCGGAGGAATGAACGTCCCAGGGATCCGGCATTCGGAGGGATGCCATAGCCCAGGACTCTGCTGAAACCCTTGGCCGATGACGTACCCCTGGGGTCCAATCTTCCCAGAGCTGCTGGAACTGTAAAGGTAGAATCATGAGCATCAGGAAGGAATGACAGCAGGGTGCACGGTGGCGCAGTGGTTAGCACTGCTGCCTCACAGCGCTGAGGACCCGAGTTTGATCCTGTGTCGAGTGTGGTGTTCTTTGTGTTGAACAAATCCTAGGATGGTTGGCGTAATGTTCACAAAGACCACAAGTAGCTTTTATATTAAACAAAGTTAAAGATGTATTTACACTATTTAACTGAATTTGACTCTTCCTTCTATATAATAAACAATTGACAATAATCATACAATCTACACTCATCCATCACTAATCTCTACAGTAATACAAAAATTATGATCTGCTCTCACTTACACTATAATTTCTACAGTCTGTTCTCTAGCCTTCTCCTTAACTCTCTCCCAGAAGGCTTAGCATCGGTGCTTTATATAGTTTTGCATCTAGCTCCCTCTAGTGATTGATTCGGACATAACATTAACCCTTACGGTTCTGTCCATTTCTCATAATGGTACATGAAGTTTGCACATTCCCCACGTGTCTGTGTGGGTCTCACTCCCACAACCCAAAGATGTGCAGGGTAGGTGGATTGGCCACGCTAAATTGCCCCTTAATTGGAAAAAAAATGAATTGAGTACTTTAAATTTGAAATAAAAAAGGAAGGAATGACAGCAACCCTCAGACTGCAAGGCCGCCTGGAGGTGGCCCATCGCTTTCTGTCTGAGGTGATGGTGCCGTCACTCGAACGCAACGAGGGCAAGACTGGAGGGTGGCGTCATCAGGGGAGACTTTGGCACAGGGCATGCACTACATGGCAGGGGGTGCCCGCTCCATGGCTCAGCGCATGATCTCCATGGCTGAGTGCATGAGCTCCATGGTGCAGGGCTTCAACTGCATGGTGCAGGCAATAGTGGGAATCCAGAGATGATTGGACTCAAGGGGTATGTCATCAGCCAGGGGTTGAGCATAGGGTGGGAACGGAAGTGGCCGTGGGGAGGGCAAGTGGGGAAGCGGCCATGAAACGAGGGAGACAGTGGGTCATCGGGCAGTAGGTAGCAGGCAAGTTGCTCTCGGATGGTAAGCGAGATAGAGAATGGGCCTCGGAGCAGAAATGAGACTAGAGTAAGGGATAGAGCTGGGCAAGGGTTGGGATGGGAGAAAAAGCATCTGAGAAAGACGGTCGAGGGTGTGTTTATGTGTGTGTCTGAGAAAAAGGTGAGAGTGTGTGATAGAGGGAGAGAGGTGCGAGTGTGAGTGCGTGTGTGTGAGAGAGAGGGAGATGAGCGTGTGTGTGAGCAGGAGAGAAGTGATAGTTTATGTGGTCTGTGTGTTTCGTGTGTGTGTAAGGAGGTGAGAGTGGGTGCAAGAGAGGGAGAGAGATAAGCGTGTTTATATGTGCATGTGAGAGAGGGAGGTGAGAGTGCGTGTGTGCGAGAGAGAAATTAGAGTTTATGTGTGTGGTGAGATAACCACTGTAGCTATGCGTACTGCAGTAGGGGGATGTATGCCTGTACCTGTAATACAGATTCCTCCGGTGAGCTCCTGCCGGCTAGCTCCGCCCACAGGGAGCTTGTGTATAAATATGTATGTGAGCCACTCAGACCTTTAGTCTACTGTTGCAAATGGAGGGACAACATTGTACAACAATAAAGCCTCTATTGTACCAGTCTCTCGGCTTTGAGTATAATTGTTAGCGCTACAATGTGGTGTGTGTGTTTTGTGTGTGTAAGGAGGAGAGAGGTGAGAGTTTGTGTGAGAGAGAGAGTTGAGAGTTTATGTGAGAGAGAGAGACAGGTGAGAGTTTGTGTGTGAGAGAGAGAGGTGATAGTTTGTGTGAGAGAGAGAGAGACAGGTGAGAGTTTGTGTGTGCGAGAGAGACAGGTGAGAGTTTGTGTGTGAGAGAGAGACAGGTGAGAGTTTGTGTGTGAGAGAGAGAGAGACAGGTGAGAGTTTGTGTGCGAGAGAGACAGGTGAGAGTTTGTGTGCAAGAGAGACAGGTGAGAGTTTGTGTGTGAGAGAGAGACAAGTGAGAGTTTGTGTGAGAGAGAGAGGTGAGAGTTTGTGTGTGAGAGAGAGAGGTGAGAGTTTGTGTGTGAGAGAGCGACAGGTGAGAGTTTGTGTGTGAGAAAGAGAGAGAGGTGAGAGTTTGTGAGTGAGAGAGACAGGTGAGAGTTTGTGTGCGAGAGAGAGAGACAGGTGAGAGTTTGTGTGTGAGCGAGAGAGACAGGTGAGAGTTTGTGTGTGAGAGAGAGACAGGTGAGAGTTTCTGTGAGAGAGAGAGGTGAGAGTTTGTGTGTGAGAGAGAGACAGGTGAGAGTTTGTGTGAGAGAGAGAGGTGAGAGTTTGTGTGTGAGAGAGAGACAGGTGAGAGTTTGTGTGAGAGAGAGAGAGTTGAGAGTTGCTGTGAGAGAGAGAGAGAGAGAGGTGAGAGTTTGTGTGAGAGAGAGAGACAGGTGAAGTTTGTGTGAGAGAGAGATAGGTGAGAGTTTGTGTGAGAGAGAGAGAGAGGTGAGAGTTTGTGTGAGAGAGAGAGAGAGAGGTGAGAGTTTGTGTGAGAGAGAGAGAGAGAGAGAGGTGAGAGTTTGTGTGTGTGAGAAGGAGAGGTGAGAGTTTGTGTGAGAGAGAGAGAGACAGGTGAGAGTTTGTGTGTGAGAGAGAGAGAGAGGTGAGAGTTTGTGTGTGAGAGAGAGAGGTGAGAGTTTATGTGAGAGAGACAGGTGAGAGTTTGTGTGTGAGAGAGAGAGACAGGTGAGAGTTTGTGTGAGAGAGAGAGGTGAAGTTTGTGTGAGAGAAAGGTGAGAGTTTGTGTGAGAGAGACAGGTGAGAATTTGTGTGTGTGAGAGAGAGAGGTGAGAGTTTGTGTGTGTGAGAGAGAGAGGTGAAGTTTGTTTGAGAGAGAGAGGTGAGAGTTTGTGTGAGAGAGACAGGTGAGAGTTTGTGTGTGTGAGAGAGAGAGAGGTGAGAGTTTGTGTGAGAGAGAGAGGTGAGAGTGTGTGTGAGAGAGAGAGACAGGTGAGAGTTTGTGTGAGAGAGAGAGAGGTGAGAGTTTGTGCGTGAGAGAGAGAGGTGAGAGTTTATGTGAGAGAGAGAGAGAGGTGAGAGTTTGTGTGAGAGAGAGACAGGTGAGAGTTTGTGTGAGAGAGAGAGGTGAGAGTTTGTGTGTGAGAGAGAGGTGAGAGTTTGTGTGTGAGAGAGAGAGACAGGTGAGAGTTTGTGTGTGAGAGAGAGAGAGAGGTGAGAGTTTGTGTGAGAGAGAGAGGGACAGGTGAGAGTTTGTGTGTGAGAGAGAGAGAGAGGTGAGAGTTTGTGTGAGAGAGAGAGGGACAGGTGAGAGTTTGTGGGCGCAATTCTCCGCGCTCACGAAAATTCGGAGAATAGCGGGCGGCGTAAATTTTTATGGACACGCTGGTCCGACGCCCTCCCGCTATTCTCCCCCCCCCCCACGCCCGCCTCCCGACACGAATCGCTGCCCGCCGTTTTTTTACGGCGAGCAGCGATTCACCCCTGGTCGATGGGCCGATTTCCAAGGCCTTTACGGCTGTTTTTATGAACGTAAAACACACCTGGTCTGACCGTTCGTAAAAACGGCCGTAAAGTCCCGTTCTCGGGAACCATGGCACCGATTGGTACGGCCATGGTACGGCCGTGCCAAGTGTGCCATGGGCCCGCGATCGGTGCCCACCGATCGCGGGCAGCGGGTACTTACCCCGCGCACTCTTTCTCCCTCCGCCGCCCCGATGGATCCATCCGCGGGGCTTCTGCAGGGCATAACGGCCCGCGCATGCACGGGTTTCACGCACAAGCGCGATGACGTCATCCGCGCATACGCGGGTTGGAGTCGTCCAATCCGCGCATGCGCGGCTGATGTCATCTGACGCGTCAGCCGTCGCTAACTCTGGCTAGCGGCTTAACGAAAATGCCGGAGTTCACGGCCACGCGATGCTAGCCCCGACCGGGGACCATAATCGGTTCCCGGTCGGGAAGGGGGGGGCTGGCGTCAAACCCGCCCGGATTTGACGCCAGCCTTACGATTTCTCCCCATATGGGAGAATCGCGCCCTAGGTTTCCCGCTCTCTTGGGACCCAGCTACTGAGACAGTCAGAGTCCACGAACCAGCAAGTGGAAACACCATGCGGTAGCTAGTAAGTCTGGTCAGGCTACTACAAAGTCACCAGTCAGATCAGTATAGTGTCGACCCACAGCTGAATATGTATAGCAGTTCTATAGTTGAATAAAACAGTGTTGGATCTTCTCCAGTGTTAGACGTCTGTTTCTAACTTCCCTGCATCGAGTGCAGTCCACAGTAAACCAACCTGCCTAACACATCAAGAGGGAGGTGAGAGATTATGTGAGAGAGAGTGAGGTGAGAGTTTGTGTGGTGTGTGTGAGAGAGAATGAGGTAAGTGTGTGTGTATTGTTACAATCCCAGTTGATGTTACCTCTGGGCAATTAGGTCCCAGAATGGAATCCTGGCTTGATAGATTGTAACCTTTACTTTTTGCTTGGAGACATGGACAAACAGAAACGAAAGAGGAAATGCTGGAAAATCTCAGCAGGTCTGGCACCATCTGCAGAGAGAGAAAAGAGCTAACATTTTGAGTCCGATGACTCTTTGTCAAAGCTAACAGACAGAGAAAGTGGGAAATATTTATACTGTGAAGTGAGAATGAAAGATGGGTCATAGCCACAGAAACCCAGGGAAACCGGGTGCTAATGGCCACAGAAACCAAGGGGAAAGAGTGCTAATGGCAGTCCTCAGAGCGGACAAAAGATGTGAAAGGTCAAACTGCAGGGAAACTAACATCAGAGGATGAACTGTAGATGTGGGGGGAGGAGAAGGGGGAAGCAAAGAGGAGAAAGGTGCAGGAAAGGTGAATAACATTGGGGGGGGGGGGGGAATTAAATGTATATTAAGAAAGAAATGGTAAAAGACAGTTAAAATGAAATGAAAACAAGTGGGTCGAGCTGGGGCTGATCATCTGAAGTTGTTGAATTCGATGTTCAGGCCAGAAGGCCGTAGTGTGCCTAACCGGAAGATGAGATGTTGTTCCTCCAGTTTGCGTTGCGCTTCACTGGAACATTGCAGCAGGCCAAGAACAGACATGTGGGCATGGGAGCAGGGTCTTTTGTTAAAATGGCAAGAAACAGGAAGATCAGGGTCCTGAATGCGCACAGACCAAAGGTGCTCAGCAAAGCGATCACCCAGTCTGGGTTTGGTCTCTCCGATAAAGAGGAGACCACATTGGGAGCAGCGAATGCAGCAGATCAAATTGGAAGAGATGCAAGTGAAACGCTGCTTAACCTGGAATGAGTGTTTTGGGCCTGGGATGTTAAGCATGGAAGACGTAAAGGGGCAGGTGTTACACCTTCTGCGATTGCATGGGAAGGTGCCATGGGTAATGGTGGAGGAGTGGACTGGATTGTCTCAGAGGGAACGGTCTCTGCGGAATGCTGACAGAGGGAGTGAAGGGAAGATGTGTTTGGTGGTGGCATCCACCAAACACAGACAGGGGCTGATTTAGCTCACTGGGCTAAATCGCTGGCTTTTAAAGCAGGCCAGCAGCACGGTTTGATTCCCGTATCAGCCTCCCCGGACAGGTGCCGGAATGTGGCGACTAGGGGCTTTTCACAGTAACTTCATTGAAGCCCACTCGTGACAATAAGCGATTTTCATTTTCATTTTTTCATTTTCATGCTGGAGTTTGCGAAAATGGTGGAGGATTATGCTTTGCATACGGAGGCTGGTGAGGTGAAATGTGAGAACGAGGGGGACTGTATCTTTGTTCTGGAAGGGAGTGGAGGGGGCGAGGGTAGTGGCGCGGGAAATGGACCGCACACTGTTGAGGATCCTGTCCACAACAGTAGGTGGGATATCACGGTCGAGGAAGAAGGAACATATTTTCGAAGCACCATTTTGGAAAGTGGCATCATCGGAACAAATGCGGCGGTCATGGACTTTGGCAGTTGTGCTTTCTGAGTAAGGGGAGTGGCGCCGATCAGTCTGTGGCTGTACCGGTTGCTTGATTGGAGTTCTATTGTCCTGGGAAAATGGGCCATTGAAATGTAAATGAGCGGGGGTTCCATCAGGTCTGGGTTAACTGTGTTTTAGATACACATAGGCTCTGTATCTGTCTGAGTCCTGGGTTGGCCATAATTCCCATGGTCCTTTGCAGATGGCCATCTTAGATTTTAGGCCCCCTGGTTGACAAGCAACAGCCGAGGTTACATATAAGAAATAAAAAAATGAAATATATTTGTACGTTTGCGCCGAGTGCACAGAAACAACAAATGTTTTGTGGTTTAACTGTTCAACAGAAAAAGAATGTTTATTTGGAATTCTGTCAGTACTCTTGCGAGGTCAAAAGTATTCCATGGCCAGAAAGGTTTGGGAAGCCCTGGGTTAAGGAGATATCCTCACTCATATTGCTGGTACTGCTCACTCTGTTCTGAATGTCCAGTTTCACTCAACTCGTAACTTTAGCCATTAGCCATGCGAGCAATTTAGAAACCTAAATGCATGGAAGCTCGTTTAACTGAGAGCAGATACCATTAGATGCTCTGCGACAGCAAATCATGGCGGTCTGTTAATTTTAATATCAGTTGAACAGTTTTTAATAAAACTCCTGAGATGACTTTGTAACCAGTGCACGGACGTGCTAAAGGAACAAGTTGACAGCTAAGACACATCAGGGGCATAGATTCAGATGTTGCAGGAACATTCTTGAAATTGTGTTTGATGTGTATCTTGATGAAACAAATAAAGTTTCTATTCAAGGTCCAACTATCAGTTCAAAAGGATATGCGCAAGGCTAGTGTGGCCCAATGCTATCTGTTCGTCATGAATTTATTTAACATATGAAAGTGTTGTCATGCATTACCATCCTTTTCACCTTCACCTTTGGGGCATTCTCAAGGTGCAACTAGTTTTGATATAAAGACTTTACAAAACAAAAGATTTCAGGTTATTGCTTGCAAAAGCATTTCTGGGGAAAGAGCTGGGGAAGGGAGGAGGCGGTGGAGGGTAATATGATTCAAAATAGCTTGTACACTAGTTTCCGGATATTCTAATATTAAAAAGGGAAAAAGAACAGTATTAATTGCCGATCCAGTGGATTGAAGGACACCTCAGACATATCCTCTTCCATCTTATTCAGTTGATATTGATAACTGAATTCTACCGGCTGAAGTTGAGAGACAGCTGTCTGCAAAGTTCTCAAATGCACAATACTTTATGCACATTTAATTGTTTAATTTGCAATGCAGTGTGATCTCTTGTGCAAGATATGTCTTTCCTAACTCCAGCTGACATTTTTTTTTGCCCGTAGCTTTATTTAATAGGCACTTAGAAGCAGTTTGAAGGAGTTTGACAGACTTTCTTTTCCGCCAGCCGACACGCTCTCATACTCGCTTTCTTTTCATCTTGACCTGCAGGAGCTGTACCGAAACTCCTGCCGGGATTTCTGTCCTTTCCCTGCTCAACATGTATTGAATACTTCTAAAGCAAGTGTTACTTAATTCTTTCAGGTTGCTAACATGTTAGTGATTCATTGTGGACCATCTTTCTGCTTTTCAGGTGAAGCAGGATTTGAAGGTCAGAGTGAGGACTTTGGAGTTCAGGGTTCAGGCACTTAATCCCAGTCACTCGGCTGTGGTTGGCACCTGGTGGGAAATAAGGTTGAATTTCACATGGTGTAAATGTAACAGAGCGGTTCAGCATCTGGTTGAGCATCATGCTTTGTTTTAAACTGATAACAATTTCTAATTCCTGCAAGTGGAATTGAAATGGCATGGATTCAGATATGGCTCTTCAGAAAATGTTCCGATTGTATTGCAGGCAATCCCTTTGGTGTCTCACTGCCTCAATATTATAAGCCATGTTTGCAAAAGGCTCATTGATAACATCCTGGGTCAAAGAAGGATGTACTGAACATTAACAATATGTTGGGGACATATCCTGAACCCCTTTCTCCCTTGGGCTTTTCAGTCAACTGGTACAACCGTGTTTCACTGCCTTTCCACAAGGAGCATGGCTGAAAGCAAATGCAACGGGGAGAATATAGAAGGTGGGGTTTATGCAGTTTATTTTTTAAATCAAATTCACCCATGGGATGCGAGTGTTTGCTGGCTGGACCAGTATTTATTGCCTGTGAACTGAATGGCTTGCGAGGCCATTAAGTGTCAATCACGTTGATGTGGATCTGGATTCACAGCCAGACCAGTAAAGATGGCAGATTTCCTCCCCTCGAGGGTATCTGAACAGGTGCCGGAATGTGGCGACTCGGGGATTTGCACAATAACGTCATTGTGGTGTTAATATAAGCCTTCTTGTGACAATAACATTTACCTGAGGAAGGAGCAGTGCTCCGAAAGCTCGTGTTTGAAACAGACCTGTTGGACTTTAACCTGGTGTTGTAAGACTTCTTACTGTGCTCACCCCAGTCCAACGCCGGCATCTCCACATCATAATAAAGATTATTATTATTAATGAACCAGATGGGTTTTTATGACAATTGAGATTGGTTCCAATGGCCGGGATTTTCCAGCACCCATTGCAGCGGGCTTTCTGGCGCAGTAGCCGCTTGCCATTTGCCGGCAGCGTGATCTTCCGTTCCCATCAAAATCAATGGTTACTTACATTGCTAGCCAACCACGCCGTCGTCAAACCCGCCATGTGGGGCTGGTTGGCATCGGCGGGACCGAAACGTTCCGCCGGTGCAAGGGCTGGAAAATCCTGTCCATAACAGGCGGATTTCACCATCTGCCGTGGCGGCATTTCAAACCCGGGTCCCCAGCCCATTGGTTCTCTGGATCACTAGTCTAGTGAAAATGCCATTACAGCACCGCATGTTTTTGCTGACCTGGTGTGAGAGGAAAGAAGCACGGTCATTCTTGGTTGGGGGGGGGTGAAACGTTAAGGTGTAAATTTATTTCCCAGACTTTGCTTGCAAGTGCACAAGGAAATTGGTGTGCACGTGTGAAGGATTGGCAGAGGAGTAGCAGGTTGACGCATAGCCTGGAGACAGTGGAGAAGAGGGGGGTGTGCAAAAGAGAAACACGTGGGGATGGAATTCCTGCCATGTTTTCTAGCGGCGGAAGCAGTTCGCTATTGGCTATCGAGGGAATTGTCCAGCGTTTTGTGTGACTCGCCTGTCCTGCTCCCAAGGGTCGCCTTCGCTGGAACAAACTGCCCCTTGGAAGTAACGTGGATGAGGGGATATTTACTCAGGGTTTCCCTGACACAGAGGGTTACTACATTGTACAGGTTACCCCCATGTTAACTTCCAATGCAGTAAAAAAATAAATAAAGCCATTGTGTTCTCTGCTGTGAATCAAAGGAAAGATTCAATTGACATTTTTTATTGGTGTAGGAATCGCAGCTGAAGGTATTGGGTTTTGAAAATTTGCAGCCTCTGTATGCAGTCAGTGTTGCCTGAGCCCTGAAGGTTATCAGTAAGTGCAGCGATCAGCTAAAAAGCCGTATCGATCCTGGGAAAACCTTCTCTGAATCAAAAAAAATGTAAATGTTCAACAAGCCTAGTTACATCAAAGATCCATTGAGGGGGAGGGAGAAGAGGGGGAAGAAAGCACTGAGGACTGTATTCCCATAATAAATGGATTTGCCTCGCAAACGAGGGGAAATGGACAAAGTTGTGCGATTTTATAGCAGAATGGCTGCCAGGTTGGAGGCAGGTGCTGGGAAGCTGCTTTGAGCTGCAGCCCCCGATACACTTGCAGATTCCTGAGATGACACTGGAAAACTCTGTAGAACAGGCCTGTCACCTACCCCAGGGCATTGATCATAAATTATGTTCTATTGTTTCAAATATGGGCAGTAACGATTTTTACACTGGCATGTAGCAAATTGTAGATGGCATAACGTCCACCCAGCGGTATGAGGTGATGTCCTGCTGGCTGGATAGAGTTGATAGCGCACTGACCCGTTCTGGAAACTGCGCGGAATTTACTTACCGGCTGTTCACATCATTGGGGTACTCTGGTCTCACTGATGGTGCAACCCCCCCCCCCCCCTCCCCCCGCCTCGGGTTTCCCAGCGACAAGGGGTGCATTGAACAGGAAATCCCGTTGACAATGGCGGGACCAGAACATCCCCCATGGTGGGTCGCCTTCGCTGCCGAAAAACACGCAAAGGGTTGTTCAGTAAATCCTTTGTTCAGACCTCCTCTGGCTGAAGCTGCCTGGAGCCTGAGGCCCCTGCACAATCCAGCTCCGGTGAATCCGGAGAGGCCACATCCATCTTTGTTTTCACTGCACCAGCTGTCATAAATCAGGTGTGTTTAAATGGCCCAGGGAAATTAATAGGCCAGGGAGAAGGTAAGTATTAAGTGATGAGATCTGGCTGGCCTGGAGGGTTTTATCAAGTCGGGAGGGGTTGGGATGTCAGGTTGGGTTGGCTCGGGTTGGTGGTGATGGGTGGTGGGGGTAGGGGTGGTGGTCCGGTTGGTTTGGGGGGGGGGTGTGGTTCGGGGGGGGGGGGGGGGGAGCGGTGTCAAGTGGGGCCAGGGTGGGCGAATCCAGTCAGGTTTGGGATGGGTTCGATTCCTGGCTGGGTGCTGGTTGGGTTGGGAAGGGGGTATAGGTAAGGGATTGGAGGGGTCGGGCGTCTACTTGGGTGGGGGCAACCTCAGACATCAGGAGCGCAGGTCAGATCAGCGATTTCGGGCCAGGTCAGGGGTGAGGTGTTGAGCCAGTGGGTATTTAGATTCTGGCGCGCAGGTTGTGGGGGGCAGGGAGTCCCATGGGATGATCCGTTAGGGGCGGGGATCCAGATTTTAGAAAGTGTCCCGTGTGAGGTTTGGTCTAGGTGTTCAAAGCTGTTATGCATAAAGAAAGTGAATTTCTTTATTTTAACTATTATCCTAATACTGGCAAAACCATCCGAAGTTGGCGATTCAAATTGCTTTTCGAATGGTTCCCAGCACAATTGCGTCTTGCTTCTGGACAATTGCCGGGTAAACCTTTACCTGGGATTGAGAGGGATTTTATTTGGAGTATCCCCCTCATCCCAAATGCAATGCTGGGGAGCCAGGGAATAACGAACCTTTGTTATCAAATGCATTTAAGGGATAGTAGCATGACATCACCAGAAGGAAAGTGTGTCATGTAATCCGGTCTCAGCTTCAATTTGGCTCTCTCTGGGGACTGCCATTAACACTCTTTCCCCTTAGTTTCTGTGGCCATTAGCACCCCGTTTCCCTGGTTTCTGTGGCTATGACTCATCTTTCATTCTCACTCCACAGAATAAATATTTCCCACTTTCTCTGTCTTTAGCTTTGACAAAGGTTCACCTGGACTCGAAACCATGACGTGGAGATACCAGCGTTGGACTGGGGTGAGCACAGTAAGAAGTCTTACAACACCAGGTTAAACAACAGGTTTGTTTCGAATCACTAGCTTGTGGAGGACTGCTCCTTCCTCAGGTCAATGAAGAGGTGGGTTCCAGAAACATTTATACAGACAAAGTCAAAGATGCAATACGATGAATTCTTGGATTCATGTCGCATAATGAAGAAAAGCAGGTGAGTAATCCCCAATGCTCCAGCCAATATTTATCTCTCAATCAACATCACAGAAACAGACAATTTGGTCATTATCACTGCTTGCGTGATTGCTATGTGCAAAATGCTGCTGCACTTTCCACATCGCAACAGCAGTTACAAGTATTTCACTGTCTGTAAAGCCTTTTAGGATGTTCTCTGATCAAAAAAGGCTCTGTATAAAAGAAAGTATTTTTTTCCTTTCAGAGTGCATTGGGAGGTAATGGTGCAGTGGTATTACCACTGGACTAGCAATGCAGAGACCCAGGTTCATGCTCTGGGGGACTTGGGGTTCAAATCCCACCACCACGGCAGGTATTGAAGTTTGAATTCGCTCAAAATGTATTCTGCAATTAAGAGCCTGGTGGTGACCATGAAAACATTATTGTAAAATCTCATCTGGTTCACTAATTTCTTTGGGGAAAAGAATCTGACGTCCTCTGGCCGTACATGTAATTCCAGAACCACAGCAATGTGGTTGACTCTGAAATAGCCTAATAAGCATCGCCGGCTCCACAGAGATTGGGGCACCATCTTTAAAGGACGCTCTAGTTTTTTTAATAATAAACTCCCCCCCCCCCCCCTCCCTCACACCCTCCATGGACATGGCCCTACTACCCGCCCCCACAAAAAGCAACAGAGCAACCACCCCCCTCCCAGAATAGGGTAAACTCCCCCCCCCCCAAAAAAGACAAATGGGCAACCCCGCCCACACAAGGAACGGGATAACTCCCACCCCCCCACACACACAAGGAACGGAGCAACTCCCCCCCCCCCCCCCCCCCCCCCACAATCAACAGGGCAACCCCTGCCCAGAAATAAGGGGAAGCCCCCTTGGGGCTCACCAGAGGGCCTGCCCCTGGCACAGCCCCTGGCACAGCCCCTGGCACTTCCAGGTTGCCACTGCTTGGTTGCACTGCCAGGCTGACGGCACTGACAGGCTGGCACTGCGAAATTGGCGGCACTCTCTGGATACGTTCTTTCCCGGCCCCCGGGGTGCAATACTTAACTTTGCGCCCCCGATGGATTCCCCTTGACCACTTCCCACTTCGATAAAGCTGTTGTAAACCTCGCCGACATCACAGCATGTTGACGGGAGGAGGAGGGGGGTATTCCCTACTTGGGGTAAATATTTGGAGGGAACCCCTTTAAATACATTTCTCTTTATTAGGATGGAAACCTTGCTGCGACACCGGAGCGGGACGGGGAAAATCTGAGAACGGGATCTCACTGCCGATGTTCTGGCGGGATCTTCCGCTGGAGTGGCATGTTTACTCTGCAGGGAATGCTGGCTGAAAATTCCCCCCTCTGTGATATTTGAAAGAATGTTTTTGTTTCATATCTGATAACCATTTTAATCAAATCGCCTGTTTCATTTCTGGAGGGGTTAAATGGTTTATCCACTTTAACAGAAAACGTATGCATTAGGAATCAACGTGATATTCTTGCTAATCTTGAGCGAGTAGGCCATACACAGAAATTTGAGTATAATGCTGAGTTAATTCTTGAAGTTTTACCATGACAGCTTAATAATAATAATAATAATCGCTTACTGCCCCTCGTCGCCACGTTCCGGCGCCTGTTCGGGGAGGCCGGTACGAGAATTGAACCCACACTGTTGGCCTTGTTCTGCATTACAAATCAGCTGTTAAGCCCACTGCGCTAAACCTGCCCCAGTAATACCACCCTGCCCAAAGGGCATGCACCAGAGGGCCTCCAATCACCTGAGAGATCCCCACTAGTGCTGTTCCGTCTGGTTCCCGTTTATGGAGACCAGTACTGAATGGCGCTCGCCCGGGTCTCTGAGGCCCTGAGGCTTCTGATGGTCCAATGTGCCAGCTGCACTTTTTCTTAATTTGGGAAGTAGTTCATAATGCAATAGCACGCATTTTGATTGTATTGTGAGGCAGAAATGGTGCTACATAAATATAAGTATTTCCTTAAAAGCTTACATTTAATATAGTCTTTTGTAACCTCCGGACATCTTTGGGAAGGGAGCTATTCTACTTTTGACGTAGTCACTTGTGTGGTTCCATGTGTAATTTTGGAAATGCGTCAGCCATTTTGTGCGCCCGCAAACAGCAATTAAGCAAATGGCCGGTTAATTTGCATTGATGGACCAAGGCAATGGGACCTCCCTGCTTTTCTTCAAAATAGTACCAAAGGATGTTTTACATCTGCGTTAGGGAGCACCCGTGCCTCCATTTAAAGTTTCATCCAGAAGGTAGCACTCCCTCAGTACTGCAGTGAGGATCATGTGCCCAAGTCGTTCCAGTGGGACTTGAACCCACAACCTTCTTCGAACCCGGAGGGGAGAGTGAAACCACTCAGCCAAGGCTCACCCTTGACACCGTATTAGGAAAGTAATTTTCCTGTCCTCCCAGCGTGTGATGCACTGACTGATTTGTGCAAAATTGGCTGCCGTGTTTCCTAAATTACAGCAGTGACTACACTTCAAAATGTACTTCATCGGATATAAAGCACTTTGGGATGCCCTGAGGTCATGAGAGGTGCTGAATGAAACCAAATGCTTTCTTCTTTCTTGATTTGAGTTGATAGCAACTTGAGCATGCTGAGCCGCTCCAGTCAATATAGCTTCAAAGGATTGAGTGCAAAATGGGTCTGATTGAAATTTCTAGAGTTGCAAAGACCAGATTCAATTTGTAGGTTTTTCGAATACGTGAGATTTTGTTGTGCGTAGGGAGCTTGCCTCATTTTGTTCCATAAAAAATTAGATTGCTGAATAATATATTGGCCGGAATTTTCCATTGTTTTGGCTAAGCGTCATTCTGGGCGAGAAAACCAGAAGCCGTGGGCTGGATTCTCCGCATCCCCGCACCAAAATCGCGTTTGGCACGGGGGGGGCAGAGAATCAACTTTTATGCAAGAATCGGGCTTGACGCCGGTCCCACGATTCTCCAGTCCCCCGGAGCATCGCTCGACCGCGATTCACGCCGCGCAGCTGGGGGGGGGGCATTGCCAGAAGCTCTCCCAGCGATCCTCCGATCCCGACTGGCCGATTTCCCGACGGTGTGGTTCTAACCACATCTGGACGGTCGGGACTCATGCGCGGCGGCTGTGGACAAAGTCTGCGGCCGCCCTGGTGGGGGGAGGGGGGGTGATCCAGCACCTGGGGGGCCTTATGGGGGGCCGGGGCAGTGATTGGGCGGGTCAGCTGAAGCGGCGCGGGGCAGATCGGTGGGATCTTATTTCTTGGTCCTGGTCCGCGGTCCGAGTCCGCCATCGCATTCGGCGCGGCCAGTGGAGGGCGCCGCCGTGCACATGCGCGGACTCGGAACCGGAAGTGCGTGCCTCCTCAGCCAAAGCTGCAAGAATCACTCCACTTCCTTGCCAGCTCCCTGCAGGTAAGTGAATTGCTCTATATTTTTTCAGCAAAGTCTGGAAATGAAAATGAATGAAAATCGCTTATTAGACCATAAGACCATAAGACATAGGAGCGGAAGTAAGGCCATTCGGCCCATCGAGTCCACTCCACCATTCAATCATGGTTGATTTCAACTCCATTTACCCGCTCTCTCCCCATAGCCCTTAATTCCTCGAGAAATCAAGAATTTATCAATTTCTGTCTTAAAGACACTCAATGTCCCGGCCTCCACCGCCCTCTGTGGCAATGAATTCCACAGACCTACCACTCTCTGGCTGAAGAAATTTCTCCTCATCTCTGTTCTAAAGTGACTTCCTTTTATTCTAAGGCTATGCCCCCGCGTTCAAGTCTCCCTTGCTGATGGAAACAACTTCCCTACGTCCATCCTATCCAAGCCATTCATTATCTTGTAAGTTTCTATTAGATCTCCCCTCAACCTCCTAAACTCCAATGAATATAATCCCACGATCCTCAGACGTTCATCGTATGTTAGGCCTACCATTCCTGGGATCATCCGTGTGAATCTCCGCTGGACCCGCTCCAGTGCCAGTATGTCCTTCCTGAGGTGTGGGGCCCAAAATTGCTCACAGTATTCTAAATGGGGCCTAACTAGTGCTTTATAAAGCCTCAGAAGTACATCCCTGCTTTTATATTCCAAGCCTCTTGAGATAAATGACAACATTACATTTGCTTTCTTAATTACGGACTCAACCTGCAAGTTTACCTTTAGAGAATCCTGGACTAGGACTCCCAAGTCCCTTTGCACGAGCACGAGTAGGCTTCAATGAAGTTACTGTGAAAAGCCCCTAGTTGCCACATTCCGGCGCCTGTCCGGGGAGGCTGGTATGGGAAGTCTGGATGGAAATGCCAGCGTTTTTACGCCGGCATGGGGGCCAGCAGACATCATAAATTGCTGCACACAATGGGTGGAATTCGAGATATTCCTAGATGACTTGATAAAACATGAAATAAAAATCAATATTTCTTTCCCTGGATACACTAACTTCTAAAGACAGGAAGCTCAAGATGCCACCTTGGTAAAGGAGTTTAAGCACAGACTAGAAATGGCTGCCTGGAGAATCACTAAGGATCCAATTGACCATTACATGGTCTGCTGCCGACTAGGAGCTTTACACAGTAACTTCATTGCAGTGTTAATGTAAGCCTACTTGTGACAATAAAGATAATTTTTTTATTTATAAAGAGCCAAGGGGATGAGTAGGGGCATGAGTTGACATGGAGGGCCATGGGGGTGGGTAGAAGGGAATAGGTTGGTATGGCGGTATGAGGGGCCAGGTGGGTAGGTGGGCATGATGTGGCATGAGTTGGCATGGGAGAATTGTGCAGAGTTAAGGGGTGTGAGGGGTGAAGGCTCAAGGGCCTTAGTATTTTTATTATAACTTGAACAAAGTCCCAGGGCATTAGTCCGGCTCCAGGTAGCATCTGCACCGCCACCCCCTCCCCACCCTAGCAAAAATCTGTGCTTTTGAGGAACTTTCTCCCAAGTCCAGTTTGGGGAGTTGGGGATTCTGTTGACCCTGCGCACCTGACTCAATTCGGCTCCCCATCAACTCTTGGGGAATCTGAACATGGGGGAAGAATCTGAAGTTTAGGAATCTATCAGTTGGTAACACGGGCAAAATTCTCCGACCCCCAGCAGGCTCGGAGAATCGCCTGGGGCCGCCAAAAATCCCGCCCCCGCCGTGGCAGAGATTCTCCGCCACCTAGGAAGTGGCGGTGGCGGGAATCTCGCCACTCCGATCGGCGAGGCCCCTGCGGTGATTCTCCGCCTCCAATGGGCCGAAGTCCCGCCGCTGGGAGGCCTCTCCCGCCGCCGAGGTTTGAACCACCTCTGTGATCAGCGGCGCAAGCGGGCCCTGGGGTCCTGGGGGGGGGGGGCGATCGAACCCCGGGGGGGTGCCCCCGCGGTGGCCTGGCCCGCGATCGAGGCCCCCCGCTCAGACTCCGGGCCAGTGCCCTGGGTGCACTCTTTCTCCTTCCGCGGCCGCGGAAACCCACATCGCGCATGCGCCGGTGGTGACGTCAGCGACAGCTGGCCGCTGACGTCACTGCCGGCGCATGCGCCGACTGGCGAAAGCCTTTCGGCCAGCCCCGCTGCGGGGGGCGCCGGTTTTTTGCGCCAGTCTTCTGGTGCCAACCGCTCCGGCGCGGGGCTGGCCCCCAAAGGTGGGGAGAATTCCCCACCTTTGGGGAGGCCCGACCCCTGAGTGGTTGGCGCCACTCCCCTATGCCGGGACCCCCTGTCACGCTGGGTAGGGGAGAATCCAGCCCAAGATCAGGAGAAGGTTCTTTACTCAAATGAATATTTGGCATTCTCTAGCCTTGAGGATTGTGGATTATGTGATTAAGTACATTTAAGACTGAGATGGACAGATTTTTAGCTCAAAGGAGCATTATGTTCTGCTCCTATTTTTTATGTTCCTACATTCACCGATATTTCATCAACATTTATTCAGGAAATTCTCTGAGGACATGAAGCAAAGGGAGTGAGTGTTTTTCTGACTGTATCTTGCATTACTGTATCACTTTGTCAACGGGAGATAGAAAATGCTTGGTCATGGGCCTTCTACGAGAGATTCCCCTTGGAATGGGAAGCGGGCACAATGCCTGGCAGGGCTTCTTTATACTTTCACATAGGCATTGCTGGCAAGACCATCATTGGTAGCCCATCCCTAATTGCCCCTGTATCCAGTAGCTTTCTAGGCCATTTCAGACAATATTGCTTTGAATCACTTGTACCCAGACTGGGTAAGGATGATTTCCTCCACTAAAGAACATTAGTGAAACATATGTCTTTTTACGACAATGGTAGGTTCTTAGTCATCCTTACTGAGACGAGTTTTCAACTCCAGAATTATTCAGTAATTGCATTTGAATTCTTCCAGCCGCCACCTCCACTAGAGTGTTAGCCTGAGTTTCTGGATCACTAATCTAGTGACATTATCACAATGCCACCTGCCCCCCCCCCCCCCCCCCCCCACTTGCTGCTACTGCTCTGAAGGGAGGGGCAAGAGAGTGAGGTGGTCTCTGACGACATGATAACCCTCCTGCTCTAGAACTCCTCCATCAGGATCTCACCTGTCCGATTTGCGGACCAGTGGACCCTCTCCCTCTACCCCGGAGCCTATCCTGCGACGCTGTATTCATTCGCAGCCTGCCCTCTCGACAACTCCACTGGATGTGGCTGCATGCAGGCTACTGATACCACCCCGTGAAATTTGCTTTTGATAAACTTTGTGTGCTGTTTGTCTGAGCGCCTCCAGTGATAACCAGCAACATGCCGCAAAACTGAGAGCCAGAAATTTCTGTCTTGTCAGCACAGCGCCCGTCACTTACTGCCTGTTCACTAAAATAATCCCCTTCACCTTTTGTGAAGTGGAGAAGTCACCTCAAAATGGCTGTACCATTGTGAGTGGTTGAGGTTTATCCACATTAGCTTGAGTCTGGGATTATTTGCGAGTGGTGTGTGTGACCCAGACTTCAGCATATCAAAAGAATTAGAGTGAAAAGTTGCATTCCGAGCCTCAACCATTTGAGACAAATATCTAAATTCCAGTGATGCCGCCTCAATTTAATCTGAACCATTTGTTCAAATCCTTTAGTGACTTTTTCCAAGTCCATTTCAGTGGAATGTAACGATCTTGGCGTGGAAAATCCCCGACAATTTTCAAAGTTGAATGTGGCCTGAAAAGAACTAAATGCATTTTAGGCATCTGAGGAAGGTGCTGGATTGTGTGCGACTACGATGATCATCAGGGATTCTCACATAATTAATTTCATACATTGATCCGGTCATTCAAAGGATTAATTCTGAATTTGGATTCTGAAATTGTTTCTGCAATTAACATCGGCTCCCAGGCTGTTTGCACGGTAGTAAGTTGATTTTAATAGGTGCAGAGTAGGATAAGCTGTTCAAAATGAAGCTCAAAGACAATTAACCCTCCAACCAGGTAAAGAATGTGATTTGGGGCAGCACGGCGGCGCAGTGGGTTAGCACTGCTGCCTCATGGCGCCGAGGTCCCAGGTTCGATCCCGGCTCTAGGTCACTGTCCGTGTGGAGTTTGCACATTCTCCCCGTGTCTGCATGGGTTTCGCCTCCACAACCCAAAGATGTGCAGGGTACGTGTATTGGCCATGCTAAATTGCCCCTTAACTGGAAAAAATTAATTGGGTACTCTGAATTTATTTTAAAAAAAGAATGTGATTTGCTGTGGATCACTGCATGGGATCCATACATTTGAAGCTGGGAGAAAGTGTTTTATTGAGAATATCCTTATCTTTTCTTTTCTAATTGTAATCATGTGTGGAAGATGGCAAATGTTTTTAACAGGGCATTTGGAGCAACAGAAGCAAATAGGCACAGGTTAGAAGTGCACCTGTGCAAATTTGCTCTTTTTTTTAAATTTAGAGTACCCAATTATTATTTTTTCCATTTAATGGGCAATTTAGCGTGGCCATTCCACATCTTTGAGTTGTGGGGTGAAACCCACGCAGACACGGGGAGAATGTGCAAACTCCACATGGACAGTGATCCAGGGCCGGGATTCGAACCCATTCGAACTGCGCCATGTGCCGCCCTAACTTGCTCTTTTTTGACATCGAGAGCGGGTGATTCCTGATTGCTTAATAAAAAGCTCCTTTGGATGCAGGGAACCTGGAATTAAATTCTGGGAACACCCAGCAGGTCAGGCAGCATCTGTGGACACTTCATGGGCTGAATTGTCAATCACTGTCAGGAACCGGAAATGGGGCTAGTTCCAGACCCACAACGTCATGGTCTTCTTTCGGCGCATCCACTTGGGTTTTGAAAGCTGCAGCCTATAAAAACCAGGGACCGGGCTCACCATCCAATCAGGGATGGAAGGTGGGCTCAGGTCGCTGGAGGACCAATAGGAGACTCTCAAGCACTCAGCGACTGGCACCCTCACCAGCCCAGGTGGGAGCTGCTGACTTGAAGGTGGAGACTGCGAGGGACACGCTGCATACAAAACTGCCTGGCCGTGACCCTGGATGGGGCAAACCTGCTGTTGGTCCACTAGTCTTTACGGGTCGAAATGGGCTCTTGCGCATGCAGCATCGGGAGTTGCTAGTTGCAATGGAGTTGTGAAAACTATATGAAAAAAGGTGGGTGAGATTCTGTGATCTAGAGGCGAAGTGTTGACGCCGTCGGAAATGCCGTTGCGTTTCTCGACGGCGTCAACACGGCCTCAGGATCAACAATTCTGGCCCTACAGGGGGCCAGCCCGGCACTGGAGCGGTTCACAGCGCACCAGCTGCTGATCCTGTCGTGAACTGGGTGCCGCGGGATCTGCGGATGCGCAGTGGCACCGGCGCCAATACGCGCATGCGCAATGGCTCCCTTCAACGCGCCGGCCCCAACGCAACATGACGCAGGGCTACAGGGGCAGGCGTGGAAGGAAGAACGCCCCCAGTCAGAGACGCCGATCGGTGGGCCCCGATCTCGGGCCAGGTAACATCGGAGGCCCTCCCCAGGGTCGGACCTCCCCCACACCCCCCACAGGTCGCCCACCAACCCTTCCACGCCATGTTCCCACGGGCTGAGAGCAGGTGTAGACAGCGCCGGCGGGACTCGGGTCTTTTACGACGGCCGCTCGGCCCATCTGGGGCCGAGAATCGGCAGGCGAGCTGTGGGGGGGGGGGGGGGGGGGGGCAGGGTGGAAGAGTCAATTACTTAGGAACATAGGTTTAAGGTGTGAGCGGCAAAGTTTAGAGGAGATGTGCGAGGGAGGTATTTTACACAGAGGGTAGTGGGTGCCTGGAACCCTGAAATAGGTGGTGGAAGCTCCACATCATGACAAGTATGATAGTGACGTTTAAGGGGCGTCTTGACAAACATGAATAACATGGGAATAGAAGGATGCAGGCCCTGAAGTGTAAAAGGTTTTAGTTTAGACTGGCAGCATGATCAGCACAGGCTTGGAGGGCCGAAGGGCCTTCCTGTGCTGTACTTCTCTTTGTTCTTTGTTCTTTGCCAATTCTTCTTCTGCTTTTACCCAATGTCTCTGTTGCTCACTCAGAATGAGCCAACAGTGGAGTCAAATGACTGAACTGGAAGTTCAGGAAGTAAATTGTATTTTCATCATAAACTGCAATGCCCAATCACAGGATTTGGTATGAAGATCGACCTTGTGTTTTACGCTGTATCGGGCAGCGTTATGTATCACCTGTTATAAGAACGGCAAGTGTTGAAAACACTCAGCAGGCCTGACAGCGTCCGTGGAGAGAGAAGCGTCTCGAGCCCAGGATGACGCTTGTCAAATGTGACTCAAAACTCTTAATGCCGCTTCTCTCTTCACAGATGCTGCCGGACCCGCTGAGTATTTCCACCACTTTGTGTTTTAATTTCAGATTCCCAGCGTCCACGGTATTTTATTTTTAGCATTTACTACTTATTCAGCGGGCAAACCTGTTTCTATATTTTCTAATTGGTTGTATAGTCAGATTGTTAAAGCAAATGTCTCCTCAACCATGGGAGTGGTTTCATTGAGGCCCTGCCAAGTGCCAACGTAGACAGCTGGAGCATCGAATGTCGCTTTCTGAAAACCAATGCTTTCTTCAGAAGGAGAAGTTATGTGAGTAGTTAATAATCTGGTGTGAATTATATGAGCAAAGGGGATAATCTACATTTAGTCCCCCTGTTTTAACCCACACTTTTTCAAAATCTTGCTTCATGTTTCCTTCCATTTCTCCTTCGTGGCTTGAATCATTAACTGCCATGTACCGAATACAAATAACAGATATATTTCCTTTCAAAGGGAGAGACGCAAAGTACAATTGATCGTTATCGAGAATATCAAATGAGCACTCCGGTCCAATTTGGACTGGATTTTGTTGTGGAGACTGAGAAAGTAAAGTAAATAAATCACTATCTCTCATTTTTCAAGTTTCTGCGAACAGCGCTTAGTACAAGGAGTTCTCCTTAAAGATCTCTAAATTCAGGACGTTTGTTCAAAATGTCCATTCAAACATCAATAATGGCACCATCGTTCCAGTTACTTTGTTGACTATTTTTGAGTTGACTTTCAGATACAGGTCGAGTATCCTTCATTTGTAAGTCTGAAAACTTTTTTTTGAAAATGGTAGATTTGTAGATGGTGGACAGGTTTTGGGGAGTCAGGAGGTGGGTTACTCGCCACAGCATTCCACGCCTTTGACCTGCCCTGGTATCCACAATATATATATGGCTAGTCCAGTTCAGTTTCTTGTCAATGGTAACCCCCAAGATGTTGCTACTTAAGTATACAAAGAGCGAAATCTTCCGTCCATGCTGCGCTGGAAAAGCATGGCCGGTGAAAGCCAGGAGACACCGCTCCCTAGATCCACCCAGCTCACAACACCTTGCGGGATTCAACGCAATCCCGCGAGGCGTTGCAAGGAGAATCCTGCCCACAATGGGTGGGACTACATTTTGGCAAATCTGTATATTAAAGCGAGGCAGTAAGGAGACCCTCCCATGTTGTGTTCAGGCTGGGCGGAGGTCGGGGATTTTACTTGTGGGCCTCGAAGATCAGGATGGCATTTATAAATGGCGTCCCAATCTCTCGCTACAACAGGCAGTTCTGGCGAGCGGCCTCGGTCATGCATTCCCCGTTAAAGCCCCTTACTCAATATGGGTAGTGTTGAATAGCCACGTGGTTTTCGGCATTGCGAGTGCTGGGAAACACACTGCTAAACGTGCTCACGAGGGAATTTTGTTCTCTTTTGGGAAGATCACGCCCATTGTCTCTTCTCTATCCTTTCTCACTCTGTTTTGATCTGTCTTATCTTTTATTCATCTCAGTATCTGTTTTTTTCCACAATTCTTCCACTGGATATTCTGAATGGTGACAGAGGTGACTTTGAAAGACATGGGGCCTTCTTTAGCTCTCTTGTCAGTTTCAATCTTTGGATAGTTGTCAGGACTCTGAAGCATTTTCTGATTTTCTATTGCTTCACTCGTGGATTTTGGCTCTTGATCTCTAGCTACACATTCTGGTTCAGAGCAGGCTCGCGTTTCATTTGTGTTCAGGGCTGCACAGTAGCACAGCGGTTAGCACAGTTGCTTCACAGCTCCAGAGTCCCAGGTTCGATTCCTGACTTGGGGCACTGTCCGTGTGGAGTCTGCACGTTCTCCACGTTTCTGCGTGGGGTTCCTCCGGGTGCTCCGGTTTCCTCCCGCAGTCCAAAGATGTGCAGGTTGGTGGATTGGCCATGCTAAATTTCCCATAGTGTCCAAAAAGGTTGAGTGGGGTTGCCGGGTTACCGGGATAGGGTGGAGTCATGGGCTTAAGTGCAGTGCTCTTTCCAAGGCCGGTGGAGGCTCGATGGGCCAAATGGCCTCCTTCTGCACTGTAAATTCTATGATTTCCTAAGTATTTTCCAGTTCCTCCTGTACTGTCATTTATTTGAAGTCTTCACTGTGTAAGACCTTAGTTCTCCTGTGATTGCTATGACAACAGCAGGATTCCAGATCCCTTCCTGCTGAACCTTCCCGCTTTCAGTTCAGACAGAGGTCGGGCTCCTCGATCAAAGTATTGTTTCTGCCTCTGCTGCCTCAGTTTGAGCAGGTCCTGCACTCTGTGGTTCATTGACGGGAGAAATAACAGTTGGGGTGCAGTCAGAAGCTCAACTCCTCGTATTCTTTCCATCAGGAACTGTGCTGAAGATGATCCAATGCCCTCTAATGGAGCATTCCTCAAATCCAGCAGGGCCAGGTGGGGTCTCTTCTGTTCACCTTCACCTTCTTCAACAGATTTTGAAAGATCTGCAAGGTGCATTCCACCATTCTGTTGGATTGTGGATATTTGGAATTGACAAAACTCCCAGTCCTTTATTTATTTTATAATCTTTATTGCCACAAGTAGGCTTCCATTAACATTGCAATGAAGTTACTGTGAAAATCTCCTAGGCGCCGCATTCCGGCGCCTGTTTGGGTACACAGAGAGAGAATTTTGAATGTCCAATTTACCTAACAACACGTCTTTCAGGACTTGTAGGTTGAAACAGGAGTCCCCGGAGGAAACCCACGCAGACACAGGGAGAACGTACAGACTCTACCCAAGCTGAGAATTGAACCTGGGACCTGTCACTGTCAAGGAACAGAGCTAACATGCGGCGCTAAGCCGCACGTTCGGCAGCTCCCGCTAGAAATGGACTTTGGGGCTCTTTTCAGGGCACCCAACGGAGTTTTATCGACGATTCCCGACATGGGAAGGGGTCTGCAGTAGATCCCCAGGGTTCTATGGTCCGGACTAGGAGTGGGGTGAGCAGAAAAGCGGTGGCAGGGCCTCTGGAAAAGCGGGGGAAGGGAAACAAAATGTGCGGCCGGCGGAGCCCTCGAGGTGTGGAGGCAGTGGGCGCAGGAGCAGCAGGAGACTCTTCGGCGCTGCTTCCAGGAGCTTAAGGTGGAGCTGCTGGAGTTGCTGAAGGCTACCACCGGTAAGCTGCTGGAGACTCAGACAGCCCAGGGGGCCGCAATCCGGGAGCTGCAGCAGCAGGCCTCCGAAAGGGAGGATGAGGCCGCGACCCTCGCGGGGAAGGTGGAGATGCACGAGGCGCTCCATAAAAAGTGGCAGGAGCGGTTCGAGGAGCTGGACAATCGGTCGAGGCAGAAAAATGTATGGATCCTGGGCCTCACGGAGGGGCTGGAGGGGTCGGACCTGGCGGCCTATGTTGAACTCGCTGATGGGAGCTGGGTCCTTCCAGGGGCCCCTGGAGCTGGAGGGGGCCCACAGAATACTGGCCAGGAGGCCCAAGCCGAATGAGCCGCCACAGGCGGTGCTGGTGCGGTTCCACCGGTTCGTTGACCAGGAGTGCGTGCTTCGGCCAAGAAGGAGCGGAGCAGCAAGTGGGAGAACACGGTAGTGCGGATCTACCAGGACTGGAGTGCGGAGGTGGCTAAGTGGAGGGCCGGGTACAACCGGACGAAGGCGGTGCTCCACAGACAGAGTGTGAAGTTTGGCATGTTGCAGCCGGCGCGTCTGTGGGTCACCTACAAGGACCGTCACCATTATTTTGAGTCCCCGGAGGAGGTGTGGGCCTTGGTGCAGGCCGAGAAATTGGACTCAAACTGAGGGTCAGGGATGGGGGTTTTGTATGTAAATATTATCTGAGGAGTCGTGACTGGTGCTGACATTGTGCAGTCAGCCGCAACAATCCCCACTTCTGACCTTTTGATGGAGGGGAGGTCATTGATGAAGCAGCTGAAGATGGTTTGGCTGAGAACAGTACCCTGAGGAACCCCTGTAGTGATGTCCTGGAGCTGAGATGATTGACCTCCAATCATGACAACCATCTTCCTTTGTGCCAAGTATGACTCAAACCAATGGAGAGATTTCCCCTGATTCCCATTGACTCCAGTTTACCTAGGGATCCTTGATGCCATACCCAGTCAGGTGCTGTCTTGATGTCAAGGGCAGTCACTCTAACCTCACCTCTAGCATTCAGCTCTTTTGTCCCTGTTTGAACCAAGTCTGTAATGAGGTCAGGAGCTGAATGACCCTGGTAGAACCCAAACTGAGCATCCGTGAGCAGGTTATTGCTGAGTAAGTGCCGTTTGATAGCACTGTTGATGACTCCTTCAGTCAGTTTACTGATGATGGAGAGTAGACTGATAGCGCGGTAATTGCCTGGGTTGGATTTGTCCTGTTTCTTGTGTACAGGTCACATCTGAGGAATTCTTCACATTGCCGAGTAGATGCCAGTGTTATCGCTGTAGCGCAACAGCTTGGCTAGGGGTGCGGCAGGTTCTGGAACACCAGACATCAGTGCTATTGCCGGTATATTATCAGGGCCCATAGCCTTTGCAGCATCTGACTTGTCCTGGTAAATGATTGACAGGTTTTGAGGAAATGATCTGCTGCAGAATTCCCGCATTCAGATCTGCTCTTGCTGACACTGTATGTAAATGGCAGGTTGAATATTGTCCCTGTCTTGTTGTCTGTGGACATGGACTCTTTCAGGATCTGTGAAGTTGTGAATCATGCAGATGGAGATGAGAGCTGTGGTTGTGGTGGGGTAGGGGTTGGGGAGGCTTCTGGTGACCAGAAAAGTGGTGTGTAAAGCAACAAAACATGCAACTTATTTTGTCGAGTAACAGCATTATCTTCTCCTCGCTGGCCGACTCACAGACTTGCAGGCCCACTCAAACCATTCAAACTACTCCTGGTTGCCAATGGCCACAGTTCACACACTTTGACATAAAAGCAAAGAGCAAAGGCAAGAGAGGACTCCCATGTTCAGGCTCCCAAAGGCTCTCCTCAAACATCAGGACAGGTTCCCCCCGCGCAAGGAACGTGGGACGAGCAGTCAAAATAATGGCCAATCATTTAAATTCATTTTTTCCAATTTAGTGTGGCCAATCCATCTCCCCTGCACACTTTTGGGTTGTGGGGGTGAGACCCACACAGACACGGGAGAATGTGCAAACTCCCCACGGACAGTGACCTGGCGCTGGGATCGAACCTGGGTCCTCGCGTCGTGAGGCAACAGTGCTAACCACTGCCGACCCCAGTCATTTAAACTGTGGGACAGTTGGTCAGAAATTGACACCTAATTTGAAACACCCTCACAAGATACATTAAACACATGCTGGGGGTAAACAATCACTTCTTCAGCATAACCTGGGTGGAAATGGAAGACCCTCTTCTGTTGTTCACAACTCCAGGGTCCCAGGTTCGATTCCCCGCTGGGTCACTGTCTGTGTGGAGTCTGCACGGTCTCCCCGTGTGTGCGTGGGTTTCCTCCGGGTGCTCCGGTTTCCTCCCACAGTCCAAAGATGTGCGGGTTAGGTGGATTGGCCATGCTAAATTGCCTGTAGTATCCAAAAAGGTTAAGTGGGGTTACTGGGTTATGGGGATAGGGTGGAGGTGTGGGCTTGGGTGGGGTGCTCTTGCCAAGGGCCGATGCAGACTCGATGGGCCGCATGGCCTCCTTCAGCACTGTAAATTCTATGATGATGATAATTGAACTGGGATGCACTCTCCTGAAAGCATTAAAGGACCTGTGGCACTCAACAAAATATGTGATTGTGATCACAACACCTCCCTCACTCCATGTTGAAAAATCTGTCAGAGTACTTAATCAAAACCGAAAACTTTTAATTATACACCTCACACAATAAATTGCCTAAACCTTTAGCTACAGATGAGACACTGCAGAGGAAATTGGAAATCACTCAGCCATACATTGGAACTGGAGTGTTTGCAACTTCTTTGAATCTGGGTTCAATGTAAAGGTTTTATTTCCTCCTCTGAGCTGATTGAATAAGAATGGTAGCCTAAACAGGGTCAGGGATTAAGGATGCTTACTCTAAAATTGATGTCTAATCCGTCAATTGACTTTAATTGACTTGAATATCCTAGTACAGCTCACATGGCTGTTAAATATTAGTTAATCTTTGATTTATATTTACTCTCAGCTATTAGTTCTATACAATAGATCAGGTTTGATGCTCGATCAATGACTCCAGAAGCAACATTGGATGACAATTGAAGGCTTTATTGTACTAGATGTTTCCCCCAGCAGCGCAGGTACAGAATGCAGCAGCTGGGGAGATACAGACTCTTATACTCCGCCTTACTGGGCGGAACCAGCAGGCAGGTTTCACCAATGATATTGCTGTCTCAGGTACCTCCCACACCAGTGGTCTTACAGCATCAACCTGGGTATCGTAATACCCCTAATACCGACTACCACATTCACCCCCTGTTTAAAAAAGAGTCCGGCGGGGGTGGTGGTCTCACGTTATACAGTGGTAGAGGTTGAGGTTAGGTTGGTACCCGGTATACATTAGTACAGTGTTTTGCCTCGTTACATGTCGCAACTATTTACAGTTTTTATTTACATTCAAAATGAAGCAATTAGTCAGTCGTGGGCCCTGGTCGTCCTCTGCGATCGTCGCAGTTTCGGCGGTGATGCAGGCGCCGGCTCGAGCATCCGTGGCTCCGGGAGCATGGTTTCGGCTTTTTCGGCAACTTCATCACCCCTGGATGGGACCAGTGGGAGGACTGATCCACCTGGGAAGGGGGTGGCTGTGGTCTGCCGGTGGGTGGGAGGGTGGGGTGGTGGTGGGGGTGTGGGTGGGGATCCAGCAGGCGCCAGGTCCCGAAGGGAGGCCGTATCCTGTCGGCCGTCGGGGTACGCCACGTAGGCATATTGAAGGTTAGCGTGAAAGAGGTGGACCCTCTCGACCAATGGGTCCGACTTGTGCGCCCGCACGTGTTTGCGGAGCAGGATGGGTCCAAGAGCTGCCAGCCAGATTGGGAGCAAGGTCCCGGAGGAGGACTTCCTAGGGAAGACAAGGAAACGTTTGTGAGGTGTTTGGTTGGTCGTGGTACACAGCAGTGATCGGATGGAGTGGAGTGTATCAGGAAGGACCTCCTGCCAGTGGGAGACTGGGAGATTCCTGGACCGTAGGGCCAGTAGGATGGTCTTCCAGACCGTTCCGTTCTCCCTCTCTACCTGTTCGTTTCCCCGGGGGTTGTAACTGGTCGTCCTGCTCGAGGCAATGCCCTTGCTGAGTAGGAATTGACGCAGTTCGTCGCTCATAAAGGAGGACACCCTATCGCTGTGAACAGTGTAAAGATACTGTGGAGGGCTTTTATGATGGTGGCTGCGGTCATGTCGGGGTAGGGCATGGCGAATGGGAACCGGGAGTACTTGTCAATCACGTTCAGGAAGTACGTGTTGTGGTCGGTGGATGGGAGGGGCCCTTTGAAGTCAATACTGAGGCGTTCAAAGGGACGGGACGCCTTTATCAGGTGCACTTTCTCTGGCCTGTAGAAGTGCGGCTTGCACTCCGTGCAGGTTTGGCAGTTCCTGGTGGCGGTCCTGACCTCCTTGATGGAGTAGGGCAGGTTGTGGGTCTTGATGAAATGGAAGAATCGAGTGACCCCCAGGTGGCAGAGATCCTCGTGGAGGGCCCGGAGTCGGTCCACTTGTGTGTTGGCATATGTGCCGTGGGATAGGGCATCAGGAGGCTCGTTTAGCTTTCCAGGACGATACGAGATCTCATAGTTGTAGGTGGAGAGCTCGATCCTCCACCGTAAGATCTTATCGTTCTTTATCTTGCCCCGCTGTGCATTATCGAACATGAAAGCAACCGACCATTGGTCAGTGAGGAGAGTGAATCTCCTGACGGCCAGGTAATGCCTACAGTGCCGCACAGCTTCTACTATGGCCTGGGCCTCCTTTTCAACTGAGGAATGGCGGATTTCTGAAACGTGTAGGGTGCGTGAGAAGAAGGCCACGGGTCTGCCCGCTTGGTTGAGGGTGGCCGCCAGAGCTATGTCGGATGTGTCACTCTCGACCTGGAAGGGAAGGGATTCATCGATTGCGTGCATCGTGGCCTTTGCAATGTCCTCTTTGATGCGGCTGAAGGCCTGGCGGGCTCTGCCAACAGGGAAAAACCCATGGATTGGATTAGTGGGCGGGCCTTGTCCGCATAGTTGGGGACCCACTGGGCATAATATGAAAAAAATCCCAGGCAGCGTTTCAGGGCCTTGGAGCAGTGGGGGAAGGGAAATTCCATGAGGGGGCGCTTACGTTCGGGATCTGGGCCTATAACTCCATCATGCACTATGTAGCCGAGGATGGCTAGACGGTCGGTGCTGAACAGGCATTTGTCCTTGTTGTAAGTTAGGTTAAGGATTTTTGCAGTATGGAGGAATTTACGGAGGTTGGTGTCGTGGTCTTGCTGGTCGTGGCCGCAGATGGTGATGTTATCGAGGTACAGAAACGTGGCCCGCAAACCGTACCGGTCAACCATTCGGTCCATCTCCCGTTGGAAGACTGAGACTCCATTTGTGACACCGAAGGGAACCCTTCGGAAGTGGTAGAACCGCCCATCTGCTTCGAATGCAGTGTATTTGCAGTCGCTAGGAGGATGGGGAGCTGTTGGTAGGCGAATTTTAGATCCACCGTGGAAAAGACCTTGTATTGTGCAATCTGATTGACCAGATTAGATATGCGGGGAGTGGGTACGCGTCGAGCTGCGTATACCTGTTGATGGTCTGGCTATAATCGATGACCATCCTATGCTTCTCCCCGGTCTTTACAACCACTACTGGAGCTCTCCAGGGACTGTTGCTGGTCTCGATAATACCTTCCTTCAGTAACCGCTGGACTTCCGACCTAATGAAAGTCCGGTCCTGGGCACTGTACCTAATGGCGACGGGTTTGCAATCCAGGGTGAGGTTCGCAAAAAGGGAAGGTGGCTCGACCTTGAGGGCCGCGACGCTGCAGACAGTGGGGGGGGGGGGGGGGGGTTTATAGGGCCGCCAAATTTAAAAGTTAAACTTTGGAGGTTACATTGGAAATCTAACCCTCGGAGCGTGGCAGCGCAGAGGTGAGGGAGGACATAGACGCGGAAATTTTTAAACTCCCTTCCCTGGACTGTGAGGTTCGCTACGCAGACCCTTTGATCTCTCAAAGTAAGACCCGGAGGCCAGGGAGATTCGTGGATTAACTGGGTGGATGGGAAGAGAACAGCGCCTTACCGTGTTGGGGTGTTTGAAGCTCTCTGTGCTTCCAGAGTCGATAAGGCAGGATGATTTATGCCCATTGATGAGCACGGTCGTCGTTGTGGTAGAGAGTGTTCGGGTCAAGAATGGTCCAGGGTCACCGAGGCAAGTCGTGGCAAAAGCTGGAGGTTTTCTTCGGGCGATGTGTGGTCATCCGAATCGGGGTCCTGAGACTCCAGCCAAGATGGTGCCGCCCAATGGTCGCTCATGACCGGGGGTGTGCAAGATGGCGGCGGCCATCAGTCACACGTGGCCCCCTGGAGAACAAGATGGTGGCGCCCGGGGCCCGCATGTGGCTGTGGAAAAGGAAGTTGGCGGTGCCCGCTGGCCGCACGTGGCTCATTGAGAGGGTTGGGGTGGTGCCTGGGCCTGGCATACCGCCACAAAATGGCCCTTTTTGCCTCACCCTTTGCAGGTGAGGGAGCGGGCCAGGCAATGCTGCCTGAGGTGCTTGGGTTGCCCTCAGAAATAGCAGCGGGGCCCCCCGGGGTTGCCTGGTAGTTGCGCAGCACAAGCTTGTGGGGGGATGGGGGATGCATCGGGGTCGGCCGCGGGCGGGTTCCACGCTGCCCAAGGGGCTGCCGCGCGGTCGGGGACGTACGCACGGGCGTTTCGGGAGGCCACATCCAGGGAGCTAGCGAGGGCCCGTGCCTCCTTGAGGTCTAGTGTCTCTTTTTCTAGTAGCCGCTGACGGATTTGGGAGGACAGCAAACCTGCAACGAATGCGTCCCGGATTAAAGGTTCTGTGTGGTCGCTGGCTGAAACTTGCGGGCAGTCACAGTTCCTACCTAACACCAGGAGCGCATGGTAGAATTCTTCCAGCGATTCCCTGGGGATTTGTCGACTCGTCACTAGTGGATGTCGGGCGTAGACCCGGTTTGCTGGGCGAATATAGTGTCCTTTCTACAGGGCCATCGTGACCTCGAAATGGTCCGCATCCTCGATGAGGGTGTAGATCTCTGGGCTCACCCTCGAGTGAAGAACTTGCATCTTCTGATCCTCCGTGGGTGTAGTTGTGGCCGTCCTGAGGTACCCGTTGAAGCACGCCAGCCAATGTTTGAAGGTCGCCACTGCGTTTGCCGCGTGGGGGCTGAGTTGCAGACACTCCGGCTTGATTCGGAGCTCCATTCTTTAAAAACTAGTCCAATAAATTGATGCTCGATCAATGACTCCAGAAACGAAATTGGACGACAATTGAAAGCTTTATTGGACTAGATGTTTCCCCCAGCAGCGCAGGTACAGAATGCAGCTGCTAGGGAGACACAGGCTCTTATACTCCGCCTTACTGGGTGGAACCAGCAGGCAAGCTTCACCAATGATATTGCTGTCTCAGGTACCTCCCACACCAATGGTCTTACAGCCTCAACCTGGGTACCGTAATACCCCTAATACCGACTACCACAGTGTTCTGATAATAATTTTTGCCCATAATGACTATTTTTATTGTCACAATTGTATTTTGTAATCATATTGGCTGAAGTGACACTGCACGCTCAGTACAAAATAAAACCAGGGGTGAGGAGATTCTTTCAGGAGGCAGAGTGGGGCAGGTTTGCACTTCCTGGTTTAGTGTACTTAGTAGTTTCTGTATTTATAATGCCTGTCCAAAACTGCTTTGCGTAGATATAAAAGGGTTAAGCATAGCTGCTTCCTTTGACTATCCTATCCCTGTCACCCGATCTTACAATCTATCCCGCATAAAAACAGAAATACTCATCAGGTCAGGCTGCGTCTGTGAACAGAAGGTCCAGCAAATGGCTCGGATGAAGCGTTGTTAAGCCTGTGTCCCTTCACAGATGCTGTCTGACCTGCCGAATGTTCTCTGTATTGTCTGCTCTTAATTCAGATTCCCTGTTCCGGGCAGTACTGTGCACTTGTGTTCTGCTGAAATAGTGATGTCCAATTAGAACGGGGCTGTAACCATCTTTCAGTCATAGAATCATAAAATCATAGAATCTACAGTGCTGAAGGAGGCCATTCGGCCCATCGAGTCTGCACCGGCCCTTGGAAAGAGCACCCCACTTAAGACCGTGCCTCATCCCATCCCCGTAATCCTGCAATCCAGTAACCCCATCCAACGTTTTTGGACACGAACGGCAATTTAGCATGGTCAATCCACCTAACCCGCACGTCTTTGGACTGTGGGAGGATACTGGAGCACCCGGAGGAAACCCACGCAGACAAGAGGAGAACGTGCAAACTCCGCACAGACAGTGACTCAAGCCTGGAATCGAACCTGAAACCCTGGAGCTCTGAAGCAACTGTGCTAATTACTGAGTTACCGTGCTGTCATTTACTTAAAATCATGATTTTTTTTTAAAAAGGAGGAATTATCAATGTACATTCTGAAACTAAAAAGCCAAAAAGACAAGCACACCAAGATTTTATTTTGAGAAGATCTGCTGTTCGAAATTAAATTATTATCACGATTTCCTCACAGATTAAATACTTGCTCTAATCGTTGTTCCGGGTGGATAATACAAATATCTCCCCCAACAACCCCCCTCTCCAAGCAGGCATGGAAGTCAAATATTGCAGGAAGACGACGGAGCAATTATTGGCTGCATATCAATCAACTCCTGACAGATATGTGACCCACAGGTATGTCTAATGACCAGTCTGTTAATTATAGAAAATGTGACAAGTTTATACGGGTGAACTTTAGACCAGTAATATAAAACAGGCAGCTGAACTATAGCCTTGTTCCCTCAGGGCAGCCTTGCCACTGCTGCTGGGTCCCCAATGGACCTATTATATGTTAATTAGTTTAATTCGAAATTGGAACTTTAGACGTTAAACTAATAGCTCCTCCCCTCACACTGTAAAAGCGACCATTGTGAAATAAAATAATGGTTGTGAATAAGGATTTTTTTTTAAATTGCAGGGGTGACATGAAAGCTTTAACCAGCAAACCATCTGTGACAGCCTTAGTTGGAATCAAGGCAACATTGTGTACTTCTTGCATCAGTCTAATCTTCATCTGTGATGTGGGCTGATTTTATACGAGAACTGGGTTCAGACCAGAAATACTTGGTTCGCCACCAATGACACGACAAGGAATCATCCTCCCTGAGCAGTCATTGTGTTACAATATATTTGCTCCTCTTTCAAATTCAGTATCTACCTGTGCAACTGTGCAACAGCAGGCAGACATGTCATACAATGTCACTCTTCGGAGATTTTTAAAAATTGACATATTCTCTGAGGGAATTCCCTTTCCCATAAGGGTCTCAAACTGAAGCTTTCTGACCAAGTTTCATCCTCTTCCTGGCAAGAACGTCAAACTTGGCCAACAAGGAAAATATCCGGGACGGGATTCTCCGTTCCTGAGACTCAGGGCTGGATTCTCCGATTTTGAGGCTATGTCCGGTGTATGTGTCTAGTTTTACGACCAGAAAGTCAGCACCGTCCTCGCACCGATGCTCCTGGTGAAGGTTCCATATCCATCCATCCTGACCCCACAGCCCACCTCCTGGCCACCCGTCGCTACTCCCCCCAGGCCCTGGCAGAAGCTCCCCGGCCTGCGACACAACTGTCAGCAAACTGTGGCGTTGTTGGACACTTTCCGTATCCCCTCTCTCTCACAAATTTTGAAAGCACAAATGAACCTCGCCACCTTGAATTCCCACTGGTGGAGGTGGAGAATCGCGGAGGCCCCGGAGAATATTGGGTCAGGCCCGCTACAAAAGGCGTTTACTGTACTTAGAACATAGAACAGTACAGCACAGAACAGGCCCTTCGGCCCTCAATGTTGTGCCGAGCCGTGATCACCCTACTCAAACCCACGTATCCACCCTATACCCGTAACCCAACAACCCCCCCCCTTAACCTTACTTTTATTAGGACACTACGGGCAATTTAGCATGGCCAATCCACCTAACCCGCACATCTTTGGACTGTGGGAGGAAACCGGAGCACCCGGAGAAAACCCACGCACACAGGGGGAGGACGTGCAGACTCCACACAGACAGTGACCCAGCCGGGAATCGAACCTGGGACCCTGGAGCTGTGAAGCATTTATGCTAACCACCATGCTACCCTGCTGCCACTTGCGGAGTGAAATGCATAGGCGCCACTGTGGAGGCACCGGAGAATTACGATTTGGCGTGACCCCAGTGTCCGCCACGGTTTCAGCATCAAAACACATTCTCCGCCCAATTGCCTCTCCCGATTTCGGGGTCGACCGATGGAGAATCCCACCCCTGATCGAAGTAAAGTACCTGGGCCAGGAACAAGCCAATGAATGCTGTACAATTAAAAAATGCTGCCATTAGGAGATTGAGGATAAGAGCAAAACCAAATAAACACCACTCAAACCAATTACCGTCTCCTGCCCTCAAACCCCCACTCCCGCCCCGCAACATGGCCTGTCCATTAGAGGCAAAAAATAACGCTGTGCTTTAAATTTTAGTGGTTTACATTGTTTGTTCACACTTTTGAAGGAGCTTTCATGCTCCTTCGCATTGTTGTCCTGATGAATTGCCTCTATTTTGGGTTTAGTCTGGTGAGACAATTGACCAATGTTTATAATTTCCTTGCTACTGGGTATAGAACATAGAATATAGAACATAGAACAGTACAGCACAGAACAGGCCCTTCGGCCCTCGATGTTGTGCCGAGCAATGATCACCCTACTTAAACCCACGTAACCCGTAACCCAACAATCCCCCCATTAACCTTACACTACGGGCAATTTAGCATGGCCAATCCACCTGACCCGCACATCTTTGGACTGTGTGTGTGGTATGTGTGTGGTATGTGTGGTGATCTAACTGCATTTATAATTACAATAATGTTTAAATTGTTAAATTCCTTCGCCCTGTCAATGTCGCCATGATGGATTTGTTCTGATGGTTTCTACATGATTGCTAATGTCGATAATCTGGTGAATTGTGCATGAGTAGTTCAGGTGTTGCCTGACTAGAGAATTGAACCACTGCAATCAATTGAATTCAGGGCAAAATAAATGTTGTAAACTCAATTTACTGTGATAATTTTCTGTTTCCGGTTCATTTAAATGGACTTGGGTTCAATTCTAGCTCAGGTGAATGGTCCGAGAATCTGTTGTTCCTGAGAACCCAAGTGAAATTCATTTGGGCGATCTTCATCTCCAGAGCAAAGTAATATGCTCACAGTTTAACAACCCTTTGGCGCCTCACCACCAGCCCTTTAGAACTATAGAATTCCTGCATGCAGAAGGAGGCCATTCGCCCCATTGAGTCGACCCTCTGAAAAAGCACCTTACCGAGGCCCCTTCCCCATTCTGTCCCCACAAGTCCCCATAAGTCCACCTGCGCATCTTTGGACACTAAGGGGCAGTTTAGCATGGCCAATCCACCTAACCTGCACATCTTTGGACTGTGGGAGGAAACAGGAGCACCCGAAGGAAACCCACAAAGACATGGGGAGAACATGCAAACTCCACACAGTCACCCAAGGCCGGAATTCAACCCGTGTCCCTGGTGCTGTGAGACAGCAGTGCTAACCACTGTGCCACCATGCTACCTATTTAATCTCTTCAATCCTCTCTACCTTACCACAGACCTTTTGTTTTTCCTTCCTACCCGCTCCCCCTTTCACCTGCTTAAAAGCTTACACATTTCAAGTTTTCCACAGTGTGATGGAAGGTCATTGACCCGAAATGTTAACTCTGTTTCTTTCTCCACAGATGCTGCAGGACTTGCTGAGTATTTGCAGCCTTTTCTGTTTTATTACAATGGACCGGCTGATCTTCTCTTGATCCTTCATTTTTGTGTAGTTGTATTCAACCTGACATCCAGGGTGAATTAGACACACTTTTGTTTAAATTACATCTTTATCATTGCAGCGATGTTGTGGACATGTCGATCAGTAAAGGTTACAACATAACCATAATGTGTACACATGTTGAAGCGATAATACTTTGGGGGTTAGCGTTGCCACATGATGCCTTTCAGCTACAGTCAAGAAAGAGCAAGATCTTAACACTAGAACGATTCCTCTTACAATAATGTCCTCAGATTAGTGTAAAACTGAATATTATCCATTAGCTGTGAAGTTCTTTGGGAAATCATAACTTTCTTTTATCATTCTTGCAGGTCGCTGGCTAGCCCGGCATTTATTATCCATCCATAATTGCCCTTGTGGAGTTGCTAGTGAACTGCCTTCTTGAACCTCTGCAGTCCATATGGTGTAGGTGCAATCACAGCGTTGTTGGATTGGAGGGAGTTCCAGGATTTAACCCAGCAACAGTGAAGGAACGGCGATATATTTCCAAGTTAGAGTGGTGAGTGGCATGGAGGGGAACTTACATGTGCCTGCTGCCCTTGCCCTTCTAGATTGTAGCAGTTGTGAGTTTGGAAGGCGCTCTCGAAGAAGCCTTGGTGAGTTCCTGCAAAGCATCGTGTTGATGATGCACTGTAATGGAGAGAGTGAATGTTTGTGGATGGGCTGCTAATCAAATGGGTTGCTTTGTTCTGAATGGTGTTGAGCTTCTTGAGTGCTGTTGGAGCTGTATATGTTAGGGCAAGGTGCAATGAAAATGCTAGATTTTTCTTTTACTCATTCATTTTCTATATCTTCCATGATCCCATCATCCAGATGGCTTAGTTACGTGTTCGTTAGGTACAGTGCACTTAGAGGGTCGGTTGAACTGGAAGCCAATTTGGCCCAGTTTAAAATATACAGATGTGACGTATATAATTATGTCAGCAAGCTATGCCCGATTTTACATTCCATGAAATGTCACATGCCTGATGTGATTTTTGGCATCACAGACTTATGTTACTGTAGATTTTGGGGCTTTGCAAATGACCTGTTTTTTTGAGGTACACTTCCTTCATGAATCAAACATACCCTTGGGTGAAAGTTCAAACAAGAGATTGCCTGATCTGCTGATGGAAAAGATGCCAACCTTGCAAGCGGGCTATTCCTGTAGCTGACCCAGCACCATTGACCCATAGCATGTGCCGTGTTTGTTATCAATAGTATTACTTCATGGAGAGGGGCTGTATTTCAATAAATTCAATTTGATCTTTTTCGACATTCGGTGTGCTTGTAATATGGTGGCCACAAAGCTTTCATTTATGGTATAACTCTAAAATATGATCCATATTCCATCAAATGCAGCACTCTATTAATTTTTTTCTTTATATTATCAGTATAGTGTGCTAAACTTGATTCATTCCTGACCTTTTTAGTGCACAAGAGATCATTAGCTGACTCTTGCAGAGATACCCTGGTGATAAATGTAGATCGTAAAAATGACACAAGTTAAACATTTTGGACCCTTTTTCAGGCAGTATGCTCCATTTTAATGATCTTCATTTAGACGATGCCTTAAGTGCACTCAGACCGTTCAAGAATACTTCATTATACCATTAGAAATGCACATATTTAAATAAAATTTAACGATAGCTAGTCATGGATGTGGAATGCGTGTACATTATATATTGTACAATTATATTTCTGAAAAGCCTTCAGAATCTAATAAAGTAGTACTTTTCTTATTCATTTAATTCATTTAATTGTAAATTTTAAATGATTTCACTTGCACCATTTACATATGTATCTTCCGCATGAGTCAATGCGTGGAAGAAAAAAAATTGCAAATGGATTATTGACCTCTGGCATGCCTATATTGAACCAACTAGGAGGATCAGAATTAAACCAGCAAGTAATATTGCGTCAGTGACCCACGAGACTCCAGATTATGTACTTTACCACTTTGAAGGCTTTTCTTTATTATTCACTCCCTGGAGGTGGGTATTGCTGGCTAAGCTGGCATATTTCGCCCATCTCCAGTTGCCCTTGAGGAGGTGGTGATGTGCCACCACCTTGAATTGTTGTTGCCTATGTGCTGAAGAAACTTCCTTCACGGCATTTGCTTCCCAGTAGATCGGATAAAGAAACAGCAAATGTTGAGAACAGACAGCAGATCCTTCAACATCTGAAATGCAAAAGGAACAGGATAACATCTCAGCTGGCTGTCGAAGTGCCTTCTGACAAGGAATCATAATGTGCTAACATAAATATACACTATTTCTGTTATTGTTCTCAAAAAACAGCTCCTGAGCAAGAATTCCATTGATGTTACACGCTATTGTGTTTTTATATTCAAGATTTTTTAAGGTGCATACATTTAAAAAAAATTTAGTGTACTCAATTCATTTTTTCCAATTAACGGGCAATTTAGCATGGCCAATCCACCTACCTTGCACATCTATGGGTTGTGGGGGCAAACACGCAAACGGGGCGAATGCGCAGACTCCACACGGACAGTGACCCAGAGCCAGGATTGAACCTGGGACCACGGCGCCGTGAGACTGCAGTGCTAACCACTGCGCCACCGTGCTGCTCGAAGGTGCATACATCTTAATTGAAATATTTAACCCATTTAATTAAAGTTTGATGACTCTAATTATTATGGGGATAATGTGGTGCACACTGTTGAACTCCTTGTTGGGCTGTAGTTTTTTTCTCGTTGTTGTGGAAAGTGACTAGAATTGGAACCTAATTCTTGGTGAAGACAAGAGGTGAAAGGCAACTAGAAAATATAATTGTCAACCATGATATAAATTGTCAAAAATCAGTGAGCTCAGAGTGCAGAGGTTTTTTGATTAAACCTTCATGATGCTCTATGAGATTTTTTCTACAGTAAAGGCACCATTATAAATACGACTCGTTGTTTGGAGAGTGTTGCCTTACATACACCTTTACTCAAATATTACATTGCCACAAATACACACTCTCCAATCTCACACACAGATCAAAGCATCTCTTCCGACTTTTGATGACCAGCACTTAATCACGATTGGAAAACTGTTTTAGTTAGAGATTTTTTGAATGATCTTGTAGGATTGCTCTGGAATGGCCTAATTAATATTTAGCCAATTTCTAACTAAATTATGCAACTAAAACTGCTACAGTACAGATAGAGTGTTCATCGTATTGCATCAGAATGTTAATTTTGTTTAATTATAATGAACAAATGTACGAAAATTGAACATTAAATTCTTGTAGGAAATGTTCTGTTTAACGAGGCACTGATTTCTTAGAGTATTGAAAAATGTTCCTGTTTTGGAAAAAGCGTAAGAGCAGTATTGTTTCATCAAGGCAAGTAACATCTTCTGCCATTCTTATTGTGTTAGGACTACATAAGCAAACAAGATTTTCAAATATCTTTATGAAGGTGATGTCCTTTGTAACAGCAAACTCATATATTTTGCCTGACATTCCTCAGCATTTAAAGAAATGCATTTTCCAGTGAGTGTGCATTACTATTGTGAGAGAGACACTCAATGTTAATCCAGGTTTGTTAGCATTAGTCACAGGTGCAGAAACCCTCCCTGCTACATGTACCACTCCCCTGAATTTGGCTATTTAGCCGAAGTGCTATGGCCTTCTGTCAGGGTAGGATATTTCCATTTGCAGCATGGAATAATTTCCGATTGTGAAATATATTAATACAAACATCACTCGAAGGTCACAACTTGATGCAATTTGTTCACTGCTGTCATCATTGTAGTCTGTTGTTCTTAACTTAATACCAGAGATTTTGTTTTATTCATCCTTGGGCTGCGGGTATCACTGGCTAAGTCAGCATTTTTCAATCTCTAATTGCCCTTGAGAAGGTGATGGTGAACTGTCTTTTTGAACAGCTGCAGTCCATGTGGTGTAGGTATACCCACTGTGCTGTTCGGGAGGGAGTTGCAGCATTTTGACTCAGCAACAGCAGTGAAGGAGCGGCGATATATTTGGATGATGAATTACTTGGAGGGGAATGTCTGGGTGGTAGTGTTCTCAGGAATCTGCTGCCTTTGTCCTTCGAGATGATAGTGATGCTGGCTTTGAAAGGTGTTGTCTAAAGAGCCTTGGTGAGTTCCTGCAGTGCATCTTGTCGCTGGTACAAACTGATGCACCGGTGATCAGGGAGTGAATGTTTGTGGATGGGTTGGCAATCAGGTGGGCTGCTTTGTCCTGGATGGTGTTGAGCTTCTGGAGTTGGAGCTGCACCCATCCAGGCAAGTGGGGAGTATTCCATCACACTCCTGACCTGAGCCTTTGTTGGTGGTGGACAGGCTTTGGGGAGTCATGAGGTGATTTACTCACTACAGGATTCCGAGCCTCTAACATGCTCTTGTAGTCACAATATTTATATGGCTAGTCTAGTTCAGTTTCTGATCAATGGTAACTCCAAGGAAGTTAACAGTACAGATTCAGTGATGGTAATGCCATTGAATGTCATGGGGAAATGGCTAAATTTTCTCTTGTTGGAGATGGTCGTCCCCTTTCAATGGTGTGTGGCATGAATGTTACTTGCCACTTGTCAATCTAAGTCTGGATGTTGTCCAGGTCATGTTGTATTTGTGATGTGTGGGCATCACGGTGGCCTAGTGGTTAGCACAGCTGCCTCACGGCACTGAGGTCCCAGGTTTGATCCCGGCTCTGGGTCACTGTCCGTGTGGAGTTTGCACATTCTCCCCGTGTCTGCATGGGTTTCACCCCCACAACCCAAAGATGTGCAGGGTAGGTGGATTGGCCATGCTAAATTGACCCTTATTTGGAAAAATTAATTGGGTAATCTAAATTTTAAAAAAAGTATTTGTGATGTGGAGATACCAGCGTTGGACTGGGTGGGCAAGTAAGAAGTCTTACAACACCAGGTTAAAGTCCAACAGGTTTTTTTCGAATCACTAGCTCTCGTAGTGCAGCTCCTTCATCAGATGAATGTCTGGGTGGTAGTGTTCTCAGGAATCTGATGGAATCTGAGGATTCCCATTCACCTGAGGAAGGAGCTGCGCTTCCAAAGCTAGTCATTCGAAAGAAACCTGTTGGACTTTAACCTGGTGTTGTAAGACTTCTTGTTGTATTTGGACATGGACTGCTTTAGTATCTGAGGTGTCACGAATGGTGCTAATATTGTACAATCATCAGCGAACATCTCCAGTTCTGACCTTATGTTGGAAAGGAGGTCATTGATGAATGTCATCTGAGAGTACCCTTTAAGAAATGAGTGTTTAAGAAATGTACCTTTAAGAAATGAAGCTACTCATGTTACTGGAGTGATGTCAGAGTGTGGGTGGAGCTGTGCTCCACTTCTGCTTTTTAGTTTCAGTTTGAGAAAGCTTGGGTGTGTGTGTTTTTCAGTGAGCTGAATCTGAAGTTGAAAGTGAGCTGCACTGCTGTTGATCTTTTCCATCAAAAGACTATCTACGGACCATTTTGGTGAACTCAGAATTGTAAAAAGGTCTCAGTATTGAATATAAATTTAACGTGCTCCTGTTTGAATGTTTATTAAGTCTTTTGGATGTTAAAAGGACAGCATACAGGTTATTTAGTGTTGTATTCTTTGGGGGGTGTACTTGATTTACTGGTTGCTAAGATATTCACTGTTTGTCTTAAAAAGGTTAACTTCAGTTCATAGAATAAACATTGTTTTGTTTTTAAAAAATACTGGTCCATTTTCTGCTGTACCATACCTGTAGAGTGGGCCGTGTGCTCCCCATACCACAATCTATTAAAAGTTGTGGGTCAGGTAAACTCCATGATACACTTTGAGGTTCTCTAAACCCTGGACCATAACAATTGGGGGCTCCAGGGGGATAAAAGTCTATCTATTGGATTGGCTTAGTGAACTTAAAGACAGTGAGGGGTGAGCATATTGTGGTTGCTTTTCAGGTGTGGTATTCTAGTTTAAGTGGGGAGTGTGTTGTGGACAATGGCTCTTTCAGAGGCTCAGAAGTTTTTGGGGGTGCACACGGTCACAGGCAGTACCTTACGGACAGAGACTAAAAGCAGACTTAGATTTGGGAAATACATTGCAGTTAACATTACCTGACAAAATGCGAAAAGATGGTGTGAAAGATCATACAGATACAGTTTGACTCATTGGAAATGGCACAAATTCAGTTGCAAATTAAACAAATGGTACATGAGAAAGAATTAACGCAGCTTGAATACGAAAGAGAGAGCGGAAAGAGAAAGAGAGAGAGGAAAGAGAAAGAGAGAAGGAAAGAGAAAGGAAAAGAAAAGGAGAAAGATTAAAGGAGAAAAGAAAGAATAGCCCTAGCAGAACAAAAAGAAAGAGAAAGTGAGATACAGATCAGGGAAAAAATAAAGAGAGGGAGTTTGAACTTGAAACATGACAATCAGTTAAAATTGTCAGACGAAAAGGGAAATGTACAGTTGGATGATAGCGATGAGGATAGTGAGAAAGAGCGTCAAAGTCAAAGGCGAGGCAGGGATCTATTTAAATATGTCCAAGCATTGCCAAGGTTTGACGAGAAGGAAGTGGAAGTCTTTTTCATTTCATTTGAGAAGGTAGCTAAACAAATGAAATGGCCACAGGACATGTGGATGTTACTGATTCAAACAAAGCTGGCAGGCAGAGCTAGTGAAGTGTTTGCATCACTGCCTGAGAAGGTATCTGGGACATATGAGGAGGTGAAAAATCCATCTTAGGTGCATATGAACTAGTGCCTGAAGCCGACAGACAAAGGTTTCGAAATTTAAGGAAAGAATTTGGTCAAACATACATGGGGTGCAATTCTCCGCACTCACGACGGTGCGGAGAATAGCGGGGTTCGTAAAATTTTACGGCCACGCTAGTCTGACGCCCTCCCGCTATTCTCCCCCCCCCCCACGCCCGACTCCCGATACGAATCGCTGCCGCCGTTTTTTTACGGCCAGCAGCGATTCTCAGCTGGCCGATGGGCCGAGTTCCAAGCCCTTTACGGCTGTTTTTACGAACAGCAATCACACCTGGTCTGGCCGTTCGTAAAAACGGCCGTAAAGTGCAGATTTTTAAAACCATGGCACCGATTGGCACGGCAGTACCACGGCCGTGCCAAGGGTGCCATGGGCCCGCGATCGGTGGGCACCGATCGCGGGCAGCGGGTCCGATACCCGCACACTCTTTGTCCTTCCGCCGCCCCGCTGTATCACTTCGCGGGGCAGCTGAGGGGCATCCCGGCCCCAAATGCGCGATGACGTCATCCGCGCATGCGAGGCTGATGTCACGTGACGCGTCAGCCGGCGCAAACTCTGGCAAGCGGGCTTAACGAAATTCGTTAAGCCCGCGATGCCGGAGTTTACGGCGGCGGCATGCTAGCCCCGACCGGGGACCAGAATCGTTTCCCGGTCGGGGAGGGGGAGGCTGGCGTCAAACCCGCCCGGATTTGACGCCAGCCTTACGATTTCTCCCTCTCTGGGAGAATCGCGCCCATGGAGTTTGAAACGATCAAACAGAGTAATTTTGATAGGTGGATAAGGGCTTTGAAAACAGATCAAACGTATGAAGCTCTCAGAGAAATTATACTTTTGGAGGAGTTTAAAAATTCAATTCCAGATGTAGTGAGAACTCATGTGAAGAGCAGAGCGTTAAAACTGCGAGATTAGCAGCAGAAATGGCAGATGATTATGAATTAGTTCATAAATCAAAGCTTGGTTTCCGACATCAGTTTCAGCCTGTGAGGGATAGAAACTGGGGACATGAGAAATACTCAAGTGGTAAAAGTAAAGGTGGAGTTTAATGTAGAGAAGTGTGAGGTGATTCACTTTGGAAAGAATAACAGGAATGCGGAATATTTGGCTAATGGTAAAATTCTTAGCAGTGTGGATGAGCAGAGGGATCTCGGTGTCCATGTACATAGATCCCTGAAAGTTGCCACCCAGGTTGATAGGGTTGTGAAGAAGGCCTATGGTGTGTTGGCCTTTATTGGTAGAGGGATTGAGTTCCGGAGCCATGAGGTCATGTTGCAGCTGTACAAAACTCTGGTACAGCCGCATTTGGAGTATTGCGTACAGTTCTGGTCGCCTCAGTATAGGAAGGACGTGGAAGCTTTGGAACGGGCGCAGAGGAGATTTACCAGGATGTTGCCTGGTATGGAGGGAAAATCTTATGAGGAAAGGCTGATGGACTCGAGGTTGTTTTCGTTAGAGAGAAGAAGGTTAAGAGGTGACTTAATAGAGGCATACAAAATGATCAGAGGGTTAGATAAGGTGGACAGTGAGAGCCTTCTCCCGCGGATGGAGGTGGCTAGCACGAGGGGACATAGCCTTAAATTGAGGGGTAATAGACATAGGACAGACGTCAGAGGTAGGTTTTTACACAAAGAGTGGTGAGGCCATGGAATGCCCTACCTGCAACAGTAGTGAACTCGCCAACATTGAGGGCATTTAAAAGTTTATTGGATAAGCATATGGATGATAATGGGATAGTGTAGGTTAGATGGCCTTTAGTTTTTGACTTCCCATGTCGGTGCAACATCGTGGGCCGAAGGGCCTGTACTGCGCTGTATCGTTCTACGTTCTATGTTCTATCTGATGGCAGATAATAAGGAGAGTGTACCTCAGATTAAAAAAGAAATCCAGGAGGGTGGAAAAGAAATGAAAAGTTTCAAATGTTTTCACTGTAATGAACAAGGCCATGTAAAGCCTGATGTGGTAAAACAGGATAAGACAGTAGGGTTTGTTAAAGTGGTAAAGGAAAGCCCAAGTGAAGCGAAGGAGGTGTGAAAGATCATACAGCCTGATCAAGAGGTGATTGATAAGAAAGTGCCAGATCTCTTTAAAGAATTTACTTGTGTGGGTAAAGTTTACTCATGTGCATCAGGAGGAGCAGGTAAAGAAGTCACATGGCAGGAGATCCCAGACACGTGTCATGCTCCTCGTGTGCGATGTGGGAGCTCAGGGACACGTCCACTGTCCCTGGCTCCTTCATGTGCAAGAAGTGTGTTCAGTTGCAGCTCTTGTTAGACCGCTTGACGGCTCTGGAGCTGCGGATGGACTCACTTTGGAGTATCCGCGATGCTGAGGAGGTCGTGGATAGCACGTTTAGCGAGTTGGTCACACCGCAGGTGAAGGGTACTGAGGGAGATAGAAAATGGGTGACCAAAAGAAAGAGCAAGAGTAGGAAGGCAGTGCAGGTGTCCCCTGCGGTCATCTCCCTGCAAAACAGATATACCGCTTTAGATACTGTTGAGGGAGATGGCTCACCAGGGGAAGGCAGCAGCAGCCAGGTTCATGGCACCGTGGCTGGCTCTGCTGCACAGCAGGGCAGGAAGAAAAATGGCAGGGCTATAGTGATAGGGGACTCGATCGTAAGGGGAATAGACAGGCGGTTCTGTGGACGCAATCGAGACTCCAGGATGGTACGTTGCCTCCCTGGTGCAAGGGTCAAATATGTCTTGGAGCGGCTGCAGGACATTCTGGGGGGGGGGGGGGGGGGGGGAGGGTGAACAGACAGCTGTCGTGGTGCACATAGGCACCAACGATATAGGTAAAAAACGGGATGAGGTCCTACAAGCGGAATTCAGGGAGTTAGGAGTTAAACTAAAAAGTAGGACCTCAAAGGTTGTAATCTCAGGATTGCTACCAGTGCCACGAGCCAGTCAGAGTAGGAATGTCAGGATAGATAGGATGAATGCGTGGCTCGAGAGATGGTGCAAGAGGGAGGGATTCAAATTCTTAGGGCATTGGGGGAGGTGGGACCAGTACAAACCGGACGGTCTGTACCTGGGCAGGACTGGAACCGATGTCCTAGGGGGATGTTTTCTAGAGCTGTTGGGGAGGGTTTAAACTAATGTGGCAGGGGGATGGGAACCGATGCAGGAAGTTGGAAGGTAGTAAAACAGGGACAGAAGCAAAAGGAAGTAAGGGGGAAAGTGCAAGGCAGAGAAGACATAGTCAAAAATCTAAAAGGGCGACAGTACAAGGTACAGTGACTGAGGGGAGCTCAGTGAATAGGCCCAGTAATAACAAAAGGAATAAAACTGGAGATGTTAAGATTCAAAACAGAGGTAAAAAAACCAACATAAGTGTACTTTACCTGAGTGCTCGTAGTATTCGGAATAAAGTAAATGAGTTGATGGCACAAATCATCGTAAATGACTATGATTTAGTGGCCATTACTGAAACATGGTTAAAGGATGGTCACGACTGGGAGTTAAATATCCGAGGGTATCAAACTATTCGGAAGGGCAGAGTGGATGGTAAGGGAGGTGGTGTTGCTCTGTTATTTAAGGATGACATCCGGGCAATAGTAAGGGATGACATCGGTGCTATGGAGGATAAGGTTGAATCCATTTGGGTGGAAATCAGGAATTGTAAGGCGAAAAAGTCACTGATAGGAGTAGTCTATCGGCCACCAAATAGTAACGATATGGTGGGGCAGGCAATAAACAAAGAAATAACTGATGCATGTAGAAATGGTACAGCAGTTATCATGGGGGATTTTAATCTACATGTCAATTGGTTTAACCAGGTCAGTCTAGGCAACCTTGAGGAGGAGTTTATAGAATGTATCCGCGATAGTTTCCTAGAACAGTATGTAATGGAACCTACGAGGGAACAAGCGGTCCTAGATCTTGTCCTGTGTAATGAGACAGGATTGATTCATGATCTCACAGTTAGGGATCCTCTCGGAAGGAGCGATCACAATATGGTGGAATTTAAAATACAGATGGAGGGTGAGAAAGTAAAATCAAATACTAGTGTTTTGTGTTTAAACAAAGGAGATTACAAGGGGATGAGAGAAGAACTAGCTAAGGTAGACTGGGAGCTAAGACTTTATGGTGGAACAGTTGAGGAACAGTGGAGAACCTTCCAAGCGATTTTTCACAGTGCTCAGCAAAGGTTTATACCAACAAAAAGGAAGGACGGAAGAAAGAGGGAAAATCGACCGTGGATATCTAAGGAAATAAGGGAGAGTATCAAATTGAAGGAAAAGCATATAAAGTGGCAAAGATTGCTGGGAGATTAGAGGACTGGGAAATCTTTAGGGGGCAACAGAAAGCTACTAAAAAAGCTATAAAGAAGAGTAAGATAGAGTATGAGAGTAAACTTGCTCAGAATATAAAAACAGACAGTAAAAGGTTTTACAAATATATAAGACAAAAAAGAGTGGCTAAGGTAAATATTGGTCCTTTAGAGGATGAGAAGGGAGTTTTAATAATGGGAAATGAGGAAATGGCTGAGGAACTGAACAGGTTTTTTGGGTCGGTCTTCACAGTGGAAGACACAAATAACATGCCAGTGACTGATAGAAATGAGGCTATGACAGGTGAGGACCTTGAGAGGATTGTTATCACTAAGGAGGGAGTGATGGGCAAGCTAATGGGGCTAAAGGTAGACAAGTCTCCTGGCCCTGATGGAATGCATCCCAAAGTGCTAAAAGAGATGGCTAGGGAAATTGCAGATGCACTAGTGATAATTTACCGAAATTCACTAGACTCTGGGGTGGTCCCGGTGGATTGGAAATTAGCAAACGTGACGCCACTGTTTAAGAAAGGAGATAGGCAGAAAGTAGGAAATTATAGGCCAGTGAGCTTAACTTCGTTAGTAGGGAAGATGCTGGAATCTATCATCAAGGAAGAAATTGCGAGGCATCTGGATAGAAATTGTCCCATTGGTCAGACGCAGCATGGGTTCGTAAAAGGCAGGTCATGCCTAACTAATTTAGTGGAATTTTTTGAGGACATTACCAGTGCAGTAGATAACCGGGAGCCGATGGATGTGGTATACCTGGATTTCCAGAAAGCCTTTGACAAGGTGCCACACAAAAGGTTGCTGCATAAGATAAAGATGCATGGCATTAAGGGTAAAGTAGTAGCATGGATAGAGGATTGGTTAATTAATAGAACGCAAAGAGTTGGGATAAATGGGTGTTTCTCTGGTTGGCAATCAGTAGCTAGTGGTGTCCCTCAGGGATCCGTGTTGGGCCCACAATTGTTCACAATTTACATAGATGATTTGGAGTTGGGGACCAAGGGCAATGTGTCCAAGTTTGCAGATGACACTAAGATGAGTGGTAAAGCGAAAAGTGCAGAGGATACTGGAAGTCTGCAGAGGGATTTGGATAGGTTAAGTGAATGGGCTAGGGTCTGGCAGATGGAATACAATGTTGACAAATGTGAGGTTATCCATTTTGGTAGGAATAACAGCAAACGGGATTATTATTTAAACGATAAAATATTAAAGCATGCTGCTGTTCAGAGAGACTTGGGTGTGCTAGTGCATGAGTCACAGAAGGTTGGTTTACAAGTGCAACAGGTGATTAAGAAGGCAAATGGAATTTTGTCCTTCATTGCTAGAGGGATGGAGTTTAAGACTAGGGAGGTTATGTTGCAATTGTATAAGGTGTTAGTGCGGCCACACCTGGAGTATTGTGTTCAGTTTTGGTCTCCTTACTTGAGAAAGGACGTACTGGCGCTGGAGGGGGTGAAGAGGAGATTCACTAGGTTAATCCCAGAGCTGAAGGGGTTGGATTATGAGGAGAGGTTGAGTAGACTGGGACTGTACTTGATGGAATTTAGAAGGATGAGGGGGGATCTTATAGAAACATTTAAAATTATGAAGGGAATAGATAGGATAGATGCGGGCAGGTTGTTTCCACTAGCCGGTGACAGCAGAACTAGGGGACATAGCCTCAAAATAAGGGGAAGTAGATTTAGGACTGAGTTTAGGAGGAACTTCTTCACCCAAAGGGTTGTGAATCTATGGAATTCCTTGCCCAGTGAAGCAGTTGAGGCTCCTTCATTACATGTTTTTAAGGTAAAGATAGATAGTTTTTTGAAGAATAAAGGGATTAGGGGTTATGGTTTTCGGGCCGGAAAGTGGAGCTGAGTCCACAAAAGATCAGCCATGATCTAATTGAATGGCGGAGCAGGCTCGAGGGGCCAGATGGCCTACTCCTGCTCCTAGTTCTTATGTTCTTATTAATTGTAAGAGATACAGGAGCCAGTCAATCTTTAATGGTAAAAGATGAGGAGTTATGTAGTTTGGGAAGAATATTGCCAGAAAAGGTGGTAATATGTGGAATTCAGGGTGAGAGGAGTAGCGCTCCATTATATAAGGTAAGGTTGGAAAGTCCAGTGAAGAGTGGCGAAGTGATAGTAGGAGTAATAGAGAAACTATCTTTCCAAGAATACAGTTTATCTTGGGGAATGATATAGCTGGATCACAGGTGGGAGTGATGCCTACTGTGGTTGATAAGCCCGTGCAAAATCAGACAACTGAAGTATTGAAGGACGAATATCCTGGATTGTGTGGTAACAAGGTCGCAAAGTCACAGGTTAAGACAAGAGGAGAAATAAAAGAGTGAAGATGAAGTTGAAGTGCAATTGTCACAAATGATTTTTAATCAGATGGTTGAAAAAGAACAAGAACAGGTGGAGAATGAGGCAGATATTTTTAGTTCAGGAAAATTGGCGGAGTTACAACAAAAAGATCTAGAAATAAAACGGATGTATCAGAAAGCATATGTGGAAGAGGAATCTGCGTGTATACCAGAGTGTTATTACCATAAAAGTGATGGCTTGATGAGAAAATGGAGACCTTTACATATGCAGGTGGATGAGAAGTGGGCAGAGGTTCATCAAGTAGTATTGCCAATAGGGTATAGAAAGGAGGTGTTGCGAGTTGCACATGAGGTACCGGTGGGAGGTCATTTGGGGATAAGGAAAACTCAAGCTAAAACCCAGAAACATTTTTATTGGCCTGGACTATATAAAGACGTAGTTAAATTTTGTCAATCATGTCACACATGTCAAGTGATAAGGAAGCCTCAAGCAGTGATAAAACCAGTGCCCTTAATACCCATTCCAGCATTTGAGGAAGGGTCCTAATTGATTGCGTAGGACCACTTCCTAAAACAAAAAGTAGGCATCAATATCTTTTGACTATAATGGATGTGTCTACTAGGTTTCCAGAGGCCATTCCAGTACATAATATTATAGCTAAAGAAATTGTGGAGGAATTACTTGAATTCTTTACGAGATATGGGCTACCCACAGAAATACAATCGGATCAAGGATCAAATTTTACCTCCAGGTTATTCAAATAAGTTATGGATAGCTTAGGAATAAAACAATTTAAGTCAACTGCGTTGGTAAGTACTAAAATGGCTATACATGATGTAGATGTGGGAAATGCTGTTCTGATCAAACAACATCCACACAGACTTAACCCTTTAAAATTAGCACAGGTTAACAAAGAGATTGAGAGTATGCTTAAAAATGGCATAATTGAAGTGGGTTGCAGCCAATGGAGCTCACCCATAGTGATGGTGCCTAAACCAGACGGTACCCAACGGTTGTGTGTGGACTATAGAAAGTCTGTATGGATGTTGTTTGATCAGAACAGCATTTCCCACATCTACATCATGTATAGCCATTTTAGTACTTCCCAATTTATCTCCACAAACTTGCCCATGTGATATCAATATCCCTTTCAGGTCAGTCAGTTTTTCCTCTGGAAGGTAACTCAACAATTTATCCCAATTTTTAAGAACATCCTCATTTTCCAATTTATTTTGAGGTATGTCAAATTCACAGTCATCTGGATTTGGTTCGTCACTCTGAGTTACAATCATTAAAACCTCCTCCTTTTTCTCTCCTTCCCTTTCAAAGTACCTTGTAATGCAGTTACAAGAACTGACTCTTATCCTATCCCACATTTGGAGGATTGCATTGAGAAAGTGTACCTTTAAGAAATGAAGCTGCTCATGTTACTGGAGTGATGTCAGAGTGTGGGTGGAGCTGAGCTCCACTTCTGCTTTTTAGTTTCAGTTTGAGAAAGCTTGGGTGTGTGTGTTTTTCAGTGAGCTGAATCTGAAGTTAAAAGTGAGCTGCACTGCTGTTGATCTTTGCCATCAAATGACTATCTATGGATCATTTGGGTGAACTCAGAATTGTAAAAAGGTCTCAGTATTGAATATAAATCTAATGTGCTCCTGTTTGAATGTTTATTAAGTCTTTTGGATGTTAAAAGGACAGTGTACAGGTTATTTAGTGTTGTATTCTTTGGGGGGTGTATTTAATTTACTGGTTGCAAAGATATTCGCTGTTTGTTTTAAAAAGGTTAACTTGAGTTCATAGAATAAACATTATTTTATTTTTAAAAACCACTGGTCCATTTTCTGCTGTACCATACCTGTAGAGTGAGCCATGTGCTCCCCATACCACAATCTATTAAAAGTTGTGGGTCAGGTGAACTCCATGATACACTTTCGGGTTCTCTAAACCCTAGCCCATAACATGAAGCAGCTGCAGATAGTTGGGCTTAGGACACTACCCTGAGGAACTCCTGTAGTGATGTCCTGGAACTGAGATGATTGACCTTCAACAACCACAAAACCACAACCATCTTCCTTTGTGTTAGGTAGGATTCCAAACAGCGGACAGCTTTCCCTGATTCCCATTGACTCCAGCTTTACGAGGGCGGCTTGATGTCAATTAATTGTCCAAAAATAAAATTATACATTCAATCTACAAATAGCGACGTGAAGCGGTGATGGTCAGGGGAGCAAATTTTGGGCAAATAATGGGAGTGAGGGATAAATAATTTGGCATGTTGGGATAGCTTTAAAATGTTTACTTGGTGAGAATCAATGTGGTTGAATATGTTTTTTTCACTTTGCAGATACCGGAAAATGAAAAATTGACTTTTTTTCATATTTTTAATCAGAAATAAATGGAGTTAAACTGTTTGACCACTATAAACAGATCATTTCAGCACTATAATAGATTCCTAATTATTTTCACAGTGTAAAAATATCAATATATTCTCTGAGTGTTGGAGGTATCGTCACAGCCTGACAATGTGATAATTAACTGCAGTAAAAATAAAACTAGAACTGATGGCAGTTAATTATCACTTACTAGGCTGTGCTACAGAATGCTATTCACACTTGTGGAAGAATTCATTGAAATGTAGTGTAATTTACTCGATAAGCACTGTGTAGAGGGAAAAACATGGGCTAAAGTTTGACATCCCATTATAACTGGGTTGGAATTTATTTTTAACCAGTTCAGACCTATTTTACCCTCAACGTCTTTGTTGTGCTGTTGCAATTTCTTTTAAAAAACTTTTAAAAAGAGATGAACTTTCCTGTGACCGAAGAAAGAACCAAAGGACAAGATTATCCATTTTAAGGCTTTTACTGTACCAAATTAAAATCAACACACGTCAAACATCCATTGCCAGGCAACTATTTCGTAAAAGGTATGAGAAAGGTCAATTTTGCATTGACTAATGAATGCAACTGAAACATATCTTACAAAACCCTTTCACTGAGCACCACGTTTCTGCTCGATATGTAGCATTTGAGGAACAGTCCCTCAGCCACTCCCAACTCCCCAACAGGTTTATTCTCCCACAGTGTGCTCCGACTATCATTCTGCCCAACTCTGACACATTGGACATTAAATTTGTCTTCGGTGGTACATTAAAATGGGAAGTAACATGCTGGCGGCCCATCTTACACTCAAAACTAATCAAAAAGAAAAGTGACTGGAGTGTAAGAGGAGCAGTGATGTCCTAAGATTAATATCACCCTTATATACAGCATAAGTGTGACTCTGCTCCACCAATAAATACAGATGGCTAAAAATTAATCTGTGCTGTTAATTAGGTGCAGGGCTCATGGTTTGTTACTGCCCCGGTTATTGCCGGTGCCTGTTCTGCTGGATGTGGGCAATATATAGACATCTGCTTTCTCCTCACTACAATGATTGTGGTATGCAGTCCAGTATGACCCACACTGTCAGTTAGCTACACACACAATCAAAGAGCTGCGAAGTTAACATGTGTCCCAGCTGTCCTCCAACCCTTAAAGGCAGACACTCTTAAATTAAGCTGCAATGGAACATACAAATCTGAAAACAATTGGAACTGAAACATTCAAGGTGAAGGAGAATGGAGCAGAAACGCAGGGAGAGGGCTCCAAAACTCATCAAATCTGTTCTGCCATCTGACCCTAAATTGGAAATCCAGTCTATTGTCCTGATTTGGAGGAACAAGGCCACCTTCTGGAAGCCAAACATTTTGCAGTTTCAAACCTGCCCAAGCCTAAGCTTTTAAATGAATACAAGGCACAATGTATTCATTTTAAATGTGTTTATGTACAACATTATTTCTTGCCTCTATCTATTTTTTTCTACCGTTATATAATTTCAGTAACATTGGATAATTTTCATCACATGATTGCACATCAGGTTCCAGTTTGTTTCCCACTGATCATTTTTATAGCACATTAACTTGCAGAGAAAGTTAACTAATGGTTGGTTTTGAAAGTCGTTGATTGCCCAATCAATTTATTGGAATCACACTCATCATAATGGATTTCATTTCCAATGGATGATGACATGTAACTATGTCCACAGTGGCATGGCTGATATTAGCTGTTCAACATGTGCAGAATTATAGATATAAAAATAAATCCTAGCAGCCCATAACACAGGAAGTTGCTGCTCCCATATTCCATTTCATAAATTTATAATATTTGCAATTTTGCAGGATATGAAAATGAAAATCGCTTTATAGTCACGAGTAGGCTTCAATGAAGTTACTGTGAGAAGCACCTAGTCGCCACATACCGGCGCCTGTCCGGGGAGGCTGGTACGGGAATCGAACCGTGCTGCTGGCCTGCTTGGTCTGCTTTAAAAGCCAGCGATTTAGCCCAGTGAGCTAAACCAGCCCCTATCATATCATATCGGAATAACAATCTCACATGTCAAATGACCTCTTAAGTGCAATGGCTGTCGTTCTGTCCCAGTAATATTCTCCAAACAGAAATAAATCAATGACCAATCTATTTTAAGATGGCATTGGATGAAGGGTGGATATGAGAACATTTTTTGCCAATCTAGAATCACAAAAAGTAGAGAAAGGGTTCAGATGACAATTAAGATAACTTTTTAATTTTCCAGAAGGTGGCACTTAAACCTTTTCCTGGGTTTACATTTGAAAACAATTCAGTTAATCTGGGGCAAGCAACGGTTTAAGAACAGTAGCTGGATGTGTTATGTTAATTTGTAATATAATATATTGTGCCTATTATGAGGATTGTCTACCTAGTGACCAAAGGTTTCTATAGAGTGATAGAATCCGAACTGTGTAGCAGGAGGCCATTTGGTCAATGGAGTATCCACTGACCCCCGAAAAGATCCCCCTACCTAGGCCCGCTCTCCCACCCTAGCCATTGACTCTGGCTGCACCACCCGCTGCCTTGGGAAAGTGGGCAGCCTAATCAAAGACCCCTCCCAGTCAGGTTATTCTCTCTTCCAACCTCTTCCATCAGGCAGGAGATACAGAAGTCTGAGAACACGCACTAACAGGTTCAAAAACAGCCTCTTCCCTGCTGTTAACAGACTCCTAAATGACCCTTTTATGGGCTGAACTGGATTTCACATATCTTCTCCACTGAGTAGTATACACTCCGTATGTTCATCCGATGCCTGTATGTCTGAATGTACATTGTGTATTTATGTATGCTTTTTCATGTATGGGACAATCTGTCTGGACTGTACGCAGAACGATACTTTTCACTGTACCTCGGTACGCATGACAATAAACAAATCTGAATCCAATCCAAATCCCCACCTTAACCTGCACATCTTTGGACACCAAGAGACAATTTAGCATGGCCAATCTACCTAACCTACACTTCTTTGGACCGTGGGAGGAAACCGGAGCACCCAAAGGAAACCCACACAGACACGGGGGGGAAAGTGCAAAGTCCAAACAGACAGTCACCCATGGCCGGAATCAAACCTGGGTCCCTGACGCTGTGAGGCAGCAGGTGCTAACCCCTGTGCCACCGTGTTGACTTCCTCATTAATGAAGCATTTGAGGTATGATATTTTTCAAAGTGTATATTTTTATGTTTGCCATCATATAACACAAAACTTCTTGAAACAATCCAATTGTCATTCCATAACATTGAATTAAGAACTGTTTTCATTTGGGAAACACCTTTAAACATCTGTTGCTGCTTCAGGGATTTAAGGGAAAACAGGCTACTCAACCAAATAATATCAGAAAAATGATCAAACGTGGGTGAAAATATAGACTTTAAGAAGGCTTTTGCAGGAAGAGTGGGAAGCGGAGAAGCATTGAGGCTTATATGGAGTTGAAAGTATCAGAGAAGATGGAAGTTGAAAGCTTGTCTCAGAGTTGGGAAGAGCATCAAGGATTCAACCAGTTGGTTCACCATGAGGCGGTGGCCAGGAAAAGGGATACAGTTGGTGGCAAAGAGATGGAATCAAAGGCGCACTTCAAATATTTAAAATTGGTTCATTGAGAGAATTCTCATCCCTTTGCTTTGTGTTCAGATTCCACACCAGAGACCTAAGCATATAATCTAGGCTTGTGTTTCCCAACCTTTTTTCCCAATGTGACTCCATATTAATTCCTCATATGACCCCCAGAATGAAAACTGGGGAGAAGGAGAGAGTGTGAGAGAGTTTGAGAGAGTTGTTGAGCTGGGGGAATGTTGTTGAGAGTGGAGGGAGGGAGATGGAGATTTGAGCGGGATGGGATGAATGGTTGATTGGGGCAATTGTTGGGTTTCCCCTGAAAAAAGTGAAGTTCTAACTTTTTACCTTGAGGCCTCAGAACTCGTGATCCCAAAATCCCGGCCCGCAACCCCACTGGGGGAGGTCACAGCCCACAGTTTGGGAACTCTTAATTTACTGGAGGAGAGCATATATTCTCTCTCTTGGGGCAGAATTATATGCTGCCCCCTCCAGGAAATTTCTGAGGCGGGGGAGGGTGGAGCTCAAAATTGAATGGACAGGATTACCCCCGGAAACCCGCCTGTCCAAACCCAGATGCAATTTTGCACTTTGGCGGGCAGAGCCTTGGGTGGACATCTCACCCTTTCACCTATTCAAGCTAATTCACTGACATGCCTTATTACGCCCAGCCTCTATTTTTAGGCTGGCGGGTGCTGGTAGGGTTGGAAACTGACAAAAAACTTTTCCCCATCTCGGATGGGAAAGGTGGGATCGCCACATTTTGAAGGCCCCCTCAGATTTTGAGCGCCTTCCCCACCGGGAATTTGGAGTTCCGGGACCCCCTCACCCCCTGGCCTACCCCCGAATGCCACGATTGCCTTCCTCAACCTCCCAGGGAGTCTCCTACAATCTCGCACTCAGGATCCCAGGCTTTAACTTTTCAATGGTCCTGGGACTTAGTTCCAGGCAGAGCACTGCAGTACCATTTCTGGCCACTGCTGCGCTGTGCCTGACTGGGTTGAAGAGCCATCAGCCAATCTGATTGGGTGACTGCTTTCACAAGTGGGGCTTCCTTCCAAGGGCAAATGGAAGTCCTTCCCACTGCCAATCAATACTCAAGTGAACATTAAGCGGCAGTGGGAGATTCAGAGTTGGCGTTTGCGCGTTAAATGCCAACTCTCGGGATGGCGAGCGCCAATTGCTCCCCGCCCTTGAAATTCTGTCCTTGGAAATGAAGAAACGCATGAGGTAATCCTGAAACGGGAAGGCTTATAAATACTTTACAAACACTTACTGAGGCCTATTGAATTTAAATAACCATATCCAAAGTTCAAAAGGAGCTGCCAATCTAACACAGGGATTTGATTAAATTACACAACATGTTTATATTTGAATTGAGTGCCTTGGCTCCATTCCCAAACGCATTTTGAAATGAACTCAACAAGATATATCAAAATGATCTGGAACATTTTTTCCCACATAACAGCTTATACACCATGACAGATCTCTAAAAGTTTACTCAGAACTCAGGCTTGGACAGAAACGCATCATTTTTGTCAGACTGGCAACATTCAATCTCAGTAAAAGAAAAACTGATTTTTATTTTCTCATGTAACGTGAACAAGCTGACACTTGTGGGTTGAAATTGTGTCACCTTAAAATTTCGATCACGGAAAATCCGTTGGTCTGATTGTTGTTTCGGCTCGAATCATTGTACTTTACAGATTGGAGATGTCAGCACGAGTCTAAGAAAGATCGTCCCACTATTAATGTCCACAATCAGAGGAGCTTAATTTACATTTTGGAAGCAAAGACTGAGATTGAGACTAAGGGCAGCTCCTTAGCGCAGAGGTGGGAGAGATTTACACAACATGAAAGCAAGAAACTGCTGTAAATCTGGAATAAAAATGCTGGAAAGGTTCAGCAGGCCTGGCAGCATCCAGTGGCGAAAGAAAAACAGTTGACATTTCCAGTCCATGTGGCTCTTCTTCAAAGCTGAAGAGAGGTAGAAAAGTGGTGGGTTTTGTACAGTTGAAGAAAGGGGGGGTGGGGGGGGGGGTGGTTGGAGCTAGATAGAAGATCAGGAATAGTTGGGAGCTCAGGAGAGATTGACAAAGATGCCATGGACACAAGACAAAGGGAGTGGTAAAGATCCATAAATGGCTTTGGCCATATATAAGCCCTACTTTGGTAAGCATCATCGGGCACTGTCCATGGTGCCCTTTTCTTCGTCATTCATAAATTGCACCCTGGTGATATCAAAGGTGTCTTCCACATGCCTGCCAGAGATATTCAGTCTTTATAGCTCCCTCCTCCAGCTCAATACCTTTGCTAATCTTTCCACTGTATGAGATTAATGAAACATTTCTTCAGTTAAAGGTCACGCTAATTCTGACCATCTTTTTCAGCTCCTGCCAGGAGGCACACGAGACCAGCTTCAACTCCATTAACGTTTCTATTTATTATCCCAGAGACATAGAAGCTTAGCATACTGCTTCACATGTGGCGGCACGGTGGCACAGTGGTTAGCACTGCTGCCTCTCAGCACCAGAGAATCGGGTTCAAATCCAACCTTGGGTGACTGTGTGGAGTTTGCATGTTCTCTCTGTGTCTGTGTGGGTTTCCTCCGGGTTCTTCGGTTTGCTCCCACAGGCCAAAGATGTCCAGCTTAGGTGGATTGGCCGTGCTAAGTTACCCCTTTGTGTCCAAAGATGTGTTGGCTAAGTTGCGGGGATGGGGATGGGGAGTGGGCATCGATGGAGTATTCTTTCGGAGGGTTGGTGCAGACCTGATGGGCTGAATGACCTCCTCCTGCGCTGTCGGGATTCTATGGTCCTATTCTATTCTACCATGTGCGTGACTTTCTTCTCTGCGTTCAATCTGTTGTCAAAACCATTCTCTCCCACCTCCAATACATTTGTCGGCCTCCAGCACTGTTTCTGCCTCACTGCTGCCAATATGGTAACACAAAATTATGATTTCTTGATTTTCCAATGCTCTTCCTCTTTCCAGCCTCCACAAACTAGAGCAGATTCAGGTCGGTGCAGCCTTTTACCTCGCCAGCGCACCATCAGCACCAGCTTGTCTAAACTTTATCTGGCAGCTTTCGGTCTGATAAGATGATGGTGTGTGCTGTAGTGGCCAACTCTGCATTAAGCATCAGCTCATGTTGACTCAGGAGTCACACTCTGGCCTTGCAATTACTGGTGAGGTAGATAGTGGGCTGAGAACGTGCATGATCTGCTGGCTTCTGTTTTCTCTGAGTTCTTAGCTCAGCTACTTGAACTTTACTTTTCTGGTCGCCTCTGCAAATGCCCCTCCAAACGGTTGGCCTCCAGTGATCATTGCAGTCAGTAACTATCTCCCAGTTGTCAGTGTTAAAATCCTCCATCTTGACAATTTGCTTGCAGGTGTCCCTGCAATGGAGGTATGAACATCCAGGAGGTTGTGACTCAGTGACTAATTCACTGTGCAGAACATATTTGGGTACATGACCCTCATCCATCTGACGAAGATAGCTGAACCAGTGCAGACATTTGTTTGATTATTGATGAATGTATGCTGATGGAACGTACCAGGACCTCTGAGTTGGTGACATTGTCCGACATAGAGATGAAGAGGATATGTCTGAGACAACAAAGGTGGAAATTGTTCAAACTTTTCTCCTACCTGAAATATTTTGTCCGGGTCTCAGCAATGAGGACACATGTTTGGTAGACTCGCAGTTTGGTGTTTTCCATCAAGAGACTGTTGTCCATATGCTCTTACTTAGCTTAGTTATATAAGCTGAAGCATTTACTTTCCACATTTTGAATTCAACATTAAGTGACAGGTTGCTCGTGATTGTAGAGCCTAGATATGTGAAACTATTAACAGCATCTCGTGTCATCCTGTCACTGCAGAGAGGTTTAAAAAGAGCGGGGGCTGAGAGTCAGAGCAGTTCTTTTAAAAAGTGCAGGAGCAAAGAGTCATAGCGGAGATTTAAAAAGTGCGGGAGCTGAGAGTCAGAGCGGACATTTAAAAAGAACGGGAGCTGAGAGACAGAGCGGAGATTTAAAAGAGCGGGAGCTGAGAGTCAGAGCGGAGATTTAGAAAGAGCGGGAGCTGAGAGAGGGGAGATTTAAAAAGAGCGGGAGCTGAGTCAGAGGGGGAGCTGAGAGTCAGAGCGGGAGAGTCAGAGCGGGAGCTGAGAGTCAGAGCGGGAGCTGAGAGTCAGAGCGGGAGCTGAGAGTCAGAGCGGGAGCTGAGAGTCAGAGCGGGAGAGTCAGAGCGGGAGCTCAGAGTCAGAGCGGGAGCTGAGAGTCAGAGCGAAGATTTATAAAGAGCGGGAGCTGAGAGTCAGAGCGGGAGATGAGAGCCAGGGCGGGAGCAGAGAGTCAGAGCGGGAGCTGAGAGTCAGAGCGGGAGAGTCAGAGCGGGAGCTGAGAGTCAGAGCGGGAGAGTCAGAGCGGGAGCTGAGAGTCAGAGCGGGAGCTGAGAGTCAGAGCGGCAGCTGAGAGTCAGAGCGGGAGCTGAGGGTGAGAGCGGGAGCTGAGAGTCAGAGCGGAGATTTATAAAGAGCGGGAGCTGAGATTCAGAGCGGGAGCAGAGAGTCAGAGCGGGAGCTGAGAGTCAGAGCGGGAGCTGAGAGTCAGAGCGGGAGCTGAGAGTCAGAGCAGGAGCTGGGAGTCAGAGCGGGAGCTGAGAGTCAGAGCGAAGATTTATAAAGAGCGGGAGCTGAGAGTCAGAGCGGGAGCTGAGAGTCAGAGCAGGAGCTGGGAGTCAGAGCGGGAGCTGAGAGTCAGAGCGAAGATTTATAAAGAGCGGGAGCTGAGAGTCAGAGCGGAGCTGAGAGTCAGAGCGGGAGCTGAGAGTCAGAGCGGGAGCTGAGAGTCAGAGCGGGAGCTGAGAGTCAGAGCGAAGATTTATAAAGAGCGGGAGCTGAGAGTCAGAGCGGGAGCTGAGAGTCAGAGCGGGAGCTGAGAGTCAGAGCGGGAGCTGAGAGTCAGAGCGGGAGCTGAGAGTCAGAGCGGGAGCTGAGAGTCAGTGCGGGAGCTGAGAGTCAGAGCGGGAGCTGAGAGTCAGAGCGGGAGCTGAGATTCAGAGCGGGAGCTGAGAGTCAGAGCGGCAGCTGAGAGTCAGAGCGGAGATTTATAAAGAGCGGGAGCTGAGAGTGAGAGCGGGAGCTGAGTGTCAGAGTGGCAGCTGAGAGTCAGAGCGGGAGCTGAGAGTCAGAGCGGAGATTTATAAAGAGCGGGAGCCGAGAGTCAGAGCGGGAGCTGAGAGTCAGAGTGGGAGCTGAGAGTCAGAGCGAGAGCTGAGAGTCAGAGCGGGAGCTGAGAGTCAGAGCGGGAGCTGAGAGTCAGAGTGGGAGCTGAGAGTCAGAGTGGGAGCTGAGTGTCAGCGGGAGCTGAGAGTCTGAGCGGGAGCTGAGAGTCAGAGCGGGAGCTGAGGGTCAGAGCGGGAGCTGAGAGTCAGAGCGGGAGCTGAGAGTCAGAGCGGGAGCTGAGAGTCAGAGCGGGAGCTGAGAGTCAGAGCGGGAGCTGAGAGTCAGAGCGGGAGCTGAGCTTCGGAGCGGGAGCTGAGAGTCAGAGCGGGAGCTGAGAGTCAGAGCGAGAGCTGAGAGTCAGAGCGGGAGCTGAGAGTCAGAGCGGGAGAGTCAGAGCGGGAGCTGAGAGTCAGAGAGGGAGCTGAGAGTCAGAGCGAAGATTTATAAAGAGCGGGAGCTGAGAGTCAGAGCGGGAGCTGAGAGCCAGGGCGGCAGCTGAGAGTCAGAGCGGGAGCTGAGAGTCAGAGCGGGAGCTGAGGGTCAGAGCGGGAGCTGAGAGTCAGAGCGGAGATTTATAAAGAGCGGGAGCTGAGAGTCAGAGCGGGAGCTGAGAGTCAGAGCGGGAGCTGAGAGTCAGAGCGGAGATTTATAAAGAGCGGGAGCTGAGATCCAGAGCGGGAGCAGAGAGTCAGAGCGGGAGCTGAGAGTCAGAGCGGGAGCTGAGAGTCAGAGCGGGAGCTGAGAGTCAGAGCAGGAGCTGGGAGTCAGAGCGGGAGCTGAGAGTCAGAGCGAAGATTTATAAAGAGCGGGAGCTGAGAGTCAGAGCGGGAGCTGAGAGTCAGAGCAGGAGCTGGGAGCCAGAGCGGGAGCTGAGAGTCAGAGCGAAGATTTATAAAGAGCGGGAGCTGAGAGTCAGAGCGGAGCTGAGAGTCAGAGCGGGAGCTGAGAGTCAGAGCGGGAGCTGAGAGTCAGAGCGAAGATTTATAAAGAGCGGGAGCTGAGAGTCAGAGCAGGAGCTGGGAGCCAGAGCGGGAGCTGAGAGTCAGAGCGAAGATTTATAAAGAGCGGGAGCTGAGAGTCAGAGCGGGAGCTGAGAGTCAGAGCGGGAGCTGAGAGTCAGAGCGGGAGCTGAGAGTCAGAGCGGGAGCTGAGAGTCAGTGCCGGAGCTGAGAGTCAGAGCGGGAGCTGAGAGTCAGAGCGGGAGCTGAGATTCAGAGCGGGAGCTGAGAGTCAGAGCGGCAGCTGAGAGTCAGAGCGGAGATTTATAAAGAGCGGGAGCTGAGAGTGAGAGCGGGAGCTGAGTGTCAGAGCGGCAGCTGAGAGTCAGAGCGGGGGCTGAGAGTCAGAGCGGAGATTTATAAAGAACGGGAGCTGAGAGTCAGAGCGGGAGCTGAGAGTCAGAGAGGGAGCTGAGAGTCTGAGCGAGAGCTGAGAGTCAGAGCGGGAGCTGAGAGTCAGAGCGGGAGCTGAGAGTCAGAGCGGGAGCTGAGAGTCAGAGCGGGAGCTCAGAGTCAGAGCGGGAGCTGAGGGTCAGAGCGGGAGCTGAGAGTCAGAGCGGGAGCTGAGAGTCAGAGCGGGAGCTGAGAGTCAGAGCGGGAGCTGAGAGTCAGAGCGGGAGCTGAGAGTCAGAGCGGGAGCTGAGAGTCAGAGCGGGAGCTGAGAGTCAGAGCGGGAGCTGAGAGTCAGAGCGGGAGCTGAGAGTCAGAGCGGGAGCTGAGAGTCAGAGCGGGGGTTTATAAAGACCGGGAGCTGAGAGTCAGAGCGGGAGCTGAGGGTCAGAGCAGGAGCTGAGAGTCTGAGGGGGAGCTGAGTGTCAGAGCGGGAGCTGAGTGTCAGAGCGGGAGCTGAGTGTCAGCGGGAGCTGAGAGTCAGAGCGGGAGCTGAGGGTCAGAGCGGGAGCTGAGAGTCAGAGCGGGAGCTGAGAGTCAGAGCGGGAGCCTAGAGTCAGAGCGGGAGCTGAGGGTCAGAGCGGGAGCTGAGAGTCAGAGCGGAGATTTATAAAGAGCGGGAGCTGAGAGTCAGAGCGGGAGCTGAGTGTCAGAGATGGAGCTGAGAGTCAGAGCGGAGATTTATAAAGAGCGGGAGCTGAGATTCAGAGCGGGAGCAGAGAGTCAGAGCGGGAGCTGAGAGTCAGAGCGGGAGCTGAGAGTCAGAGCGGGAGCTGAGAGTCAGAGCAGGAGCTGGGAGTCAGAGCGGGAGCTGAGAGTCAGAGCAAAGATTTATAAAGAGCGGGAGCTGAGAGTCAGAGCGGGAGCTGAGAGTCAGAGCAGGAGCTGGGAGTCAGAGCGGGAGCTGAGAGTCAGAGCGAAGATTTATAAAGAGCGGGAGCTGAGAGTCAGAGCGGAGCTGAGAGTCAGAGCGGGAGCTGAGAGTCAGAGCGGGAGCTCAGAGTCAGAGCGGGAGCTGAGAGTCAGAGCAGAGCTGAGAGTCAGAGCGAAGATTTATAAAGAGCGGGAGCTGAGAGTCAGAGCGGGAGCTGAGAGTCAGAGCGGAGCTGAGAGTCAGAGCGGGAGCTGAGAGTCAGAGCGAAGATTTATAAAGAGCGGGAGCTGAGAGTCAGAGCGGGAGCTGAGAGTCAGAGCAGGAGCTGGGAGCCAGAGCGGGAGCTGAGAGTCAGAGCGAAGATTTATAAAGAGCGGGAGCTGAGAGTCAGAGCGGAGCTGAGAGTCAGAGCGGGAGCTGAGAGTCAGAGCGGGAGCTCAGAGTCAGAGCGGGAGCTGAGAGTCAGAGCGGGAGCTGAGAGTCAGAGCGAAGATTTATAAAGAGCGGGAGCTGAGAGTCAGAGCGGGTGCTGAGAGTCAGAGCGGGAGCTGAGAGTCAGTGCCGGAGCTGAGAGTCAGAGCGGGAGCTGAGAGTCAGAGCGGGAGCTGAGATTCAGAGCGGGAGCTGAGAGTCAGAGCGGCAGCTGAGAGTCAGAGCGGAGATTTATAAAGAGCGGGAGCTGAGAGTGAGAGCGGGAGCTGAGTGTCAGAGCGGCAGCTGAGAGTCAGAGCGGGGGCTGAGAGTCAGAGCGGAGATTTATAAAGAACGGGAGCTGAGAGTCAGAGCGGGAGCTGAGAGTCAGAGAGGGAGCTGAGAGTCTGAGCGGGAGCTGAGAGTCAGAGCGGGAGCTGAGAGTCAGAGCGGGAGCTGAGAGTCAGAGCGGGAGCAGAGCTTCGGAGCGGGAGCTGAGAGTCAGAGCGGGAGCTGAGAGTCAGAGCGAGAGCTGAGAGTCAGAGCGGGAGCTGAGAGTCAGAGCGGGAGAGTCAGAGCGGGAGCTGAGAGTCAGAGCGGGAGCTGAGAGTCAGAGCGAAGATTTATAAAGAGCGGGAGCTGAGAGTCAGAGCGGGAGCTGAGAGCCAGGGCGGCAGCTGAGAGTCAGAGCGGGAGCTGAGAGTCAGAGCGGGAGCTGAGGGTGAGAGCGGGAGCTGAGAGTCAGAGCGGAGATTTATAAAGAGCGGGAGCTGAGATTCAGAGCGGGAGCAGAGAGTCAGAGCGGGAGCTGAGAGTCAGAGCGGGAGCTGAGAGTCAGAGCGGGAGCTGAGAGTCAGAGCAGGAGCTGGGAGTCAGAGCGGGAGCTGAGAGTCAGAGCGAAGATTTATAAAGAGCGGGAGCTGAGAGTCAGAGCGGGAGCTGAGAGTCAGAGCAGGAGCTGGGAGTCAGAGCGGGAGCTGAGAGTCAGAGCGAAGATTTATAAAGAGCGGGAGCTGAGAGTCAGAGCGGAGCTGAGAGTCAGAGCGGGATCTGAGAGTCAGAGCGGGAGCTGAGAGTCAGAGCGGGAGCTGAGAGTCAGAGCGGAGATTTATAAAGAGCGGGAGCTGAGAGTCAGAGCGGGAGCTGAGAGTCAGAGCGGGAGCTGAGAGTCAGAGCGGGAGCTGAGAGTCAGAGCGAGAGCTGAGAGTCAGTGCGGGAGCTGAGAGTCAGTGCGGGAGCTGAGAGTCAGAGCGGGAGCTGAGAGTCAGAGCGGGAGCTGAGATTCAGAGCGGGAGCTGAGAGTCAGAGCGGCAGCTGAGAGTCAGAGCGGAGATTTATAAAGAGCGGGAGCTGAGAGTGAGAGCGGGAGCTGAGTGTCAGAGTGGCAGCTGAGAGTCAGAGCGGGAGCTGAGAGTCAGAGCGGAGATTTATAAAGAGCGGGAGCCGAGAGTCAGAGCGGGAGCTGAGAGTCAGAGTGGGAGCTGAGAGTCAGAGCGAGAGCTGAGAGTCAGAGTGGGAGCTGAGAGTCAGAGCGGGAGCTGAGAGTCAGAGTGGGAGCTGAGAGTCAGAGTGGGAGCTGAGTGTCAGCGGGAGCTGAGAGTCTGAGCGGGAGCTGAGAGTCAGAGCGGGAGCTGAGAGTCAGAGCGGGAGCTGAGAGTCAGAGCGGGAGCTGAGAGTCAGAGCGGGAGCTGAGAGTCAGAGCGGGAGCTGAGAGTCAGAGCGGGAGCTGAGAGTCAGAGCGGGAGCTGAGCTTCGGAGCGGGAGCTGAGAGTCAGAGCGGGAGCTGAGAGTCAGAGCGAGAGCTGAGAGTCAGAGCGGGAGCTGAGAGTCAGAGCGGGAGAGTCAGAGCGGGAGCTGAGAGTCAGAGAGGGAGCTGAGAGTCAGAGCGAAGATTTATAAAGAGCGGGAGCTGAGAGTCAGAGCGGGAGCTGAGAGCCAGGGCGGCAGCTGAGAGTCAGAGCGGGAGCTGAGAGTCAGAGCGGGAGCTGAGGGTCAGAGCGGGAGCTGAGAGTCAGAGCGGAGATTTATAAAGAGCGGGAGCTGAGAGTCAGAGCGGGAGCTGAGTGTCAGAGCGGGAGCTGAGAGTCAGAGCGGAGATTTAAAAAGAGCGGGAGCTGAGATCCAGAGCGGGAGCAGAGAGTCAGAGCGGGAGCTGAGAGTCAGAGCGGGAGCTGAGAGTCAGAGCGGGAGCTGAGAGTCAGAGCAGGAGCTGGGAGTCAGAGCGGGAGCTGAGAGTCAGAGCGGAGATTTATAAAGAGCGGGAGCTGAGAGTCAGAGCGGGAGCTGAGAGTCAGGGGAGCCAGAGCGGGAGCTGAGAGTCAGAGCGAAGATTTATAAAGAGCGGGAGCTGAGAGTCAGAGCGGAGCTGAGAGTCAGAGCGGGAGCTGAGAGTCAGAGCGGGAGCTGAGAGTCAGAGCGAAGATTTATAAAGAGCGGGAGCTGAGAGTCAGAGCAGGAGCTGGGAGCCAGAGCGGGAGCTGAGAGTCAGAGCGAAGATTTATAAAGAGCGGGAGCTGAGAGTCAGAGCGGGAGCTGAGAGTCAGAGCGGGAGCTGAGAGTCAGAGCGGGAGCTGAGAGTCAGAGCGGCAGCTGAGAGTCAGTGCCGGAGCTGAGAGTCAGAGCGGGAGCTGAGAGTCAGAGCGGGAGCTGAGATTCAGAGCGGGAGCTGAGAGTCAGAGCGGCAGCTGAGAGTCAGAGCGGAGATTTATAAAGAGCGGGAGCTGAGAGTGAGAGCGGGAGCTGAGTGTCAGAGCGGCAGCTGAGAGTCAGAGCGGGGGCTGAGAGTCAGAGCGGAGATTTATAAAGAACGGGAGCTGAGAGTCAGAGCGGGAGCTGAGAGTCAGAGAGGGAGCTGAGAGTCTGAGCGAGAGCTGAGAGTCAGAGCGGGAGCTGAGAGTCAGAGCGGGAGCTGAGAGTCAGAGTGGGAGCTGAGAGTCAGAGCGGGAGCTCAGAGTCAGAGCGGGAGCTGAGGGTCAGAGCGGGAGCTGAGAGTCAGAGCGGGAGCTGAGAGTCAGAGCGGGAGCTGAGAGTCAGAGCGGGAGCTGAGAGTCAGAGCGGGAGCTGAGATTCAGAGCGGGAGCTGAGAGTCAGAGCGGGAGCTGAGGGTCAGAGCGGGAGCTGAGAGTCAGAGCGGGAGCTGAGAGTCAGAGCGGGAGCTGAGATTCAGAGCGGGAGCTGAGAGTCAGAGCGGGAGCTGAGGGTCAGAGCGGGAGCTGAGAGTCAGAGGGGGATCTGAGAGTCAGAGCGGGAGCTGAGAGTCAGAGCGGGGGTTTATAAAGACCGGGAGCTGAGAGTCAGAGCGGGAGCTGAGGGTCAGAGCAGGAGCTGAGAGTCTGAGGGGGAGCTGAGTGTCAGAGCGGGAGCTGAGTGTCAGAGCGGGAGCTGAGTGTCAGCGGGAGCTGAGAGTCAGAGCGGGAGCTGAGGGTCAGAGCGGGAGCTGAGAGTCAGAGCGGGAGCTGAGAGTCAGAGCGGGAGCCTAGAGTCAGAGCGGGAGCTGAGGGTCAGAGCGGGAGCTGAGAGTCAGAGCGGAGATTTATAAAGAGCGGGAGCTGAGAGTCAGAGCGGGAGCTGAGTGTCAGAGATGGAGCTGAGAGTCAGAGCGGAGATTTATAAAGAGCGGGAGCTGAGATTCAGAGCGGGAGCAGAGAGTCAGAGCGGGAGCTGAGAGTCAGAGCGGGAGCTGAGAGTCAGAGCGGGAGCTGAGAGTCAGAGCAGGAGCTGGGAGTCAGAGCGGGAGCTGAGAGTCAGAGCAAAGATTTATAAAGAGCGGGAGCTGAGAGTCAGAGCGGGAGCTGAGAGTCAGAGCAGGAGCTGGGAGTCAGAGCGGGAGCTGAGAGTCAGAGCGAAGATTTATAAAGAGCGGGAGCTGAGAGTCAGAGCGGAGCTGAGAGTCAGAGCGGGAGCTGAGAGTCAGAGCGGGAGCTCAGAGTCAGAGCGGGAGCTGAGAGTCAGAGCAGAGCTGAGAGTCAGAGCGAAGATTTATAAAGAGCGGGAGCTGAGAGTCAGAGCGGGAGCTGAGAGTCAGAGCGGAGCTGAGAGTCAGAGCGGGAGCTGAGAGTCAGAGCGAAGATTTATAAAGAGCGGGAGCTGAGAGTCAGAGCGGGAGCTGAGAGTCAGAGCAGGAGCTGGGAGCCAGAGCGGGAGCTGAGAGTCAGAGCGAAGATTTATAAAGAGCGGGAGCTGAGAGTCAGAGCGGAGCTGAGAGTCAGAGCGGGAGCTGAGAGTCAGAGCGGGAGCTCAGAGTCAGAGCGGGAGCTGAGAGTCAGAGCGGGAGCTGAGAGTCAGAGCAAAGATTTATAAAGAACGGGAGCTGAGAGTCAGAGTGGGTGCTGAGAGTCAGAGCGGGAGCTGAGAGTCAGTGCCGGAGCTGAGAGTCAGAGCGGGAGCTGAGAGTCAGAGCGGGAGCTGAGATTCAGAGCGGGAGCTGAGAGTCAGAGCGGCAGCTGAGAGTCAGAGCGGAGATTTATAAAGAGCGGGAGCTGAGAGTGAGAGCGGGAGCTGAGTGTCAGAGCGGCAGCTGAGAGTCAGAGCGGGGGCTGAGAGTCAGAGCGGAGATTTATAAAGAACGGGAGCTGAGAGTCAGAGCGGGAGCTGAGAGTCAGAGAGGGAGCTGAGAGTCTGAGCGGGAGCTGAGAGTCAGAGCGGGAGCTGAGAGTCAGAGCGGGAGCTGAGAGTCAGAGCGGGAGCTGAGCTTCGGAGCGGGAGCTGAGAGTCAGAGCGGGAGCTGAGAGTCAGAGCGAGAGCTGAGAGTCAGAGCGGGAGCTGAGAGTCAGAGCGGGAGAGTCAGAGCGGGAGCTGAGAGTCAGAGCGGGAGCTGAGAGTCAGAGCGAAGATTTATAAAGAGCGGGAGCTGAGAGTCAGAGCGGGAGCTGAGAGCCAGGGCGGCAGCTGAGAGTCAGAGCGGGAGCTGAGAGTCAGAGCGGGAGCTGAGGGTCAGAGCGGGAGCTGAGAGTCAGAGCGGAGATTTATAAAGAGCGGGAGCTGAGAGTCAGAGCGGGAGCTGAGAGTCAGAGCGGGAGCTGAGAGTCAGAGCGGAGATTTATAAAGAGCGGGAGCTGAGATCCAGAGCGGGAGCAGAGAGTCAGAGCGGGAGCTGAGAGTCAGAGCGGGAGCTGAGAGTCAGAGCGGGAGCTGAGAGTCAGAGCAGGAGCTGGGAGTCAGAGCGGGAGCTGAGAGTCAGAGCGAAGATTTATAAAGAGCGGGAGCTGAGAGTCAGAGCGGGAGCTGAGAGTCAGAGCAGGAGCTGGGAGCCAGAGCGGGAGCTGAGAGTCAGAGCGAAGATTTATAAAGAGCGGGAGCTGAGAGTCAGAGCGGAGCTGAGAGTCAGAGCGGGAGATGAGAGTCAGAGCGGGAGCTGAGAGTCAGAGCGGGAGCTGAGAGTCAGAGCGGGAGCTGAGAGTCAGAGCGGGAGCTGAGAGTCAGAGCGGCAGCTGAGAGTCAGTGCGGGAGCTGAGAGTCAGAGCGGGAGCTGAGAGTCAGAGCGGGAGCTGAGATTCAGAGCGGGAGCTGAGAGTCAGAGCGGCAGCTGAGAGTCAGAGCGGAGATTTATAAAGAGCGGGAGCTGAGAGTGAGAGCGGGAGCTGAGTGTCAGAGCGGCAGCTGAGAGTCAGAGCGGGGGCTGAGAGTCAGAGCGGAGATTTATAAAGAACGGGAGCTGAGAGTCAGAGCGGGAGCTGAGAGTCAGAGAGGGAGCTGAGAGTCTGAGCGAGAGCTGAGAGTCAGAGCGGGAGCTGAGAGTCAGAGCGGGAGCTGAGAGTCAGAGTGGGAGCTGAGAGTCAGAGCGGGAGCTCAGAGTCAGAGCGGGAGCTGAGGGTCAGAGCGGGAGCTGAGAGTCAGAGCGGGAGCTGAGAGTCAGAGCGGGAGCTGAGAGTCAGAGCGGGAGCTGAGAGTCAGAGCGGGAGCTGAGATTCAGAGCGGGAGCTGAGAGTCAGAGCGGGAGCTGAGGGTCAGAGCGGGAGCTGAGAGTCAGAGCGGGAGCTGAGAGTCAGAGCGGGAGAGTCAGAGCGGGAGCTGAGAGTCAGAGCGGGAGCTGAGAGTCAGAGCGAAGATTTATAAAGAGCGGGAGCTGAGAGTCAGAGCGGGAGCTGAGAGCCAGGGCGGCAGCTGAGAGTCAGAGCGGGAGCTGAGAGTCAGAGCGGGAGCTGAGGGTCAGAGCGGGAGCTGAGAGTCAGAGCGGAGATTTATAAAGAGCGGGAGCTGAGAGTCAGAGCGGGAGCTGAGTGTCAGAGCGGGAGCTGAGAGTCAGAGCGGAGATTTATAAAGAGCGGGAGCTGAGATCCAGAGCGGGAGCAGAGAGTCAGAGCGGGAGCTGAGAGTCAGAGCGGGAGCTGAGAGTCAGAGCGGGAGCTGAGAGTCAGAGCAGGAGCTGGGAGTCAGAGCGGGAGCTGAGAGTCAGAGCGAAGATTTATAAAGAGCGGGAGCTGAGAGTCAGAGCGGGAGCTGAGAGTCAGAGCAGGAGCTGGGAGCCAGAGCGGGAGCTGAGAGTCAGAGCGAAGATTTATAAAGAGCGGGAGCTGAGAGTCAGAGCGGAGCTGAGAGTCAGAGCGGGAGATGAGAGTCAGAGCGGGAGCTGAGAGTCAGAGCGGGAGCTGAGAGTCAGAGCGGGAGCTGAGAGTCAGAGCGGGAGCTGAGAGTCAGAGCGGCAGCTGAGAGTCAGTGCCGGAGCTGAGAGTCAGAGCGGGAGCTGAGAGTCAGAGCGGGAGCTGAGATTCAGAGCGGGAGCTGAGAGTCAGAGCGGCAGCTGAGAGTCAGAGCGGAGATTTATAAAGAGCGGGAGCTGAGAGTGAGAGCGGGAGCTGAGTGTCAGAGCGGCAGCTGAGAGTCAGAGCGGGGGCTGAGAGTCAGAGCGGAGATTTATAAAGAACGGGAGCTGAGAGTCAGAGCGGGAGCTGAGAGTCAGAGAGGGAGCTGAGAGTCTGAGCGAGAGCTGAGAGTCAGAGCGGGAGCTGAGAGTCAGAGCGGGAGCTGAGAGTCAGAGTGGGAGCTGAGAGTCAGAGCGGGAGCTCAGAGTCAGAGCGGGAGCTGAGGGTCAGAGCGGTAGCTGAGGGTCAGAGCGGGAGCTGAGAGTCAGAGCGGGAGCTGAGAGTCAGAGCGGGAGCTGAGAGTCAGAGCGGGAGCTGAGATTCAGAGCGGGAGCTGAGAGTCAGAGCGGGAGCTGAGGGTCAGAGCGGGAGCTGAGAGTCAGAGCGGGAGCTGAGAGTCAGAGCGGGAGCTGAGAGACAGAGCGGGGGTTTATAAAGACCGGGAGCTGAGAGTCAGAGCGGGAGCTGAGGGTCAGAGCAGGAGCTGAGAGTCTGAGGGGGAGCTGAGTGTCAGAGCGGGAGTGAGTGTCAGAGCGGGAGCTGAGTGTCAGCGGGAGCTGAGAGTCAGAGCGGGAGCTGAGGGTCAGAGCGGGAGCTGAGAGTCAGAGCGGGAGCTGAGAGTCAGAGCGGGAGCCTAGAGTCAGAGCGGGAGCTGAGGGTCAGAGCGGGAGCTGAGAGTCAGAGCGGAGATTTATAAAGAGCGGGAGCTGAGAGTCAGAGCGGGAGCTGAGTGTCAGAGATGGAGCTGAGAGTCAGAGCGGAGATTTATAAAGAGCGGGAGCTGAGATTCAGAGCGGGAGCAGAGAGTCAGAGCGGGAGCTGAGAGTCAGAGCGGGAGCTGAGAGTCAGAGCGTGAGCTGAGAGTCAGAGCAGGAGCTGGGAGTCAGAGCGGGAGCTGAGAGTCAGAGCAAAGATTTATAAAGAGCGGGAGCTGAGAGTCAGAGCGGGAGCTGAGAGTCAGAGCAGGAGCTGGGAGTCAGAGCGGGAGCTGAGAGTCAGAGCGAAGATTCATAAAGAGCGGGAGCTGAGAGTCAGAGCGGAGCTGAGAGTCAGAGCGGGAGCTGAGAGTCAGAGCGGGAGCTCAGAGTCAGAGCGGGAGCTGAGAGTCAGAGCGGAGCTGAGAGTCAGAGCGAAGATTTATAAAGAGCGGGAGCTGAGAGTCAGAGCGGGAGCTGAGAGTCAGAGCGGGAGCTGAGAGTCAGAGCGGGAGCTGAGAGTCAGAGCGAAGATTTATAAAGAGCGGGAGCTGAGAGTCAGAGCGGGAGCTGAGAGTCAGAGCAGGAGCTGGGAGCCAGAGCGGGAGCTGAGAGTCAGAGCGAAGATTTATAAAGAGCGGGAGCTGAGAGTCAGAGCGGAGCTGAGAGTCAGAGCGGGAGCTGAGAGTCAGAGCGGGAGCTCAGAGTCAGAGCGGGAGCTGAGAGTCAGAGCGGGAGCTGAGAGTCAGAGCGAAGATTTATAAAGAGCGGGAGCTGAGAGTCAGAGCGGGTGCTGAGAGTCAGAGCGGGAGCTGAGAGTCAGTGCCGGAGCTGAGAGTCAGAGCGGGAGCTGAGAGTCAGAGCGGGAGCTGAGATTCAGAGCGGGAGCTGAGAGTCAGAGCGGCAGCTGAGAGTCAGAGCGGAGATTTATAAAGAGCGGGAGCTGAGAGTGAGAGCGGGAGCTGAGTGTCAGAGCGGCAGCTGAGAGTCAGAGCGGGAGCTGAGAGTCAGAGCGGGAGCCTAGAGTCAGAGCGGGAGCTGAGGGTCAGAGCGGGAGCTGAGAGTCAGAGCGGAGATTTATAAAGAGCGGGAGCTGAGAGTCAGAGCGGGAGCTGAGAGTCAGAGATGGAGCTGAGAGTCAGAGCGGAGATTTATAAAGAGCGGGAGCTGAGATTCAGAGCGGGAGCAGAGAGTCAGAGCGGGAGCTGAGAGTCAGAGCGGGAGCTGAGAGTCAGAGCGTGAGCTGAGAGTCAGAGCAGGAGCTGGGAGTCAGAGCGGGAGCTGAGAGTCAGAGCAAAGATTTATAAAGAGCGGGAGCTGAGAGTCAGAGCGGGAGCTGAGAGTCAGAGCAGGAGCTGGGAGTCAGAGCGGGAGCTGAGAGTCAGAGCGGGAGCTGAGAGTCAGAGCGAAGATTTATAAAGAGCGGGAGCTGAGAGTCAGAGCGGGAGCTGAGAGCCAGGGCGGCAGCTGAGAGTCAGAGCGGGAGCTGAGAGTCAGAGCGGGAGCTGAGGGTCAGAGCGGGAGCTGAGAGTCAGAGCGGAGATTTATAAAGAGCGGGAGCTGAGAGTCAGAGCGGGAGCTGAGTGTCAGAGCGGGAGCTGAGAGTCAGAGCGGAGATTTATAAAGAGCGGGAGCTGAGAGTCAGAGCGGGAGCAGAGAGTCAGAGCGGGAGCTGAGAGTCAGAGCGGGAGCTGAGAGTCAGAGCGGGAGCTGAGAGTCAGAGCAGGAGCTGGGAGTCAGAGCGGGAGCTGAGAGTCAGAGCGAAGATTTATAAAGAGCGGGAGCTGAGAGTCAGAGCGGGAGCTGAGAGTCAGAGCAGGAGCTGGGAGCCAGAGCGGGAGCTGAGAGTCAGAGCGAAGATTTATAAAGAGCGGGAGCTGAGAGTCAGAGCGGAGCTGAGAGTCAGAGCGGGAGATGAGAGTCAGAGCGGGAGCTGAGAGTCAGAGCGGGAGCTGAGAGTCAGAGCGGGAGCTGAGAGTCAGAGCGGGAGCTGAGAGTCAGAGCGGCAGCTGAGAGTCAGTGCCGGAGCTGAGAGTCAGAGCGGGAGCTGAGAGTCAGAGCGGGAGCTGAGATTCAGAGCGGGAGCTGAGAGTCAGAGCGGCAGCTGAGAGTCAGAGCGGAGATTTATAAAGAGCGGGAGCTGAGAGTGAGAGCGGGAGCTGAGTGTCAGAGCGGCAGCTGAGAGTCAGAGCGGGGGCTGAGAGTCAGAGCGGAGATTTATAAAGAACGGGAGCTGAGAGTCAGAGCGGGAGCTGAGAGTCAGAGAGGGAGCTGAGAGTCTGAGCGAGAGCTGAGAGTCAGAGCGGGAGCTGAGAGTCAGAGCGGGAGCTGAGAGTCAGAGTGGGAGCTGAGAGTCAGAGCGGGAGCTCAGAGTCAGAGCGGGAGCTGAGGGTCAGAGCGGGAGCTGAGAGTCAGAGCGGGAGCTGAGAGTCAGAGCGGGAGCTGAGAGTCAGAGCGGGAGCTGAGAGTCAGAGCGGGAGCTGAGATTCAGAGCGGGAGCTGAGAGTCAGAGCGGGAGCTGAGGGTCAGAGCGGGAGCTGATAGTCAGAGCGGGAGCTGAGAGTCAGAGCGGGAGCTGAGAGTCAGAGCGGGGGTTTATAAAGACCGGGAGCTGAGAGTCAGAGCGGGAGCTGAGGGTCAGAGCAGGAGCTGAGAGTCTGAGGGGGAGCTGAGTGTCAGAGCGGGAGCTGAGTGTCAGAGCGGGAGCTGAGTGTCACCGGGAGCTGAGAGTCAGAGCGGTAGCTGAGGGTCAGAGCGGGAGCTGAGAGTCAGAGCGGGAGCTGAGAGTCAGAGCGGGAGCTGAGAGTCAGAGCGGGAGCTGAGATTCAGAGCGGGAGCTGAGAGTCAGAGCGGGAGCTGAGGGTCAGAGCGGGAGCTGAGAGTCAGAGCGGGAGCTGAGAGTCAGAGCGGGAGCTGAGAGTCAGAGCGGGGGTTTATAAAGACCGGGAGCTGAGAGTCAGAGCGGGAGCTGAGGGTCAGAGCAGGAGCTGAGAGTCTGAGGGGGAGCTGAGTGTCAGAGCGGGAGTGAGTGTCAGAGCGGGAGCTGAGTGTCAGCGGGAGCTGAGAGTCAGAGCGGGAGCTGAGGGTCAGAGCGGGAGCTGAGAGTCAGAGCGGGAGCTGAGAGTCAGAGCGGGAGCCTAGAGTCAGAGCGGGAGCTGAGGGTCAGAGCGGGAGCTGAGAGTCAGAGCGGAGATTTATAAAGAGCGGGAGCTGAGAGTCAGAGCGGGAGCTGAGTGTCAGAGATGGAGCTGAGAGTCAGAGCGGAGATTTATAAAGAGCGGGAGCTGAGATTCAGAGCGGGAGCAGAGAGTCAGAGCGTGAGCTGAGAGTCAGAGCAGGAGCTGGGAGTTAGAGCGGGAGCTGAGAGTCAGAGCAAAGATTTATAAAGAGCGGGAGCTGAGAGTCAGAGCGGGAGCTGAGAGTCAGAGCAGGAGCTGGGAGTCAGAGCGGGAGCTGAGAGTCAGAGCGAAGATTTATAAAGAGCGGGAGCTGAGAGTCAGAGCGGAGCTGAGAGTCAGAGCGGGAGCTGAGAGTCAGAGCGGGAGCTCAGAGTCAGAGCGGGAGCTGAGAGTCAGAGCGGAGCTGAGAGTCAGAGCGAAGATTTATAAAGAGCGGGAGCTGAGAGTCAGAGCGGGAGCTGAGAGTCAGAGCGGGAGCTGAGAGTCAGAGCGGGAGCTGAGAGTCAGAGCGAAGATTTATAAAGAGCGGGAGCTGAGAGTCAGAGCGGGAGCTGAGAGTCAGAGCAGGAGCTGGGAGCCAGAGCGGGAGCTGAGAGTCAGAGCGAAGATTTATAAAGAGCGGGAGCTGAGAGTCAGAGCGGAGCTGAGAGTCAGAGCGGGAGCTGAGAGTCAGAGCGGGAGCTCAGAGTCAGAGCGGGAGCTGAGAGTCAGAGCGGGAGCTGAGAGTCAGAGCGAAGATTTATAAAGAGCGGGAGCTGAGAGTCAGAGCGGGTGCTGAGAGTCAGAGCGGGAGCTGAGAGTCAGTGCCGGAGCTGAGAGTCAGAGCGGGAGCTGAGAGTCAGAGCGGGAGCTGAGATTCAGAGCGGGAGCTGAGAGTCAGAGCGGCAGCTGAGAGTCAGAGCGGAGATTTATAAAGAGCGGGAGCTGAGAGTGAGAGCGGGAGCTGAGTGTCAGAGCGGCAGCTGAGAGTCAGAGCGGGAGCTGAGAGTCAGAGCGGGAGCCTAGAGTCAGAGCGGGAGCTGAGGGTCAGAGCGGGAGCTGAGAGTCAGAGCGGAGATTTATAAAGAGCGGGAGCTGAGAGTCAGAGCGGGAGCTGAGTGTCAGAGATGGAGCTGAGAGTCAGAGCGGAGATTTATAAAGAGCGGGAGCTGAGATTCAGAGCGGGAGCAGAGAGTCAGAGCGGGAGCTGAGAGTCAGAGCGGGAGCTGAGAGTCAGAGCGTGAGCTGAGAGTCAGAGCAGGAGCTGGGAGTCAGAGCGGGAGCTGAGAGTCAGAGCAAAGATTTATAAAGAGCGGGAGCTGAGAGTCAGAGCGGGAGCTGAGAGTCAGAGCAGGAGCTGGGAGTCAGAGCGGGAGCTGAGAGTCAGAGCGAAGATTTATAAAGAGCGGGAGCTGAGAGTCAGAGCGGAGCTGAGAGTCAGAGCGGGAGCTGAGAGTCAGAGCGGGAGCTCAGAGTCAGAGCGGGAGCTGAGAGTCAGAGCGGAGCTGAGAGTCAGAGCGAAGATTTATAAAGAGCGGGAGCTGAGAGTCAGAGCGGGAGCTGAGAGTCAGAGCGGGAGCTGAGAGTCAGAGCGGGAGCTGAGAGTCAGAGCGAAGATTTATAAAGAGCGGGAGCTGAGAGTCAGAGCGGGAGCTGAGAGTCAGAGCGGGAGCTGGGAGCCAGAGCGGGAGCTGAGAGTCAGAGCGAAGATTTATAAAGAGCGGGAGCTGAGAGTCAGAGCGGAGCTGAGAGTCAGAGCGGGAGCTGAGAGTCAGAGCGGGAGCTCAGAGTCAGAGCGGGAGCTGAGAGTCAGAGCGGGAGCTGAGAGTCAGAGCAGGAGCTGGGAGTCAGAGCGGGAGCTGAGAGTCAGAGCAAAGATTTATAAAGAGCGGGAGCTGAGAGTCAGAGCGGGTGCTGAGAGTCAGAGCGGGAGCTGAGAGTCAGTGCCGGAGCTGAGAGTCAGAGCGGGAGCTGAGAGTCAGAGCGGGAGCTGAGATTCAGAGCGGGAGCTGAGAGTCAGAGCGGCAGCTGAGAGTCAGAGCGGAGATTTATAAAGAGCGGGAGCTGAGAGTGAGAGCGGGAGCTGAGTGTCAGAGCGGCAGCTGAGAGTCAGAGCGGGGGCTGAGAGTCAGAGCGGAGATTTATAAAGAACGGGAGCTGAGAGTCAGAGCGGGAGCTGAGAGTCAGAGAGGGAGCTGAGAGTCTGAGCGAGAGCTGAGAGTCAGAGCGGGAGCTGAGAGTCTGAGGGGGAGCTGAGTGTCAGAGCGGGAGCTGAGAGTCAGAGCGGGAGCTGAGAGTCAGAGAGGGAGCTGAGAGTCAGAGCGAGAGCTGAGAGTCAGAGCGGGAGCTGAGAGTCAGAGCGGGAGCTGAGAGTCAGAGTGGGAGCTGAGAGACAGAGTGGGAGCTGAGTGTCAGCGGGAGCTGAGAGTCTGAGCGGGAGCTGAGAGTCAAAGCGGGAGCTGAGGGTCAGAGCGGGAGCTGAGAGTCAGAGCGGGAGCTGAGAGTCAGAGCGGGAGCTGAGAGTCAAAGCGGGAGCTGAGAGTCAGAGCGGGAGCTGAGATTCGGAGCGGCAGCTGAGAGTCAGAGCGGGAGCTGAGGGTCAGAGCGGGAGCTGAGAGTCAGAGCGGGAGCTGAGAGTCAGAGCGGGAGCTGAGAGTCAGAGCGGGGGTTTATAAAGACCGGGAGCTGAGAGTCAGAGCGGGAGCTGAGGGTCAGAGCGGGAGCTGAGAGTCTGAGGGGGAGCTGAGTGTCAGAGCGGGAGCTGAGTGTCAGAGCGGGAGCTGAGGGTCAGAGCGGGAGCTGAGAGTCTGAGGGGGAGCTGAGTGTCAGAGCGGGAGCTGAGAGTCAGAGCGGGAGCTGAGTGTCAGCGGGAGCTGAGAGTCAGAGCGGGAGCTGAGGGTCAGAGCGGGAGCTGAGAGTCAGAGCGGGAGCTGAGAGTCAGAGCGGGAGCCTAGAGTCAGAGCGGGAGCTGAGAGTCAGAGCGGGAGCTGAGAGTCAGAGTGGGAGCTGACAGTCAGAGTGGAGATTTATAAAGAGCGGGAGCTGAGAGTCAGAGCGGGAGCTGAGGGTCAGAGCGGGAGCTGAGGGTCAGAGCGGGAGCTGAGAGTCAGAGCGGGAGCTGAGAGTCAGAGCGGGAGCTGAGAGTCAGAGTGGAGATTTATAAAGAGCGGGAGCTGAGAGTCAGAGCGGGAGCTGAGAGTCAGAGTGGGAGCTGAGAGTCAGAGCGGGAGCTGAGAGTCAGAGCGGGAGCTGAGAGTAAGAGCGGGAGCTGAGGGTCAGAGCGGGAGCTGAGAGTCAGAGCGGGAGCTGAGAGTCAGAGCGGGAGCTGAGAGTCAGAGTGGAGATTTATAAAGAGCCCGAGCTGATCGGGACACCTCTGGGTATTTGAAAATCAATCCAGGAGTGATATCATAGCTAAACGGTAAGTTCATTGGTTGTTAAGTAACAGCTTCTTTGCATTCCCTATTCTAAATGGCTTTCAAATTAAAGGTGGAAGGGAGAAATATTTTATAGATTACAAAAACTAAAAAGCAACTTGAAATAAAAAAAACTAATTAAAACAAATTAAATTAAATAGCCAGACGATGTGCTGTATCTGCATCATGTGGGTGCTGGGGGATTCCATTGTGGTTTCCAGTGAACACATCTGCAGCAAGTGTTGGTTGCTCGAGGAACTTTGGCTTGCCCTTGATGAACTGGAGTCTGAGCTTCGGATGCTGTGACACATCAGGGAGCGGGAGTGTCAGCTGGGTGCTGTGTTTAAAGAGGCAGTCGCACTCCTTAGATTCTTGAATCTTAGACTTGATTCTTAGACCCCTTGCATTCGGCTAGTGGTCAGGGTCAGGAGGCTGTAACTATGAGTGATGTAGGTAGAGGGATCCAGGAGATAGGGTTGCAGGAGCCTCAGTCCAACTCCTTGTCCAACAGGTTCGAGATTATTACTCCCTGCGAGAGCAGGGACTGTGGGAAGTTTGTGCAAACTGACCACAACACCATGGTACATGGTGCAGGGAGGGGAAAGAAGATAAATTTAGTCATAATTTGGATGGTGTAGTTAGGGGCTAAATACCGTTCTCTGTGACCTGGACCGAGATACCCAAAGGTTGTGCTGCCTACCTGGAACTCAGGTCCAGTATATCTCATCTGGGCTGCAGAGGACCTCGGAGAGGGAGGGTAAAGATCAGGTTGTCAAGGCCCACGTACGTACCAACGACATAGGGAGAACAAGGATGGAGTTCTGCTGAGGGAATATGAGCAGCTAGAGGCTGACGTAAAAAGCAGAACTGAAAAGATAATAATCTGCGGATTACTAACTGAGCCACGAGCTAATTAGCACAGAGTAAATAAGAGTAAAGGGGTAAATGCAAACATTGATGTGGGAGAAATAGGTTAAAATTCATGGGATATTGGCAGCAGTGCGCGGGAAGGAGGGACTGTTCTGATGGGACTGTCTTCACCTGAATTATGTTGGGGCCAGCGTACTGCCAAATCGCTGAACTAGGGCTTTTGATAAGGCTTTAAATAAAATAGTGGGGTGTGGGGAGGTGGTGAGGGTTCAGTTGTCTAGAAAATTAGAAAATCAAAGGAGAAGGTAGGGGTGCAGCTTAATGATGAGGTGGATTGTTACCAGAAAATAAAAGGAAGGGTCAGAATGTCTGACAGTAATATTGCAGCAAGGAATCAGACAAAAGTACGGAAATTTGATAATAGAAGAAACCTAAAGGCTTTGGGTTGGATTCTCTGTCCCGCCGCGGCAGATTTCTAGTTCAGCATGCCGGCTGGTCAATGGGGTTTCCCGCTGCTGGGCAGCCCCACGCCGTCGGGGAAACCACCCCCCCCCGGGCTGCCGGCAAAATGGAGCATCCCGAAGGCGGGAAATCCAGCCCTATGCGTATGAATGCACAAAGCATTCGGAACAAAATTGATGAGTCAACAACGCAAATAGAAACAAAAGGTTATGACTTGGTGACAATTACTGATACATGGTTACAAGGAGACCAGGTCTGGGAATTGAATATCTAAGGGTACTCAGTATTCCCGTACCAGCCTCCCCGAACAAGCGCCGGGAATGTGGCGACTAGGGGCTTTTCACAGTAACTTACTTGAAGCCTACTTGTGCCAATAAGCAATTTTCATTTCATTTCATAGTTTGTAAGGAGAGACGGAAAGGCAAAACAGGTGGTGTAGCTTTTCTGGTAAAGGAAGGGACCAGTGCTGTAGTGAGAAATGATATAGGCACTGGAGATCAAGATGTGGAATCAGTCTGGGTAGAAATAATAAATAGCAAAGGAAAGAAGTTGCTGCTGAGAGAATCTATAGGTGCCCAAACAGCAGTTGCAAAGTGGGGCACAGCATAAGCCAGGAAATATTAGAGCTTGTATGAAATGTATGACAATAATCATAGGTGATTTTAATATGCATAAATATTGGATTAATCAAATTGGCTAGGCTAGCCTCGAGTGAGAGGTCATTGAATGTATTAGAGATTGTTTCTTGGAGCAATATGTTATGGAATCAACCAGGAAGCGAGCTATTCTTGATAGGGTATCGTGCAATGAGGTTGGATGAATTAATGACCTCGTTGTTAAGGATCCTCTAGGGAGGAGTGATCATAACATAATAGAATTTCAAATTCAGTCTGAGGACGAGAAACTGTAATCCTACACAAGTGCTCTGGAGGTAAACAAAGGTAATTATGGAGCAGCACGGTAGCACTGTGGTTAGCACAGTTGCTTCACAGCTCCAGGATTCCCGGTTCGATTCATGGCTGGGTCACTGCCTGTGCGGAGTCTGCACGTTCTCCCTGTGTTAGCGTGGGTTTCCTCCGGGTGCTCAGTTTCCTCCCACAGTCCAAAGATGTGTAGGTTAGGTGGATTGGCCGTGCTAAATTGCCCTTCGGTTAGGTGGGGTTACTGTTTTACGGGGATAGGGTGAAGGTGTCGGCTTAAGTGGGATGCTCTTTCCAAAAGTCGGTGCAGACTCGATGGGCCGAAAGGCCTCATTCTGCATTGTAAATTCTATGATTCTATGATGTCAGAACGTGAACAGATTTGGCTCCAGTGTACTGGGCAGGACACTTGATGAGCAGCAGCAGTTGTTTAAGGAGATATCAAATTCCTCCCAACTAAAATATATTCCGGGCAGGAAGAAAGATTGTAAAAGGAGGAAGAAATCCATGGCTAAGCAAGGAAGTTAAAGATAACATAATGCCAAAAACAAAGGAATAGCATGGGCGGGATTCTCCCATACCCAGCGGGACGATGGGGTGTGAACCACTCCAAGGCCGAAGGGACTCTGCCGGCCAGCGCGGGCCCACGCATGCGCAGGAGCGGCTACTGACGTCATCCCCGCGCACGTGCGTGGGGGGGGGGTGTTCACCTGCGCGTCGGCCATCACGGAGGCTGACACGGCCGGCGCGTAGGAAAAGAGTGCCCCCCATGGCACATACCTGCCCGCGGATCGGTGGGGGCCGATTGGGGGCCAGGCCACCGTGGAGGCACCCCCCGGGGCCAGATCGCTCCCCACGCCCCCCCCTCCCCCGGAGCCCGCCCGTGCCGTAAGATCCCGCCAGTAAGGGACCTAGTCTAATTTACGCCGGTGGGACTGGCAAAGAACCAGCGGGACCTGGGCCCATCGTGGGCCAGAGAATTGCCGGTGGGGCCGCTACTAGCGATCGCCGACTGGCGCAGCGTGATTCCCGCCCCCGCCGAATCTCCAGTGCCGGTGAATTCGATCGCCGGCGGGGGCGGGATTCACGCCGCCCCCCACCGATTCTCCGACCCAGCGGGGGGTCGGAGAATCCCGCCCCATATTGCTAAAACCAGTGGCAGGCTGGAAGATTGGGGAACTTTTAAAGATCAACAAAAGATGACTAAAAAAGTAATACAAAGAGCAAAGGTAAATTATGAAAGATAACTATTGCAAAATATAAAAAAGGAAAACAAAAGCTTCTGTAAGTATATGAACGGGAAGAGATTCGGTGAAGTGAATGTTGGTCCCTCGACGGATGAGACCAGGGAGTTAATAACGTGGATCATCGAAATGCTGGAGACCCTAAATCAATATTTTGCTTCATTTTTCATGGTGGAGGACACTAGTACCATCCCAGAAGTAACAGGGATTGCAGAGGTAATGGAAAGGAAGGAATTTAGAACAATCATCATCAATGGGGAAAAAGTACTAAACAAACTATTGGATTGAAGGCAGACAAGTTCCCAGTGCATGATCACCTGTATCCTCGGGCCTTAAAGGAAGTGGCAGCGGAGATAATAGTATCCATTCATTTTAATATTCCAAAATTCCCTGGATGCGGGAATGGTTCCAGAGGATTGGAAAAATGCTAACCTAATGCCTTTTTTCAAAAACGGAGGGAGGTAGAAAGCGAGAAAGTATAGATAAGTTAGTTTAACATCTGTCATTGGGAAATGTTAGAATCCATTATTAAGGAAGTAATATCAGGACATTTGGAACGTCAAAACACAATCCATCAGAGTCAGCATGGTTTTATGAAGGGTAAATCGTGTTTGACTAATTTGCTAGAGTTCTTTGAAGATGTATCAAGCCAAGTGGATAATGGGAATCCTGTAGATGTAGTCTATCAGGATTTCCAGAAGGCATTTGACAAGATCACGCACAAAATGTTAATTTTCAAGGTAACATCATATGGGATTAGAGGTAATTTATTAGCTTGAATAGAAGACTGTCTGACTGACAGAAGGCAGAGATTTGGGATAAAAGGGTCTTTTTCTGGTTGGCAAGATGTAACTAGTGGAATGCTACAGGGTTTGGTCCTTGGGCCCCAAGTATTTACAGCCAAATTGGCAGATAGGTGGGATAGTAAGTTGCAATGAGGAAATAAGAAATTTGCAAATGGATACAGATAGGTTAGGTGAGTGGGCCAAAACTTGGTAAATGATGGTTAACGTGGATAAGTTTGAGGTTATCCATTTTGATCGGAAAAATGGAGAGAAACTGCAGAGTTTTTCAGTGCAGAGGGATCCGGGTGTCCTTGGGCATGAATCACAGAAAACTAGTATGCAGGTACAGCAAGTAATAAAGAAGGAAAATGAAACTTTGGCCTTTATAGCTAAGAGAATTGAGTACAAAAGTAGAGAAGTGTTGCTGCAACTGTATAAGGCATTAGTGAGACCGCACCTGAAGTATTGTACACAGTTTTGGTCCCCTTATTTGAGGAGGGATGTAATTGCATTAGAGGTAGTTCAGAGGAGATTCATTAGATTAATTCCAGGAGATGAAGGATTTGTCTTATGAAGAGAGATTGAGCAGTTTAGGCCGACGCACTCTTGAGTTTAGAAGAATGAGAGGAGATCTAACTGAGGTATAGATGATGATGAAAGGTATTAACAAAGTGGACTGAGAGTGAATGTTTCATCTTGTGGGGCAGACTAGAATGAGAGGCCATAGTTTTAAGATGGTCTGACTTAGAAATTCTGCCGATAGTAATGTTAAGAAGCCCTGTAATAGATAATACCTTTAGAAACAAATTTTGCAACAACTTCCAGACATACACGACCCAAACCATGCAGAAAGATCTCGCAAAACATTATACAATAGAAGGAAAGCATAGTCATGGACGCTGTGTTTGGGCGAAGGTGGAAAGGACAGGTTAGAAATCAAAAGCATGATGAGAGGAGAATTCAGCGTGGGTTTTCGCAGTTAAAGACGGCTAATGTCAAAGGAATAGTGTTGAAAATTCCAGAGGATAGATGGGTCTCTCCTTCATCACTCCATTGCTCCAAGATCTCCAATGCAGCTCCAATTCCTTAAGAAAGTCCAGAGTGATTCTCCTACCTGCAGGGGGCTAGCAGGGCCCCGGAGTGCTTCTCGCAGCTCTGGCTACGGATATGGGGCCCCTCACTTCTGGTCGGGAGTGCGCGCATGCGCATGGCCTGCAGCGGCTGCCCCGTGGGACATGGCGGACTCAGCCCGCGGAGCAGCACCAACAATGTAGACCCCCCTCCAGGATCCCGCGCGCCTGTGGTGTTAAGTAATGGTTAAGAGACATTGCAATTAGTTGTCTCATTTATGTTAAGTGTTCAATGATTGTCTCATTTATGTTAAGTGTTCAATGATTGGCACTGATATGTAAAGGGGCTTCAAGTGGGCCTCTGGATCTGGTAATCTGTAGAGTTCTGTGCAGAGTAAGTTTGAACAATTAAAGGTGTGTAGGTGAAAAAGGAACTGAACTCTTGCCTCTTCATACCACAGCATCTAATACATCTAACATGCGGGTCCGTGACGCCTGATCGCCCCCCCCCCCCCGGCCGTCCATGAGGCTCCCCGGTGATCGATCCCTCCGCCCCCCACCATGGCAGCCGTTCCCGACAGCCTAAAGGTGGTTAGCACCACGCCGCCTGGAATTCAGCCAGTTTTCCTCAGTGAATCGCCGTGGGGCCTCTGTCAATGGCCCCCTACCCATGCCGCGTAGTTCGCGTGCCCTTGATTCGCTCAGTGCCCGGAGAATCACGGGGGCGGCGTTGGACCGGATTTCAGCATAGACGCCCATTCTCCGCCCCCGGGCCGCTCACAATTTCAGCGTGCAGGCTCGGAGAATCCAGCCCAAGGTATTTCTGTTTCAGAATGATGTGAAAAGATATAAAAATCTCAACGTCAAACTTTTGTTTCCACAAGGCGTTTAAGCTGGCCTTTCTGTGATTCTCATCACTCCACCACTGGCGGTCATGCCTTCAGCTGCCTGGGTTCTAAGCTCTGGAACACCCCTCGGCTGATTGGGTATCACAGTTTGTCTGATAAGATATCTGTGAAGAACCCCGGAACGTTTTACTATCTTAAAGACTGACATATAAACGGGAGGTTAAGTTGTTGCGGTGACTGAGGAACTGCCACTGGTGGAGTGGAGGGAATGAGAAGTTTTGCAGTCGAGGAGCGTGCCGAGGTATGAGGAAGAGGGCGACCAGGAAGACAGGATGGGAAGAGGCCCTGGCACGATTGAAAACTAGGTTCACAGTTTTGAGTTTGATCACGCTGGGATACAGTCTGTGGATCTGGGTGTGGATGAGGGAGATTGAGGTGATGGAAGAATTGAACTTAATGTAGATCAAAATAAAATGGCAGTCAGTGCTTGGAGTCTGCACTGTAAATTCTATGATTTATGAAATAAATGATGGCTCTAGAAATTTGAAATTAAAACTAAAAGTGGCAGAAATGTGCAACAGCATCTGATTGAGACAGGTGTAAGTGAGGACTGTTCCTAAGGATTAGGAAGGCTTCCTTCTGACACATTAACCTTCTGACACATCCGGCTTAAAGCTAGCACTCTTGCCACCGTCCTCCTCTCTGAAGTGTTCGGCAATAAATCCTCACCAACAATCATTAATTGAATGAAATCAGCAGCCCTCGATTTGAGCGAGAAAGATATTAATACTCTCGCGAATGTTTACAGAATTGAGTGCATTTCTTAACAGCTCCCTTACAGTACAAAATGGTGCCTGAGAGCTTGCCTTTAAACTTAAAATGGTTTGTGGGAGCTTGTCTATAATAGTGACTGAGCACTGGGTAAAGAGAGAGCTGAGCGGCCCCTGAGGTGACTCATGTCAAGTTGGCAGTCGATTTGTCATTAGCGTGTTGATTGGCTATATCTGTTGAACAAATCAAACCACAGAACATTTGCAAAGCATCCCTGCGTTTTGAGTCCAAGAATGTCAGCTCACTGGGGGCTAGCACACTGCGTGAATCAGAAATCCTTTTGCTGAAATATTTTTCCGATATCAGATAACACTTGTAGCTCAGCAACTGCTCAATTTTAAAGAGATAGACATCTAGACAGCAATCTTTATAATTCAAAGCAGAGATGAGCTGCAACTGAAGTCATGTCCTAATGACATTAACAGGGAAGGAGGTGCTTTCGAATCAAGAATACAGAAATTTCCATTATTCCATGTTTCAACTATTGACCAGTTTGACCTCTTGGGAAAATTAATGACACAGTATTGAAGCATCACAGATGTTCTGAAATTAATGATCACATTCAACCGCTTGGTACTCCTATAAGGACTGTGTTGTAAAATTGATGATTTTTTAGGATTCTGATGATCTGATGTTGATTTATTTAAGATGTTATTTTGCCACTTTACTTTTGTGGATTATTTCAAATGGCTGGATAATTCAGCTTTTTTTTCATTGAGAAAGAAAACGAAATAATCGGCAGGATTAGATAGCAGCAGGATGCTGTGTGAAGAAATGTTTGGCATCTGTGTTTTTCTGGAGCTCTGACTTTTTTTAATTGATGCGAGAAAGTTTTCTGGAAATATTTTGAAAAAGTTACTTTTGGAGCGTGGACAAGAAGCAGCCAAGGAAGTGTAACCAGTTTTGTTTGCCTAGTTTTTGACTCTTTCCCCCTCTGCGCCCCAAACCTTCCTTCTATGCTGTAGCTGTCTGATCCAGCCCGCAAACATCTGCGTGGATACCGTTGATACCAGTTGTTGTTTGATGCATGCAGCAGCTGCTTCCATCTCTGGCCAATTCCCCTTCCCTCCCAATCCCCTGATGGTTTGGCTGAATGTTTGGAAACCTTCCCCCTTGAGGGAGCTTGATTGTTACATCAGTAGAGACTGGGATTGGGGGATAGTTGAAGATTTAACCACAAGTTTTTAACGATGGCATTGTTGCTCACTTGCTTAATGTTGACCGTGCACACTTACACTGGAATTGACAGTAACGTGGCGCAATCACTTTCCCTTGCTGAAGTACGTCACCGTTAAAAAAAAAAAATCCTTTTCAGCCCTATTCCTTCAGTCGAGGTATGGTGATTTTACACGTTTGTTGGCACGGAACAACAAGGCAGCAGTTCTGGAGTCACGTCTCGTTTGTGTAAAGAACGTTGCCACAGAGCAGTTCCTTCACATTACATCCACTTAGCCGACCCTGCTTCAGCACGTGTTCCATCAGCTCCTTAAACACTTTCCACTCCAGGCTTCCGCAGTGTCATTGTTACCAGCATGATACACTGCTACTGCTGTCTGCAAGAATTAATAATAGAGTGCCCTGTATAGGGGTTTCCTTGGAAGCCAGGGTCTGAGGAATTCAACAATATAGGTCACCCCCTTCCACTTCCTGCAGATGAACTGACAAAAGTGAGCCACCTCATTGGAAGTCAGGATGTCAGGAGCATGGCTGTTGTTCGATTCTCACAGTGATTTGAAGGAAACTCCTCCGGTTCATCTCAGTCTTTTGGCCTGTTGGTGACAGTCAGGCTCTCTCTCGTACTGCAGTTACTGATCACCTATTTGTGAGATTTTCAATGAAGTAAGCAATGGCTTTTGCATTGCTTATTTCCCCTGTCAACTGAATTTGTTTATTGCTTCTTGATGCTTGCAGTTCTGTAACTTAAGAAAGTTGGACTGCAAGGTCGTCAAGATATATAAAAGTTCATGATTTACTCCTTGTCTTTCGTCATTTGAGTGACTTTTTTTAATGCTGCAACTACCTGTGTTTATCTAGGAGACACGGCTACAATTGGTAAATTACTGATGTCAGGAAACACTTTTCCACGTAAAGGGCAGAATTATGTCATCTCAGCGAGGGTCCCGACGGCAGTGGGAGGGGAGACCTTGTCTCCACTGTTTGCAGGACCCTGGGCCCACATTTTACAGGAGTCAGGCGACTCATTAGTTGTGGTCTGGACTCCCGTCGCTTTAACGGCGACCGCCTGTCCCCAGGAGCTTTCTGTCAATTGGAGGGTTGGCACCTCCATAATCCCAGTAGCGCTACTGGAGGGGTGGCCGCTACTGAAACTGTGCCTAGAAGAAGAGGATGGGTGGCATCCTTGGGCGCACACATTGTTCTCTACCAAACAATATCGAAATATCAGTGAAATTCAAAATGTTAGCAAAAAGCCAAAAGCTCACAAAAATGTCTGACTTTGAAAATATTGGCGTCAAACTTTCTAATAACTTTTTACTTTTGAGTTGCACTTGTATACCGCCTCAGGCGTGAAACTGAAGTAATGTCAGTCCACCTTCTGCTGTAAGTATATCCTCCACAGTCAAACCTGCCTAAACCAGCTTTGCCCACAGTTGTTTGCAGATCTGCAAAGATCTCTACAGGGCCGCAATTTGTCCACTTTAGCTTCACTATTAGCTTGTGTAAGTAAAGGAAGAACTTCAATTTACACAGCACAGTTTTGGACCTCATGTCACCCCAAACCACTTTAAAGTCAATGCGGTATTTTTAGTTAAAAGCAAATTACTGCGGACACTTTAATCTGAAACAAAAACCGAAATCAATCTCAAAAAGTCTGAAAGTATCTGTGGAGAGAGAAGGGAGTTAATGTATCCTATAAAATATTTTTCCTTCAATCAACATCACCGAAACCGATTTTTTTAGTCGTTCCCTTACTGTTATTTGCGCAATCTTCCCTCCACTGTAAAGTACTTTGAGGTTGTGAAAAGCCTGATGAAAATGCAAACATGTTCTTGCTTTCACTGTGTGATGTGGAGTTGATGGAGAAAAAGTTGTGACAGGAAGAAATGATTGTCGCAAAAACATGCTGACTGGAATAATGAGGAAAGGAGAGATTCAGAAAGTGGGGGAATAGCTGGTGTTGAAATACTTTAGAGATACAGGGCAGAATTTATTGCCCATCTGGGTGTGGGCTGAGTGCGACGTGTCTTCAGGATGTATAATCGGCTGGGAAGGTACAGGTGTGGAAAACCTCTTGCCTTCCAAACTCCCCCCTGATTAAGTCAGGCAAGGCCAATTGAGGCCTCAAGTGGGCAATTAAGGCCCACAGTAAAAGTCCCTCCACTGCCCTCCACCACAATCACTGTGCTAGTCTCCTCTCTGAGGAATGTTTTGTTGTGTTATTGTAATGATATAATATCTTGAGCTTATTTACTGTACAAGACACAAGGCACCAATTGAGTGAACATTTATTAAGACAAGGCACATGAGAACAGTCATACATAGGTGTAAAGCTTGAAGGCAGCTGAACTGTGCATGTGTGCTCTGCTTAAAACAAAAGTGAAACCAAGACTGAATCACATGACACATTTCCCTTCTAATGATGTCAGCCTGATATCCCTTAAAGACATATTACAACATGTCTGATTGGCCCCCAGCAAACCCGGCCTATTCACCTGCCTTCCAGGATGGGCAGCAGCAGTGGGGGAATGAAGGCTGAAGGGCTAATTTTCACAAATGACCAGCTTGCCCTTCCAAGCCAAGCTTACTGCATATTGAATGGAAGGTGACTCTTCTGTGTGATCTTTGTGATATGATCGAACGTGTTACAGCAGCAATTACAAAAACTCAGTTGCTGATGGCTTTCCTATACTTCCAGTTTGCAATTTCTATGGTGCCAGTCTTTATTGAGTGATATCACTGTCACCCATACGTCAGACTATGATAGATTTAAGCTTTACTCCAGGGGCATAAACACATACGCCGGAATTATCCGGTCGCCGGGATTCATTTTTCCCACTGGCAGTGCACCCCCACCAACAGGTTTCATGGCGGCGAGGGATGGTTTCAATGGGAAATTCCATTGGCACGCAGTGGGAGGACAGATTACCACCACCAGTGAATGGCGCGTGGCCAAGAAACATGGGGGCCGAAGAATCCTGCCCGTAATCTCGACTGACACTCCCCAGTGTCAGTGAAGGCCCAATCTGTTCTTTTGATGGCATATTCGAAGAAGAGCTTGGAATTCTCCCTGACGTCCAGGCCAATACTAGCCACTCAACCAGCATCACTGGATTTGCCTCAATTCTAACAATGATTTCAAGGCACTGTGGGTATAGCTGGCAAGTCCAGCATCTGTTGCCCATCTGCAATTGTACTTAGGAAGGAGGTGGTGAGCAACCTTCTTGAATCAGTGCAGTCTTCCTGTCGGGGAGGGAGTTCCTGGATTTTGACCCAGCGACGGTGAAGAAACGGCGATATAGTTCCAAGTCAGGATGGTGAGCACCTTGGAGGGGAACCTCCAGGTGGTCATGCTCCCATGAGCCTGCTGCCTTTGTCCTACTCGGTGGCAGAGTTCATGGGGTTGGAAGGTGATATCAAAGACGGCTTGGTGAGTTCCTGCTGAGCATCTCGCATACAGCAAACATAGCTGATCTTCTTGGAACTTTGCTGCGCACAATTTAGCTGTCAAGTTACCATACGTTGCAACAGTTAACCTACTTCAAATGTATTTCATTAGCTCCGGAATATTTGGGAATGTCCCGAGGTTATGATGTACACGCTAATCCTTTCATTCTTTTGACATTTGATTCATTTCCACCTTTTTGTTCAAGTCAGCTAACCGAGGCATAATAGCAAGATTCATTGTTTAGAGATGTCACTAAATCTATTTTTCCAAACTACTTAGAAATTAGTTCACTTTGAAGTTGAGCGAATGTTCTTTTTTAAGTTGATGAAAGAAGAATGTTTGACAAGTGCGTGATGTAGCAGTGTGAATGATGTTCTGTAGTCAAGGCAGGCAATCAACACAAGAGATGGGAGAAAAATACTTTCCCTTAAGGAGTCAGGTTGATTATCTTTTCCTCCCCACAAAATTAGAGTTTCTCCTGCTAACCTTGCAGGAAACTACACCATTTTGAAATCTCTATGTGCTTTTGAGAACTGAGGGCTGGTCAGTCTGCTGATTTAAGAAACAGCTGTTTCTTAAATCAGCAGACTGACCAGCCCTCAGTTCTCAAAAGCACATAGAGATTTCAAAATGGCCACTTGAGTCACATGACCTTCCTTCTCCGCAATGACTTTAAAAGGGATGGTCATCCAGCATCTGGAATTAGCTTTGATTTCAGGACTGATGATGTCCCAGCCATTAGTTGTTGAATGAGTTGCTTTCAATGTTGAAGGTGAGTAGTTTGGGAAACCATTGTCGAGGCAGACCCACTGACTCCATTAGCAAATGAGCCTTTCAGATGCAAATGGCATCCCTGTGATTAGGTGTCTGATAGCCATCTTTTGATCTAGGAGGCAATCATATATTTTTCAAAAGTAGCAATAAGGATAATGTTTTGAGCCTATGGTGTTGCATTTTCTTTTTGTATTGTAAAAAACAACTTTTAATTCCTGAATGACTTTTCAAAAAATGTGTTTGGGCATTTTACTTGTAAAGTCTCTTCCTTTCTTCTCTCCATTTTGTGTGATGCACGATCAATTGCACAAAGACGAGAGTTGAATACAACTGAGGTTTTATTGCTCTAAGATGTGTGGCCTCCCACAGCAGCTGGCAAAATGGCTGCAGCATAGAGGACACAAACACATTTATACTCCGCCTACTGGGCGGAGCCAGCAGGCAGGGATTACCGACGTAGGTGTAGTACAGGTCCCACCATACATCACCTAATATAGGTGCAACAGCGGTTTACCACATTCACCCCTTGTTAAAATTGAGTCCGGCGGGGATGGAGGAGAATTATATGCAACAAATGAGTTATACATTTACAATATTGGAGAGAAAAAAAAATGTCTTTTGAAGTCCAGTGGACCCGTTAGAGGTTTAACCGGTCCGGAGCCTTGATGCGATGCTGGGAGCGACGCAGTGGTGGCGCGATGCCGATGCTGGTCTAATCGTCGGTGACTCCGGGAGCGTGCCAAAATCCTCTTCATCTTCGGGCGTGGGCAGGGGGAGGACGGATGGTACTGGGTGGGGGGGGGGGGGGGGGGGTTGCTGCTGGGAGCGCCGGGGAAGGGGAGGGTGGCGCTGGGCCGGAGGGGTGTGTGTGTGTGTGGAACCTGCTGGTGCCAGGTCCCTTAGGGAGACAGTATCCTGGCGGCCATTGGGATACGCCACGTAGGCATACTGGGGGTTTGCATGGAGCAGTTGCACCCTCTCCACCAACGGGTCCGCCTTGTGGAGTCGGATGTGCCTATGGAACAGGACGGGTCCTGGAGCTGCGAGCCAAGTCGGGAGCAACACCCCGGATGTGGACTTCCTGGGGAAGGCAAAAAGACGTTCATGGGTGTGTTGTTAGTTGCAGTGCACAGTAGTGACCGAATGGAGTGTTGTGCATCAGGGAGGACCTCCTGCTAGCGGGAGGCTGGGAGGTTTCTGGACCATGGGGCCAGTTGGACGGCCCTCCATACTGTCCCGTTCTCCATCTCTACCTGTCCGTTTCCCCGGGGGTTATAGCTTATTGTTCTGCTCGAGGTGATACCCCTGCTGAGCAGGAACTGACGTAGCTCATCACTCATGAATGTGGATCCCCTGTCACTGTGGATGTAGGCGGGGAAGCCGAACAGAGCGAAGATTGTGTTGAGGGCTTTGAGACGGTGGCAGACGTCATGTCGGTGCATGGGATGGCGAAAGGGAATCTGGAGTACTCATCAACCACATTGAGATAAAATGGTACAACCGTGTGACTCTCGGATGACAAAGGCTGTTGTGCAGGGCACGGAAATGAAATGAAAATCGCTTATTGTCACAAGTAGGCTTCAAATGAAGTTACTGTGAAAAGCCCCTAGTCGCCACATTCCGGCGCCTGTTCGGGGAGGCTGATACGGGAATTGAACCATGCTGCTGGCCTGCCTTGGTCTGCTTTCAAAGCCAGCGATTTAGCCCTGTGCTAAACACGCTGTCACATGTACCTCGGGATAGGGCGTCTGGGGGCTCGTTGAGCTTGCCGGGGCGATACAAAATCTCGTAATTGTAGGGGGAGAGCTCGATCCTCCACCTCAAGATTTATCATTCTTGATCTTGCCCTGCTGTGTGTTATTGAACATGAAGGCTACCGACCGTTGGTCAGTGAGGAGAGTGAATTTCCTGCCGGCCAGGTAATGCCTCCAATGCCACACAGCTTCAACGATGGCCTGGGCCTCTTTTTTGACGGATGAGTGCCGAATTTCTGAGGCATGAAGGGTGCGGGAAAAGAATGCCACGGGTCTGTCTGCCTGATTTAGGGTGGCGGCAAGGGCGACGTCTGATGCGTCGCTCTCTTCTTGGAAGGGCGGTGTCTCGTCTACTGCGTGCATCCCGGCCTTGGCGATATCGGCTCTGATACGAGCGAAGGCCTGTTGAGCTTCGGCCGTCAGGGGAAAGTGGGTTGACTGTATGAGTGGGCGGGCCTCGTCTACATAGTTTGGGATCCATTGGGCATAGTATGAAAAGAACTCCAGGCAGCGTTTGAGGGCCTTGGGGCAGTGGGGGAGGGGGAGCTCCATGAGGGAGAGCATGTGGTCGGGAAAGGGCCCCAGAACTCCGTTCTGGACCACATGGCCGAGGATGGCTAAGCGGGTCGTGCTAAACACGCACTTCTTCTTGTTGTAGGTGAGGTTTAGGAGAGTGGCGGTGTGGAGAAATTTGGCAAGGTTGGCATCGTGGTCCTGCTGATCATGGCCGCAGATGGTGACGTTGTCTAGTTGCAGAAAGGTGTGCCGCAAACCGTACCAGTCGAACATTCGGTCCATCTCCCTTTGGAAGACCGATACCCCGTTGGTGATGCCGAAAGGAACCCTTAGGAAGTGATAGAGGCGACCGTCTGCATCGAAGGCCGTGTAAAGACGGTCCGATTTCCGAATGGGGAGCAGGTGGTAGGCGGATTTGATGTCTACCATTGAGAAGACGCGGTACTGTGCAGTCTGATTGACCATATCAGATATGCGTGGGAGCGAGTACGCATCGAGCTGCGTGTACCGATTGATGGTCTGGCCACCACGACCATTCTGTGTTTCTCCCCAGTTTTAACTACTACCACTTGGGCTCTCCAGAGGCTGTTGCTGGCCTTGATGATGCCTTCCCGAAGCAGCCGCTGGACCTCGGACCTGAAAAAGGTCCTGTCCTGGGTGCTGTACCGTCTGCTCCTGGTGGCAACGGGCTTACAACCCGGGGTTAGATTTGCAAAGAGGGAAGGCGGATCGACCTTTTGGGTCGCGAGTCTGGACACAGTAAGGGGTGGTAGGGGCCCGCCGAATTTCAGGCTCTGGAGGTTGCACTGGAAGTCCAGGCCGAGTAGTAGGGCAGTGCTGAGGTTAGGGAGGACTTGTGGCGGAAGCCACTGAATTCTACGCCCTGGACCGTGAGTGTGACCGTACAGTACCCCCGGATCACCACGGAATGGGATCTGGAGGCCAGGGAGATTCTTTGGTTGGTGGGGTGTACCGCGAGGGAGCAGCGTCTTACCGTATCCGGTTGGATGAAGCTTTTGGTGTTCCCGGAGTCCAGCAGGCAAGAGGTCACGTGTCCGTTGATTTTCACGCTGGTCGATGCAGTGGCCAGGTTGTGCGGACGAGACTGGTTGATGGTCACTGAGGCGAGTCGTAGTCGGTCGTTGCTGATGTCGGAGGATGGGAAGCCCAGGGGGCACAGGTCCTGGAGCGTTGGCGGTGCCCATGTGCCGTGGGGGAGATAAGATGGCGGCGCCTGAAGATCTTGAGGAGAACAAAATGGCGGCGCCTATGGGCTGCAAGTGGCGGGGGTTGAACAAGATTGCGGCGCCCATGGGCCGCATGTGTTGCGCGGAGGGGAAGATGGCAGCGCCCACTGGCCACGCTTGGTCTGAGGGGGAGAACATGGCGGCGCCCACTGGCCCCGCATGGTCTGAGGGGGAGAAGATGGCAGCGCCCATTGTCCGTAAACGAGGGGAGTGGGGACAATAGCAGCGACTTCATGGGACTGGCACACCACGGCGAGGTACCCCTTCTTACCATAAGACTTACAAAGGGCAGCGCGGGCCGGGTAGTGTTAACGGGGGTGTTTCTGCTGGCCGCAAAAGTAACATTGGGGACCCCCGGGGTTTGCTGGCTGGCGCGTGGCCCAGGCGTATTGGCTGGGTAAGGCCCCCGCTGGGGCGGCCGACTGTGGGGTCCACGATGCGTTGGAGGGGTGGGCCGCGCGGCTGGGGGTGTGGGACTGACTGTTGCGCGAGGCGGCCATCATAGAGAGCACTAGCTTCTTTGTCTCTGCGAGGTCGGGCGTGGCCCCTTCTAACAGTCGCTGGAGTATGAAGTCCGACCCAATCCCCATAACAAAAGCGGCCCACATAAGGAGGTTTGAATGTTTCGTGGCCGGAACGGCCTGACAGTCACAGTCCTGGATGAGTGGGATTAGGGACCGCCAGAAGTCGTCTATGGACTCACCAGTGGGTTGCGAGCGAGTGGCGAGTAAATGCCTGGCGAAGAGCATTTTCGTCTTCTGAGCGTAATTTTCTATGAGAAGCGTCTTGGCTTCAGTGTAGTTTGGCGCGTCCTGGATCAGCGGAAAGACGTTGGAGCTGAACCTTGAGTACAGCATCTGTATTTTCTGAGCCTCCGAGACAGGGCTTGGCGCCGAGTTGATGTACGCCTCGAAACAAGCTACCGAGTGCTGAAAGTCCCTTTTGGCATCGCGTGATACGGAGGTCCATCTTTTGAAAATCTTAGAGCAATAAATTGATGCACGATCAATTGCACAAAGACAAGAGTTGAATACAACTGAGGCTTTATTGCTCTAAGATGTGTGGCCTCCCACAGCAGCTGGAGAAATGGCTGCAGCATGGAGGACACACACATTTATACTCCGCCTACTGGGTTGAGTCAGCAGGCATGGACTACTGACGTACCTGTAGTACAGGTCCTACCATACATCACCTAATATAGGTGCAACAGTGGTTTACCACATTGTGCACTTCCATTAAGAGTTCACTTATTTTCCTTTTCTGATAACTCAACCATACCTGAAACTTTAACCTGCCTTTTCTCTTCACAGACGTTGAAGCTTCCAATCTTTTCCATTTTTGCTTCCTAAATTTTATTGGAGCAAGGTGCATGGTCGGTGGTCAATTTCACTGTGATTGTGTGGGATAAGGTTCATCCCAGTTTCCCTTGTGGTTGACCATAGATTTCGGGTGCGATCGACCAGCTGTGTCGTGCCCGAAAGGCAGCGTTGTCAGTAGATGCTGGCAGATCCCTTTTCCGTGATCTACCCGGCTCGTCACGCCTCCCAAGATCTAACGCAGCCTCGCGAGACGTCGCTATCTGAATCCCGCCCATTGTGGACGTGATTACTATTTTGAAAAGCCGCATATTAGAGTGAGACATGTGCGGGAGGTGGGGGGGAGGGGGGGGGGGGGGGGGCGGGGAGCGAGGACCCCCTTATGACTGAGCTGGGGCTTTGGGGGTCGCATCGGGAAGTCAAGAGTGGAGCGTTCCCTGCTGAGGCCTTGAATAGAGCTACAGTTCCTGTAGATAGCCTAGTGTTTCTCGGCACTGCGAGCACCAGGAAACACTCGCTAATCACGCTCGTTACAGGACTCTTCCGATTCGGTTAGATTGCGTCTTTCATATCCCATCCGCAGTTCGATTGCTTTTAGATTTTTGTACAATACTACATCCAGTCTTGGGGAAGTGACATCTGACAACTGTTCTGCTTGTTAAACACTCAGATTGCCAGGCCCAGGCTCTACTTTTAGAAGGAGTTTAGGGTGAAAAATTCTGCAAGATTAAATTGCATTGTTACGGCCAATTCTTAGCAAATTGCCAACTCACATTTCCAAGGGCCCCTGATGTCATTGTGATGAAGGAGCTCAGCTTGTTTGCAATCTTGAATGCAGTCACTCGGTCCCTTTTCATTGGTGGCATTAAAAACAAAAGCCAGATACGCACTCTGATGCCAACAGCAAAGACAAACTTGCCAGGCCCAATTTAATGGCAACCTCGTTTGCCACAGCTGCTTCTCACCAAGTCACAATCCATCCAACCTAAGCCAATCTGACAACTTTACCCAGTGATGTTGCTGCTGGCTACAGTACAGCACAGAACAGGACCTTCGGCCCTCGATGTTGTGCCGAGCATTGTCCGAAACCAAGATCAAGTTATCCCACTCCCTGTCATCCTGGTGTGCTCCACGTGCCTATCCAATAACCGCTTGAAAGTTCCTAAAGTGTCTGACTCCACTATCACAGCAGGCATTCCATTCCTAACCACTCTCTGAGTAAAGAACCTACCTGGGACATCCCTCTCTATCTCCCACCCTGAACCTTACAGTTTTGTCCCCTTGTAACAGCTACATCCACCCGAGGAAATAGTCTCTGAACGTCCACTCTATCTATCCCCATCATCATCTTATAAACCTCTACTAAGTCACCTCTCATCCTCCTCCGCTCCTTCTGGACTGTAAATTCTATGATAGAAAAGCCCTAGCTCCCTCAACCTTTCCCCATAAGACCTATCCTGCAAACCAGGCAGCATCCTGGTAAATCTCCTTTGCACCCTTTCCATGCTTCCACATCCTTCCTCGCACAATACTCCAAATGTGGTCTCACCAGGGTCACCAGGGTCACCAGGGTCATGTATAGTTGCAGCATATCCCCGCGGCTCTTAAACTCAAGCGCCCTGTTAATAAACGCTAATACACTGTAGGCCTTCTTCACCGCTCTATCCACTTGAGTGGCAACCTTCAGAGATCTGTGGACATGAACCCCAAAATCTCTCTATTCCTCCACATTCCACAGAACCCTGCCGTTGACCCAGTGATCCGCATTCATTTTTTTTCGAACGCAATGAATCACCTCGCATTTATCAGGGTTAAACTCCATACACGAGGTCAATGTGTTTTGAAGCAATAGAATAATTCAGAACGAATTTAGCAATAGAACAATCTTGATTTTTATGAGGAAATTTTGAAAGAAAGGGAGGGAAGAGAGGACATAGAGAGATTTTGTATAGGAATTTCAGAACCTGGGGCCATCAGAATTGAAAAAAAGCTGTTAATTGTGGACTGGAGGGAAACATGAAACAAGCAGGAATTCAGCGTTAGAGGCACAGTGCAGACGTGTGGCTGGTATATTCTTTGGATTGGGTGGTGAAGGGCCAAAGTCAGATTTGAAGGTGAACAGAAGAATCTTAAAATCAGTTCACTACAATTTTTTTATTTAGGCTGGGATGCGGGCTTCGCTGGTTATGCCAGCATTTATTGTCCATCCCTAGTTGCCCTTCAGAAGGTGGTGGTGAGTTGCCTTCTTGAACTACTGCAGTCCTTGAGGTGTAGGTATACCCACTGTGCTCTTCGGCATGGAGTTCCAGGATGTTGCCCCAGAGGCAGTGAAGAAACGGCAATATAATTTCAAGTCAGGGTGGTGAGTGAATTGGAGAGAAACCTCCAGGTGGTGGGGTTCCCAGGTATCTGCTGCTCTTGTCCTTCGTAGCGGTCGTGGGTTTGGAAGGTGCTGCCTCAGGAACCTTGGTGAGTTCCTACTGTGCATCTTATAGATGGTACACACGGCTGCCACAGTTCGTCGGTGCTGGAGGGTTTGAATGTTTGTGGAAGGGGAAGCAGTCAAGAGGGCTGCGCTGTCCTGGATGGTGTCGACCTTTTTGAGGCTTGTTGGAGTTGCATTCATCCAGGCAAGTGGGAAGTATTCCATTACACTCCTGACTTGTGCCTTGCAGATGATGGACCAGGCTTCGGGGGTGTCAGGAGGTAAGTTACTCACCGTAGGACTCCAGCCCTTTGACCTGCCATGGTCTCCACAGTATTAATATGGCTTGTCCAGTTCAGTTTCTGATCAATGGTAGCCCCCAGGATGTTGGGACAAGAGAGGAACAGAAACGGAGTGCGGAAACTTGCACGGGAGAAGGAATAAAACGTGGATGGCTAAATCTGCTAGACTTTCTGGGTGTGTGGAGAGCAGCAATAGAATATAGAGAAGTCAAGCCTTGAAGGCATAGGTTCAGATTTCAATACAGTGAGCAGAGGAGGAGATTGAGGCACACAATGCTCCTCAATATGAATGGACAATAGGTCAGATATGTTCTAACTCGCTGACTCGTAGTTCAGTTATTATTGGTAGCCTTTACCTGACAAAAGCATAAAATGGGAAGCATTTTTCCCTGCTCCCCCACCTCCCCCAGTGAATCCTGGGGGCAGTTAAGTGGTGATTGCCCTGAGCATGCTCATCAATGCCAAGAGTGGTGAATCTGGGACTTTTTGTCAGCTCCTAAAATCTATATCAGAGCTTCTCTGCTGAGCAGCAGAGAATGTGATCCAGTGTTTGATATTTAAATCTATATGCAGCCTGTCAATAGGATCAAAGCAAAGTCGGTCTGAAAGCCTATAGATCTTGATTAAAGGGGTTCCCTTCCCAATGAACTCTGGTTAGATACAACATCACAGTCCTGATCCAAAAGCATTTGAAGTACCCACGGTAAAAGGAGATTTAGTTTTCAAACAGCTATTTCCTTTGGTTATTATTTGTTTGCATCACTTGGGAAAGTAAAGAATTGACTAGCAGATAATTAAATTCAAGGTCTCAATATAATCTGCTCTGTCAGGGGAACATTCGTACTCGGCACAACAGAACAGAAATATAAATGCTACAAGGTGAGCATGCTTTTGCGCTAACAAAAATAGGGACAAGTTATATTTTTATAGCACCTTTAACGTAGTAAAATGTCCCAAGGTTTAGGAGTTTAGGAGGTTGAGGGGAGATCTAATAGAAACTTACAAGATAATGAATGGCTTGGATAGGATGGACGTAGGGAAGTTGTTTCCATTAGCAGGGGAGACTAGGACGCGGGGGCACAGCCTTAGAATAAAAGGGAGTCACTTTTGAACAGAGATGAGGAGAAATTTCTTCAGCCAGAGAGTGGTAGGTCTGTGGAATTCATTGCCACAGAGGGCGGTGGAGGCCGGGACATTGAGTGTCTTTAAGACAGAAATTGATAAATTCTTGATTTCTCGAGGAATTAAGGGCTATGGGGAGAGAGCGGGTAAATGGAGTTGAAATCAACCATGATTGAATGGTGGAGTGGACTCGATGGGCCGAATGGCCTTACTTCCGCTCCTATGTCTTATGGTCTAAGGTGCTTCAGAACATTACAAAACAAGATATGACACCGAACCACTTAAAAATATGTTAGGTCAGATCACCAAAAGATTAATTTTTGTCCGCTCATGGGATGTCAGCATTTGTTTCCTATCCCCAGATGCCCTTGAGAAGGTGTGAGCCACTTTCTGGACTATGCATTGGTGTATGTGCACTCACACTGTTGTTAGGCAGGGAGTTCCAGCATTTTGACCCAACAACAGTGAGAGAATGGCGATATAGTTCCAAGTCGGGAATGGAGTGTGGCTTGGGAGGGGAACTGACAGGTGGTGATGTTCTCATGTGTCGGCTCCCCCTGTCCTTCTCGGTGCAGAGTTCGCAGGTTTTGAAGGTGCCATGAAAGGAGGCTTGATAAATTAGTCCAGTGCATCTTGTAGATTGTGAACACTGTTGCCACTGTGCGTCAGTGCAACGGGAATGAATGTTTAAGGTGGTTAATGGGGCAAGACAGCCGTTTTGTCCTGGGTGGTGTCAAGCTTCTTGAATGTTTTTGAAACTGCACTCATAATAATCTAAATTAGTGTCACAAGTAGGCTTACATTAACATTGCAATGAAGTTACTGTGAAAAGCCCCTAGTCGTCATACTCCAGCGCCTGTTCGGGTACACTGAGGGAGAGTTCAGAATGTCCCAGCACATCGTTCGGGACTTGTGGGAGGAAACCGGAGCAGTCGGAGGAAACCCACGCAGACACAGGGAGAATGTGCATGTTCCGCACAGCTATTGACCAAAGCCGAGAATCGAACACAGGTCCCTGGTGCCGTGAAGCAACAGTGCTAACCACTGTGCTACCATGCCGCCCTGGCAAATGGAAGGTATTCTGTCACACTCCTGATTTGAGTCTTGTAGATGCTGGCTTTGGAGAGTCATGAGGTGAGATACTCATCACAGAATTCCCAGCCTCTGACATGCTCTTGTTGCCAACGCATTTATACGATTTGCGAAGTTATCCATGTCTTGTCACTGTAACGTAGGATGCTGAGAACACAAGCCTGTTACACACCGAGCTTCGTATCTCCAGTTTGCTGTTGATCCACACTCAAGTCCTCAACTTTGCTATAACACCTGAGACCTTGGCAATCTTGGTGCTGATTTCAACTTCAAGGAACAGGTTGCTGGTAATTGTTGATGCAAGACATGTCTGCAATACAAGGCTGTCTGCAAGTGAGACTGCAAGTTGGCCAGGATTGTAGCTGATGAATGGGTGGACCTTGCCGTCAACAGGAATGCCTGGAGACACGAAGTCAAGAAGGGTGTGAAAAAGGCAGAAATTAAAGGAACAACCAGATCGCGGAAATGAGAGACTGCCAGAAGGAAAGAATATCAGTCGAGCTCGGATCCATTTATACCAGCTGCAGAAGGGACTGCCACTCAGGGATCAACCTCTACAACCGCATTAGATGATGTTCAGTAAGAAGTGACCTACATCCTGGGTGCAGCCCATCGTCTCCTGAGAAGGGCAGATGCCAATATATTTGGATGGTTGGTCCGGTTCAGTTTCCGGTTGATGGTAATTTTCAGGATGTTGATGGTGACCCATCAACCATGGTGACTATGACTAGGAAGTGGGAAGGGAAGCATATTTATAAAAGCCCTCACAAACCCCCAGTTTGGCCACTGGCAAGCCGTCTCCAGGCATTTGTCAGGCTCGGCCCTCAGTGGTGGTGACCCATCTGACGCCAGCAAGTTACTAGCTGTTCCTCACATCACTCCACTTAATTAGGCGGATTGACTGCCTGTTGTTGCTGGGCAAGGAGCCTCTCTGGTGATGAACCGCCCCTGGAAAGGTCATGTGGAGGCAGCAACGCGTTGACCCACTGACCCAGAGCCAATCGTTGCTCCTGGTCCTGCCTTCAAGCCTGCCCCATGGGACCAGGAAGATTCTGTCCATTGACACAACAGGTTCGTGGCTCCAAATAGCCTTCTCCTATTTCCATGTTCCTCGGAGTGGCTTATACAGTGGAGCTTCTAATTTTCAATCTGATTAGATTTGTTTTGACTAGTTTTATTCTCACGCTAAGGAGAGAACTTTCTAGTGTCAGGTAGTCCTGCATGAGAGGTAGCTTCAGACAGGGATTTCCGGTTGCAAACATTTTTTGGTTTGGGAAAGTTAAGTGGAGCTGGGTAACAAGTTCCTGTCTATTGTTCCTTTGTTACATTTGCGGCTATTGTGAATAAGACATGGATTTTTTTTTAAAAAGTCAATATGGCACAATTTGTTAAATTATTGAGATAAAAAATGAAACTGAATGATGGGAATCTCAAATTAAAACAATGAGTGCTGGAAAGTCACACTGGGTCAGTTATTATCTGGCATAGAAAGACATTTTGGCTGAGATCTTGCACCAGAACTTGAATATGAACAAAGAAAGCTGTTTATATTGTCTTTTCTAAACCTGTCTATAGTGCCTCTCCAGCCAGAGTTATTTGATTGAAAAGTAGTAAGTATCTCTTTAAAATAAAAACTATGTTAAACTCCAATGTTTTTAATAATCTTTGATCAATGGATTTGGCCTTTGTTGTGACCTTCTTTGTAGCAACAAAGAGAAAGAATCAGAGGTGGCACATGTCGAGTTCATATAACATAGGACGGCACGGTGTGACAGTGGTTAGCACAGTTGCTTCACAGCTCCAGGGTCCCAGGTTTGATTCCCGGCCTCGGGTTACTGCCTGTGCGGAGTCTGCACATTCTCCCCGTGTCTGCGTGGGTTTCGTCCGGGTGATCCGGTTTCCTCCCACAGTCCAAAGATGTGCAGGTTAGGTAAATTGCCCTTAGTGTCCAAAAAGGTTAGGTGGCGTTACGGGGATAGGGTGGAGGTGCGGGCTTAAGTAAGATGATCTTGCCAAGGGCCGATGCAGACCCGATGTGCTGAATGGCCTCCTTCTGCACTGTAAATTCTAAGATCTATGAACATTGTGTGAGGGGTTTATTTACTAGATACTTCTCAAACAGGGTACAATGGTGAACTCCCCAAAAACCCGGGAAAAGCTCCGATGATGTTTTGCGTAACATGTGACATTACATCAGCCAATGGTGTTACTCTAATGCAGAACACCCCTCCCTCTTTCCTCCATCAGTGCCCCCAGCATTTTTACTTAGTCAAAACACTTTAACGCAGATCCAACACATTGTGCCATAACTAACATTGTTGTGTTCCGGGTACATATGGATATTAGTAAGACAATCTCTTGGGTGTACGTCTGTCTCATTTTGGCAGAACGCTCAGGAACTTGGCTCTTTAGGGTACCAGGAGTGTCTTCCTGTACACTGGTCAGGGTTACATCTGGCGAAACCAACACAGGAACTGTGTCTGGTAATGTGGATGATTCTGTCGTAACAGATTCCGTAATTTCGGCAGTTGTAGTCCTCAACTCTGGCATATTCTCTGTGGTAAAAACATCTGGTACAGATTCTGTACTCTCACAAAGTTCAGACAATAATTGGTCAGCGTGCTGACACCAAATTCATTCATTGCCAGATTGTACTGTAGATGAAAACGGATCCGTTTTGGCTAATGCAATTGCTGGAGTCCATTTTACGCCTGAGATGCAATTTTGCACAAGTACACGTTCCCCACGGTCAAAGACTCTGCTTTTGGAATGGTGTTCCCTTCTAGCCACTCGCATCTGATGTTGCTGCCTGACCATCTCTAAAGTTAAAGGAGTCGTCAAATGTCGAACTGTGTGTGTAGTTTCCTTTTATAACATCCGTATAGACGGTGAGCTTTGTGTTGTTGAATGCAATTAGAAATGCAATTCTTCATGTCATTAAAAAGCTATTGACACATTTGGCCAGAGAGCCGTTATCCCTCGAAACATTCACTGCATGCTTGAGTGATTGTACAAAACATTTAGCTAAGCCATCGGTAGTTGGATGATAGGGGGCGGATGCCTGTTCAGGTTGTCTTCAAATGTGGCTTTGGGGCAGCACAGTAGCACAAGTGGTTAGCACTGTGGCTTCACAGCGCCAGGGTCCCAGGTTCAATTCCCTGCTGGGTGGGTTTCTGCGTGGGTTTCCTCCGGGTGCTCCGGTTTCCTCCCACAGTCCAAAGACGTGCAGGTTAGGTGGATTGGCCATGATAAATTGCCCTTAGTGACCGAAAAGGTTAGGAGGGATTATTGGGTTATGGGGATAGGGTGGAAGTGAGGGTTTAAGTGGGTCGGTGCAGACTCGATGGGCCAAATGGCCTCCTTCTGCACTGTATGTTCTATGTGAACTGAGTTATCGCTTACGAGTTGTTCAGGTCACCCGAATCTTGCAAGTACCACGTCAGCCTTTCTATGATCTGCTCTGTAGTTGTCGATTTCATGATGGCAACCTCTTGCCACTTCGAAAGAGCATCAACCATGACCAAAAATATGTGTCCTTCGATTGGTCCTGCATAATCGACATGGATTCTTTGCCATGGCCTGGTAGGTGATTCCCATCGATGCAAAGGTTGTAATGGAGATATAGTTCTCAACGCAGCGAAGGATTGGCATAACCCCACATTTTTCTCGATCTGGGCATCCAACCCAAAAGTAGCTTCTCGCCAACTCCTTCATTCTAACTACACTAGGATGGCCCTCGTGCAGCTGTTCCATGATTCTACTTTGTAGACACGGCAGAATGATTACTCTAATTCCCTACAACAATACTCCATTTTGTACTGTCATCTCAAGATGCCGGGTGAGATAGGGTTTAAGATCTGGATTCTTTTCTGTGCTCTTGTGTTGGAGTGCCCTTTTTGAATCAAGTCCAACATCTTCCCTGTCACCGGATCTGTTCAGGAAAATTTCTGCAAATGGGAAGACATTACCAGAACATTTTTCACACGAGACAGTTAGAATATGTCGTTGAAGTGTTCATCAGATTATCTTCCTGGTTTTGTTGATCTTGCAGGAGCAGTCGAGACAAAGAGTCCATGTTTGCGTGCTATTCAGATCTATGATATAATCGTGTACCAACAAGATTTAAAAAATATTTCTTTATTCTCCTCCTTTTTCGCTTTTTCTCCCCAATTTACACCCACCAACAATAAACAGTAATCAGTAACAAATATGTCAATCCCCATATCAATAACAACGATCCCATCCTCCCACCAAACCCAAAACATTCACCCACATATTCACATAAACAACTGACAAAAAGGAATCAGGAATCCCCCATAGCCCCCATTAACAGCCACCGCCCCCCTCCCCCCAGCCCTCCCACCCCCCCAACTAATGTTCAATGTTATCCAGTTCTTGAAAGTGCATAATGAATAATGCCAATGAATTGTAGAACCCCTCCGTCCTTTCCCTCAGTTCAAACTTAACCTTCTCAAGAGTCAAGAATTCCAACAGGTCCCCCCGCCACGCCAGGGTACAGGGTGGAGAGGTTGCTCTCCAACCCAGCAGGATCCGCCTTCGGGCAATCAACGAGGCGAAGGCTACAACATCTGTCTCCGCACCCGTTTCCAACCCTGGCTGGTCCGACATCCCAAATATGGCCCCCCGGGGGCCCGGGTCCAGTCTCACGTGCACCACTTTAGAAATTACCCTAAAAACCTCCTTCCAGTAATCCTCTAGCTTAGGACAGGACCGAAACATATGAACGTGGTTAGCAAGGCCACCCCCCACCCCCCGCAACGTTCTCACAAATCTTCTACTCCTTCGAAGAATCGGCTCATCCTCGCCCTCGTGAGGTGTGCTCTGTATACCACCTTCAGCTGTATCAGCCCCAACCTCGCGCACGAGGTGGAGGCATTCACTCTCCGGAACACCTCACACCAGAACCCCTCCTCTGGTCAACACCTCCACCCTATCCCCATAACTCAGTAACCCCACCCAACACTAAGGACAATTTTGGACACTAAGGGCAATTTAGCATGGCCAATCCACCTAACCCGCACATCTTTGGACTGTGTGAGGAAACCGGAGCACCCGGAGGAAACCTACGCACATATGGGGAGGATGTGCAGACTCCGCACAGGCAGTGACCCAAGCTGGAATCGAACCTGGGACCCTGGAGCTGTGAAGGATTGTGCTATCCACAATGCTTTTTTTTTATAAATTTAGATTATCCAATTATTTTTTCCAATTAAGGGGGCAATTTAGTGTGGCCAATCCACCTACTCTGCACATTTTTGGATTGTGGGGGCGAAACCCACGCAGACATGGGGAGAATGTGCAAACTCCACACGGACAGTGACCCAGAGCCGGGATCGAACCTGGGACCTCAGTGCCGTGAGGCAGCTGTGCTAACCACTAGGCCACCATGCTGCCCTTCTATCCACCATGCTACCGTGCTGTATCTGTATCTAACCGTGCTGTGTATCTAACTGTATACCGTGCTGTATCTAAACATTTCTCCCTGCTCCAGCCCATACTTCACTTCCAGCTCCTTCAATCCTGCAAACCGACACCTAAGAAACAAATCTTTTAGTGTCTTAATCCCCTTCTCCTCCCATTTCCGAAAATTTCCATCCCACCTCCCTGGCTCAAATCTGTGGTTCCCCCGAATCGGCATTTCCCTTGACCCCGCCCCCAACCCGAAGTGTTGGCGGAACTGCCTCCAAATTTTCAATGGAGTTATTATTACCGGACTCTCTGAGTATTTCCCCGGGGCTATCGGGAGCGGTGCTGTTGCAAGTGTTTTCAATCCTGACCCCCTGCACAAACTCTCCTCCATTCTGACCCACTGGGAATCAACCCCTCGAACCCAGCTCTGCACCTTCTCCACATTCGCTGCTCGGTAGTAATACATCAGGTTCGGAAGACCCAAACCCCCTGCCTGCCTTCCCCTCTGTAGCAGCACCTTTCTAACACTGGCCACCTTCCCTCCCCAGATGAACGACGTAATCCTTCCGTCAATCTCTCTGAAAAAAGCCTTTGGCAGGAAAATCGACAGGCATTGAAAAATAAACAGAAATTGTGGCAACACGTTCATTTTAACCGCCTGTACCCGACCCGCCAGTGACAGAGGGAAACCATCCCACCTTGCCAGATCAGCTTTCACTCTCCCCACCAAACTAAAAATGTTGTCCCTGCGGAGCCCCACTTCCCCCACTCCCAGGCAACCTGCACCCTCAAGTACCTTAACTGAGTCCCTGCCCTACGGAATGCAGCCCCCCCCCCCCCCCCCACCCCTGCCCCCACACCTGGCCGAGATACCACAAAATACTCACTCTTGTTTAGATTCAGTTTGTACTCCGAGAAAGACCCAAACACTCGAAGCAGCTTCAATATTCCGCCTATCAACACACTCGGTTCTGACATGTATAACAGCAAGTCATCGGCATACAAGGACACCCTATGCTCGATCTACCCCCCCGTCACTATTCCTTTCCATACCCCCGAACTTCTTAATGCGGTGGCCAACGGCTCAATTGTGAGTGCAAACAGCAGGGAGGACATAGGACATCCCTGCCTAGTCCCACGGTGGAGAGAAAAATATCTCGAGCTGATGTTGTGTGTGCAGACACTGGCCCTCGGCTCCTTATATAGTAGCTTTACCCAATTCACAAATCTTGGTCCAATCTCAAACCGCTCCAGAACTGCCATCAAGTACCCCCATTCTACCTGGTCGAACGCCTTCTCAGCGTCCAATGCCACAACCACCTCTGTTTCCTTCCCCTCTGCCGGTGCTATAATGACGCTCAATACCCTTCTAATATTTGAAAAGAACTGCCTCACTCTCACGAACCCCGTCTGATCTTCACCTATCACCTTCGGGACCACTCCTCCAGCCTACCCGCCAGTACCTTCGCCAATATTTTTGCGTCCACATTCAGAAGTGATATGGGTCTATACGACCCACACTCCATCGGATCCTAATCTTTTTTTAGCAACAGGGAAATCGACGCCTGCCCCAAGGTTTGTGGCAGCAGCCCCTTCCCTATCGCCTCTTCAAATATCCCCACCATCAGGGGTGCCAGCCTATCCTTGAATTTTTTATAATATTCCACCCGAAACCCATCCAACCCTGCCACCTTCCCCGACTGCATCCTCCCAATCACATCCTTTATCTACTGCTCCCCTATCGCTCCTTCTAATGTTCCCCTAACCTCGGGTACTCCAACCCATTTAGAGATTCCTGCATCTCACGATCGCCCCCGGGTGACTCTGACCTGTACAACCTCTTATAAAATTCCTCAAAAACCTTGTTAATCAGATCCGACGTCACCACCAACTTCCTTGTCCTATCCCTCACCTGTACAATTGTCCTTGCCGCTGCTTCCCTCCGGAGCTGACCTGCTAACAGACTCCCCTCCTTATCTCCATGTTCGTTAACTGCACCCCTTGCTCGCCTCAGTTGGCGCACCGCCTTCCTGGTAGATAGTCGGTCAAAGCTCATCTGTAGTTCCTTCCCCTTTTCCAGCTTTGCTGGGTCCCCATTCTCTGCATAACTCCTATTGACCTAGAACATCTCATCTATTACCCTCTGCTGCTCCAACCTCTCCTCCTTGTCCACCCTGGCCTTAAACGAGATCACCTGTCCCCTCACCACCGCCTTTAGAGCCTCCCAGACGACCGCCTTCGACACTTCACCTGTACAGTTGAAACCTACATATTCCTTAATTACCTTTTCAATTTTGTCACTGAACACTTGGTCCCCCAAAAATCCCACATCTAATTTCCACCCTGGTCTCTGCACTACCCCCTTCTCCAGCACCATATCCACCCAATGCTGAGCATGATCTGACACTGCAATTGCCGAGTATTCCGTCCCCTTAACCCCAGCCAACAAAGCCTTCCCCACCACGAAAAAGTCGATCTGCGAATATACCTTCTGGACTACTGAGAAAAACGAGTACTCCCGTCCCCTCGGGTGCAGAAACCTCCAAGGGTCCACCCCTCCCATTTCCACCATTAGCCCAGCCAACGCCTTCGCCCCCTCCCCCCCCCCCCCCCCCCCCGATGGGGCCAGCGAGCACGGCCGTGATGTGTCCAACCTTGGCTCCTGCACCAGTCCCCCCCCCCCCCCCCCCCCCACTATCAGTTCGTGTGTGTCCAAGTCGGGGATGGCCCCAAACACCTTCTTTGCGAAACCCACATCATCCCAATTGGGGCCATATACACTTAACAGCGCCACTAGCTTCCCCTCCAGCCCCCCTGTCACAATCACATATCTACCCCCCTGATCTGCCACCACCTTCTCCGTCTGGAAGCGTACTCTTTTGCTGACCATTACCGCTACCCCTCGAGCCCTTCTGTCAAGTCAGAGTGAAACACCTGACTAACCCAGCCCTTTTAAGTCTCACCTGGTCCTTCACCCTCAAGTGAGTCTCCTGCAGCATTGCTATGTCGACTTGCAAACTTTAAAGAGCGCAAGCACCCTTGACCTCTTGACCGGACCTCCTAACCCCCTCACGTTCCACGTGACTATCCTAACTGGGGGTCTCTCACCCCTCCCCACCCTTCTTATCCACCATCATCATACCACCGGGTCCTGCCCCATGAGCCTGACCTGCCCCTATCTATTATTAACATTGAACTCCTTCCCCCCCTCCCAAAAATCCCCCCCTACATTTCCTCTCGAAAAAACATCTTCCAGCATCAGTCCCTTCCTCCACCCTCGCTCACCTCGTAGGCCCATCGAACCAGGCTCCAATGTCCACAGCCTTCCTCTCACCTCACCCACGTTCACTAGCCAACTTTAGCTAGTTAGCGCGGATGGCTCCCCCCGCCACGCTATACCGTCCCCTCCCACCCAGTCCCAGAGAAAGAAAAAACCAAAACAACAATCCAACCCATACAATTCACTAAACTAAGATATAACCGTCGCAACACAGAATGCCAATCAACCCAACTAATAACTTGAACTCTGTACCAATGTGAAGAGAAGTAAATTACAGTACACGTCAGTAAAAGGAAAGTTACAACCCTCAGCTTCGCCGGGTATACCATACCAAATCACACCCCCTTCTTGTGCACTGCCGCCTTCACTCGCCTGAACGCCGCTCGTCTCTTTGCCAGCTCCACCGTCAAGTCCTGGTAAATCGAACTCCAGCACCATCCCACTGCACCTCGGGCTTCTGCTTCGCCCAGCTGAACACCTTCTCCTTCATGCGGCCTTAACGACCGATGAGCTCGGTCCAGTTCGTATCGAGAGGGGTTCTCCCCCGCCACCATCAGCTCCGCCAACTTCTTAGCGAAGTACTCTGTTGGCCTTGGATACTCTGTCCCTTCGGGCAAGCCCACAATTCTCAGATTGTGCCGCCTCGAGCGGTTCTCCAAGTCCTCGAGCTTTGCTCGGAGTCCTCTGTTGGCCTCCACCACCCTTCGCAGCTCGTCCCCCATCGAGGTGAACTGGTCGCTGTGCTGCGACACGGCCTCCTCCACTTCCTTCATCTTCTTGCCCAGCTCTCTCACCTCGGCCGATGCCTTTGCCACAGCTACTCTCACCGGGGCGATTGCCTCCTCCACCAATGACTTCAGTGTGACCACCATCTCCTTCCTCAAAGCCTCCATGTGCCTCGCAAACTGCTTTTCCAGGTCCACCGCCATCACGTTGGTCATCTTCTCCACTGTAAGTAGTGCGGCCCCACCATGCGGTCCGGCCCCGCCATCTTGTCTGCACTTTTGCCCGTCTTCTCATTCAACGGCGAGCCCGCGTTTCCTCCCTTCCTCGACGCTGCTTTTCGCATCCTTTAATGGCTTATTATTTTTCCTTTATCTCACTCTTCCTTCCTTCTTCAATCTCAAATTTCTTTAAAACTTCTTTCTCTTCTTTTTTTTGTACACCTCCAGAATTTCCCTGGGACTGGGCTCAATCTTCTTACCACGTTCTAGGTGGGAGCCATCCGATGTGGGACATCGCACCTACATCACGCCCTGGTTTCGGGCCTGCTGCCTCGGCCTCCGCTTGGCTCCGCCCCCGCCGCTACCTTCCAGTTTTCAGAGGAGAGTAAAACAGAAAAAAATATTTCTCTTTTCAGCTCGTTGACTTTGAGGCCTTCAACTTTCAGGCTGCTCCTTGGGGAAACAGGTCACAATCCCCGTGTGGTAGCCACCACTGATTGTATAATAGAGGTAATATGGTAAAGCTCCTGTATTACAGGTACGGGGGTAGATCCCTGCCATCTGGCTCCGCCCAGTAGGCGGAGTATAAATGTGTGTGCACACCGAGCTGCTCACATTCTAGTAGCAGCTACAGGAGGTCACACATCTCTGCTTAATAATGCCTCGATTGCCCTCTACTCGCGTCACGTCGTAATTGATAGTGCAGCAATTTATTAAGGAGAGATATTACAGCAATGGAACTACGCATCAAGCCAGTTTACCTGCAGCTGCACCCTCAAGCAGCCAACACCACGTCGGCCTTCGACCACTGGCTAGCTTACTTCGAAAGCTACCTCGGATCAGCGACTGAACAGCCCTCAGACGCACAGAAGCTTCAGATTCTGTACTCACAGATGAGCTCCGAGATTTTTCCCCTTATCCGGGATGCGCCCTGGTCTCTGCGCCCTGAAGCTATGGAGCCTCTGAAAGGACACTATATCCAGCTGATCAACAAACTCTATGCCAGGCACCAACTCCCGGTGAGCCATTAGATGATTTCTGGCATTCCCTGCACACCCTGGTGAGGAACTGCGATTGCCAGACAGTCTCTGCCGTGGAACATACAGAACTCTTAATCAGGGATGCTTTTGTTATGGGCATGGAGTTGGCGTACATTCGCCAGCGCCTATTAGAAGGGGGTACGTTCGACCTTGTGGCGACCAGGCAACTTGCGAACTCGCTAATGGTAGCCTCCCGTAATGTACAGTCGTACGTCCCTAACCGCACAGCCCCTCATGGACATCATGGTCCCCACCAGCAGCCGCTCCCAGCCAACCCCAAGCCTGCGCCGTGCGGCAGCCAGCCAACCCCGGGAGGCCCAAGTGCTATTTCTGCGGCGAGACAAGGCACCCCCGACAGCGCTGCCCAGCGCGCGGAGTGCAACCTGCAAGGCCTGCAGAAAGCTGCTGTGTGCCAGGCCCGGTCGATCACTGCTGTACATAGGTCCAGTGTTCCTGCACCCCCCACTTGCGACCTGTGGGCGCCGCCATTTTCTTCCCCGCAAACCACGTGCTGCCCATGGACGCCACCATCTTAAACGCTGCCCGCCATACACACTCCGTGGGTGCTGCCATCTTCAGCGCTATTTTGGGTGCTACCGCCGCCGACCAGCCCGAGGCCTACCAGCACCAGCCACAACTCGCCTCCATCACGCTCGACCAGTCCCGGCTACACAACCTCGCAACCGCGTCGACGACAGTGAAAGTCGATGGGCACAAGACATCCTGCCTTCTTGACTCCGGGAGCACGGAAAGCTTCATCCGCCCCTCTACGGTAAGGCGCTGCTCCCTCGCAGTACACCCCGTTACCCAGAGAATCTCCCTGGCCTCCGGATCCCATTCCGCGGAAATCCGGGGGTACTGTATCGTCACCGTACTCACCATCCAGGGCGGACCCCTACCACCCCTCACCGTACGCGGCCTCACAACCCTTAAGGTCGACCCACCTTCCCTGTTTGCAAACCTCACCCCGGATTGCAAACCCGTCGACACCAGGAGCAGATGGTACAATGCCCAGGACAGGACCTTCATCAGGTGTGAGGTCCGGCGGCTGCTGCGGGAAAGCATTATTGAGGCCAGCAACAGCCCCTGGAGAGCCCAAGTGGCAGTATTAAAGGCTGGGAAGAAACAGAGGATGGTCATTGACTACAGTCATTCGGTACACGCAGCTCGATGCGTACCCCCTCCCATGCATATCTGATATGGTCAATCAGATTGCACAGTACCGGCCTTCTCTACAATGGACCTGAAATCTGCCTACCACCAGCTCCCCATCTGCAAGGTGGACCGCCCATACACTGCGTTCGAAGAGGTTGCCTCTATCATTTCCTTAAGGTTCCCTTTGGCGTCACTACGGGGTCCCGGTCTTCCAACGTGAGGTGGACCGAATGGTTGACCGGTACGGGCTGCGGGCCACCTTCCCGTACCTAGATAAGCTCCTGTATTACAGGTAAGGGGGTAGATCTCTGCCTGTTGGCTCCGCCCAGTAGGTGGAGTATAAATGTGTGTGCACACCGAGCTGCTCCCATTCTGGTAGCAGCTGCAGGAGGCCACACATCTCTGCTTAATAAAGCCTCGATTACCCTCTACTCTCGTCTCGTCTTAATTGATAGTACATCACCCCGCCCCTCCTCCACATGTAGCTGCCCCCGCTGAACTCACCGGGACCAGTCCCTCCCCTCTCGCCTTTTCAACGCCCCAGCTCCGTGAAACTGAGCTTTGATGCTGTCACAGGGCGAGGGAGGCAGGGCCGACCCCGGAGAGGTTTATTTTATTTTTTTTCCCCCAAACAAACTTTGCGGAGAACCCCCGAAAAAGACCGCGATATGGCGGACTGTCGGGAGCTTCTTCCAAATGCGGCCGCTCCGCTCGCAGACGCCACCGGAAGCCGTGTACCAGCAATATTAATGCTCAATATTGTAATCGACTAGCAGCCCAAACATTGTAGTGAAAGGACAATGGTCGGTCAATAGACTAAATTAACGACCAAGTAAATAACGGTGTAACCCTCAAATACCAAAAATAATCTTGACAGTTTCTTTTTCGAGTTGAGCATAGTTGGACTCAGCGCTAGTCAACATCCTGGAAGCAAATACTATTGGTCACTCTTAACCTGAAGGCATGATATGCGAGACAACTGCTCCAACCACATAGAGTGATGCGTTGCAAACAAGCTGCAGCTTTAGTTTTGGGTTATAATGGACCAATAACTCCACTTGGAAAATCTGTTTAACATCTGGTCAGCATCCTCACAGATTTTCGTCCAGAGCCAAGCTTGCTTGTTACAAAGAAACATATGTAAATGCCATTAGCCTTGATGCTAAGTGTGGTGCAAACTTTCCACGGCAAAACAATAATCCTAGAAACGACATCTTCTTAGGTACTTTGTGAAGACCATTTTGGTTAATACAGTACTCCAGATGTGCTCTCACTGCTGCTCTCTATAATTGAAGCATGAGCTTTTGTATTCAATTCCCCTTACAATAAAAAATATCCTGTGGAATTCTCCGATCCACCGGCAGCGTACCCGTGAGTTTCCCTACGGCGTGGAGTGGCCACAATGGGAAACCCCATTGGCCAGACGCAGGGATGGAGAATCCCGCTACCGGTGGGGGAACGCTGAGCATGAAAACGTGGCTGGTGGATGGGAGAAACCCTCCCGTTACCTTTCCCAGTTATTTGCTGTACCTGCATACTGACCTTTTGCTATTCATAGACTAATTCACCCAGATCCCTCTGTATCTCAGAGCTCTGCAAGCTCTCACCATTCAGATAATAAGCTGTTTTTTCTCCTTCCTGCCAAAATGGGCAATTTGATATTTTTCCACATACTCCAGTTGCCAGATCTTTGCCCACTACTTAACTTACCGAAATCCTTGTGTAGCCTCCCTATGTTCTGTAGCCATCTCAGATGACCACCTGCATAGGACCATGGGAATTATGGTCAACCCAGGACTCAGACACACTCAGAGCTTGTGTGTGTATTTGCAACCCAGATAGCTAGGCGCGATCGAAACCCCGCTCGTTTGCATTCTAATGGCCCATTTCCCCAGAACAAAAGGACTGTAGTCAGGTAAACGATACAGATGCAGGCTAACCGGCGCCACTCCCTTTGCTGAGAAACCCCAAACAGCCAAGGTCAATGACCGCTCAGGACACGCCCAGCCATCAAGGCACCCACAACTTCTTTGGCCAAAATCGAAGGCAGTGATCAAAGCCTGTCAAATTATTGGGTCCAAGTTAAGGACTGCCCCAAAGAGCGTGAAATCCCAGAGGGATAAGAAGAGACACAGCCATGTGTCCGGTCTCTCTTGGCCCCGGCCTACGCCTAAAACCAAATTTAGCATTACGACCAGAAGACAAGTTCAAGACCAACGATCGCTACCAGACGGATGAGCCCAGCAGAAACAGAGCCACTTCTTCTACCCAGCCACGCAAGATCTGGACAAAGGCCTTGTTCATCTGCAAAGAACCGGTTGCCCTGAAGTTAAGTATAGGTTATTGTAGTTGTTCGGTGTAGTGTTTAGTGTTGCATGTCAAAGTAATCCTTGTGTGTAAATAAACTATCTTTGAACTTGAACTGACTAACTGGTTGTGTGGTCCTTTGATCAATATCCGGTAAAGCCTTGTGGTGGTATCATTTGATACCTGGAAACTCTGAAAAGCAATATTATCATTAATAACTGTCATATCTAGGTTAATTTGGCAACAGTTCTCTTCACAGCTTCTGTTCCGACCTATCGGTGTCTCATTCCATCACTTCAAGATGTCCCTCAGTAATTTGGAGTCAATAACAACAACATAAATTTCTATACATGATTGACTGGAACGATTATTAAGCAAGATCTGACACCTGGGGTGGAATTCTCCGACCCCCCGCAGGGTCAGGGAATCGCCCGGGGCCGGCGTAAATCCCGCCCCCCCCCCCCCCCCCCCCCCCCCCGGGGCACGAATTCTCCGCCACCCGTGAATCAGCAAGAGTGGGAATCTCGCCCCGTCGATCGGCGTGCCCCCTGTGGCAATTCTCCGGCCCGCGATGGGACGAAGTCCCGCCGCTGACAGGCCAATCCCGCCCACGTGGTTTAAACCACCTCTGGTGCCGGCGGGATTGGCGGCGCGAGCGGGCCCCCGAGGTCCTGGGGTGGGCGCGGGGCAATCGGACCCCTGGGGGTGCCCCCAAGGTGGCCTGGCCCGCGATCGGGGCCCACCGATCGACGGGCGGGCCAGTGCCGTGGGGGCACTCTTTTTCTTCCGCCGCCGCCACGGCCTCCACCATGGCGGAGGCAGAAGAGACCCCCCCTACCGCGCATGCGCCGGTGGTGACGTCAGCGGCCGCTGATGCACCGGCGCATGCGCGGACCGGCGAAGGCCTTTCGGCCAGCCCCGACGCCGGGTGGCATAGTGCCAAAGGCCATTGGTGCCAGTTCTGGCACCATCCGCGGAGCGGAAACCAATCCAGCGTGGGCCTAACCCCCAAAGGTGCGGAGAATCCGCACCTTTGGGGAGGCACGACGCCGGAGTGGTTGGCACCACTCCGCTATGCCGGGACCCCCCACCCCGCCGGGTAGGGAAGAATCCGGCCCAGGTCGCATAAATTGGGAGAGATGATCAAAAGCTTAATCAAAGTGGTAGTTTTGAAGGAGCATAATTAAGGAGGAGAGAGGGATAGAGATTCAGAGAGGTTTAGGATGGCAATTCCAAAGTTCAAACTATATTCAATGTAGAAATGTAAGAAGTATAGTCAATTTATTACAACACAATGCTTCAGTGATATTAAAACAGAAGATGTTAGAAAATCACGGTAAGCCTGGAGAGAGAAACAGAGTGAGCGCTTTGAGTCCATGCGATTCTTACATATTCAAAACATTTACTCTATCTTCACTCTCCACGGATGCTGCCAGGCCTGCTGAGTTTTTCCAGCATTTCCTATTTTTATTTCAGATTTCCAGCATCCACAATATTTTACTTTTATTTTAAGGATTTAGTGATGGTGCTTGAAGGATATATATAAAACAGGGTCACAGGGACAGCTCCCGTACTGTTCTTCAAACAGTATATTTTACATCTATGTGACAGAGCATGGATTTTTTCAATGAAAGAGAGGGTCTTCGGCTTACCCAAAATAGCACTAGAGGCTCTATTGATATCATAGAATTTACAGTGCAGAAGGAGGCCATTCGGCCCATCGAGTCTGCACCGGTTCTTGGAAAGAGCACCCTACCCAAGGTCAACACCTCCACCCTATCCCCATAACCCAGTAATCCCACCCAACACTAAGGGCAATTTATCATGGCGAAACTGGAGCACCCGGAGGAAACCCACGCAGACACGGGGAGGACGTGCAGACTCCACACAGACAGTGACCCAAGCCAGAATCGAACCTGGGACCCTAGAGCTGTGAGGCAATAGTGCTATCCACAATGCTACCATGCTGCCCTATTCCGGAAGGCCCGAATCCAAATTCGGCACCCATCATTTTCACTGGGGGATGTGAGTTGGAAAGGAGACAGATTGTATTTCGCACATCCATGATTTATGGAGATAACTGTTTACCTCCTTGAATCGGATCCAATTTTCACCATCGTGGGACGGATCTCGAATGACGACGAGTCAGAATACAGGGGGGAGATAGAGAACCTAGTGGAGTGGTGCAGCGACAACAGTCTATCCCTCAATGCCAGCAAAACTAAAGAGCTGGTCATTGACTTCAGGAAGCAAAGTACTGTACACACCCCTGTCAGCATCAACAGGGCCGAGGTGGAGATGGTTAGCAGTTTCAAATTCCTAGTGGTACACATCTCCAAAAATCTGTCCTGGTCCACCCACGTCGATGCTACCAGCAAGAAAGCACAACAACGCCTATACTTCCTCAGGAAACTAAGGAAATTCGGCATGTCTATACTAACTCTTGCCAACTTTTACAGATGCACCATAGAATGCATCCTATCTGGCTGCATCACAGCCTGGAATGGCAACTGCTCGGCCCAAGACCGCAAGAAACTTCAGAGAGTCATGAACACAGCCCAGTCCGCCACAAAAACGTGCCTCCCATCCATTGACTCCATCTACACCTCCCGCTGCCTGGGGCAGCATAAACAAAGACCCCACCCACCCGGCTTACTCACTCTTCCAACTTCTTCCACGGGCAGGAGATACAGAAGTCTGAGAACACGCACGAACAGACTCAAAAACAGCTTTTTCCCTGCTGTTACCAGACTCCTTAAAGACCCTCTTACGGTGTAACCTCATTAACACTACACCCCTGTATGCTTCACCCGATGCCGGTGTTTATGTAGTTAGATTGTGTACCTTGTGTTGCCCTATTATGGATTTTCTTTTCTTTTCTTTTCATGTACTTAATGATCTGTTGAGCTGCTCGCAGAAAAATACTTTACACTGTACCTCGGTACACGTGACAATAAACAAAAATCCAAAATCCAAATCAGTGGGATGGCTAAAACATGACTTATGTACTTTGGAGCTATCAGGAGAAAGTCTGCAGTTAGTGCCGTTTTTTGGAGAAGTTGGGTACCTTTTCAGATAGGTCTAGATATGTCAAATGCTATTTTGGAGAAATAAGTTGCCCTGTGGGAGGGATCAAGTGCCCTTTGGGATTTTTAAAAGGAGACATGGATGTGCCTAAAAAATGGATGAACTTATTGGAACTGTCAAGCCAAATGGAACTATCAAACTGTCAAGGGAGCTTGATAGTTCCTGAAGCCATTCCCTCCTCAATGACGTTCCCCTGCAGCTCAGTAAACTGTCAGATCAGAAACCCTAGATTTAAACCTCAGTTACTCTATGTTACATTGGTGCAAACCCAAACTAGTTACCTTGCGAATGTACTCTAAATCAGGATGAAATTAGTGAACATATTTGCTGGCTGAGAGTGAGTAGTAACCTTACCATCATATTCCTATATTTTTCAAAAAATAATTCCAATTAAGGGGCAATTTAGTGTGGCCAATCCACCTACCCTACACATCTTTGGGTTGTGGGGGTGAGACTCACGCAGACACGGGGAGAATGTGCAAACTCCCCATGGCAGTGACCCGGGGCCAGGATCAAACCCGGGTCCTCGCTGCCATAAGGCAGCAGTGCTAACCACTGCGCCACTGTGCCGCCACATCGCATTCCGATATAACGTTCTCTGGAATTAATGTAAAAATTGTCTCTTTCCTCTGCATGTTTTGCTGTTAGTTATGTACGTTTGATGAACTTCTTTACCCAGAGAATGGCTAATAATTGGAATTCACTGCCACAAGGAATAGATGTTTTTAAGGAAAACTAAATACAATCGGGAGGGAGAAAGGGATAGATGGTGATGGGGTTAGGTGACATAAAGTGGCAGGAAGCTTGTGAACAGTATAAATACCATCATAGTTGGGCTGAATGGCCTGCTTCTGTGCTGCAGATTCTGAGGTAAATTTTACTGTGTTCCCCCCCCCCCCCCCCACTCTCCCACTGGTGTATATGAACGCAGGGGTGTGGCTGGTAAACACCTGCCTGCCCACCCCCGGGCTGTCCCCTAAAATATGGTGGGGGCTGCGGCACTAGGCAGACCACCCACCCTTAGACCTATTGAGTCTTCAGTTGCTAATTAAAGGACTCTTTCATCCTCTGTTGCCATAATGCTGTGGGGCATGGGTAGGCAGAAGGAAAGTGGTCAGCCCGCTTCTTTCCCAACTTGGGTAAAAGGTGGGAAAGACCCCCTTTTGGGGGTTTCCTGCAGCCATCAGGACGCACTGCCTCCCTATGATGGAACCTTTCCCTTTGTGTCTCCTTCCCAGCACCTCGATCCTGACCCAAACCCAACCCCCACTCCCAACGCAACGGAGCCTGATTCCACTCAGGACTTACCTTGAAGTCTGGTAGGCATTATCTTCTCAGGCTTCCCTTGTAGTCCGAGTTGTGGCCAAAACTGGCCGGCAGCTCTCGAGGGTGGGACTTCCTCTCCCTGAGGGATATGGATATTTAATTCTTACCTTGTTAAGGGGACCTCAAGTGGATTCTTGCTGCGGGATAGCCTATTTTACAGGCAGCGGTCTGCTCACTGATTTTTCTGTGAGGGGAGGTATGGGGGGATGGGTGGGATGGAGGGGGGGGTGGTGGTTGGCGAGTAAAATTCACTCCTCTGTGTAATTCTTTGTGGCAAAGGTCCTGGAGGTTATGATACAATATAAAGTGGTATCCTTATTCAAGCATCTTAACTGAATATAAAAGTGTCTTGGAACTTGGGAGTAGGCCAGTAAATAAAAACTTTTAATGTTATTCCACTTAATTGATGGACAAATGTTTTGCAGGCAATCATATTTGCTTACTTATTTTCACATGATCAGTGGCAGTGGATGTAATAATATGCAGTAACAGTATATATTACAGTGTCTATAACAAGTGTATATAGCCTCCGACCACTAGGTGCCATGCAAGAGTAACAGGACACTGGAACCAGACAGAACCAGTCTTGGTCAGAGTTACAGAAGCTGTTAGTAGCATGGTTAAAAGATCCACAGTTTGGTCAGCAATAGTCCAGTTTATCCACAGTTTATTTAACATTGAATAACTCGCCTTGAACGAGATGTTCCATCAGACACTGATTCATTTACTATCATAGTACACAAACATAACATTGGACACCCATTTTTCTATGCATGTTCTGATCTATTGCTAACTAAGAGTTGGCTTAGTTGACACAGTCAAACAATAGCTCTTCCTTGAATCACTTCCCAGTATCCCAATAACCCGAACCACACATTGTCCCAAAAGTATAGTGTGGCCAGAACACTCTACATTTTGAGCACGACTTCCACTGACTTTTACTCCACTGTTTTGATCGTTTAGTTTAACTTTCTGTTTGCTTTGTTGATTGATGCTTTGTAGTGATTGTACTTGTCGAGTCTTAAGTCTCTGGATCTCTTTCAGCTGCTCCTTCTGCCGTTTTAGCACCATACATGGTGTACACGATAATGAGGTGCCAGTCTAGCACGCTCCAAACAATCAAAAAGAAAAATGAAAGCTTGTTAAATTTTGGCTGCAGTGCAAAAAATTATACTTGAGACTTCAGAGAATAAATTGATACTTTCAGGTTAGTGTGTAAGCTGCCTGGGATGCAGGTAAATTCATGACTTTTACAAAGTAATTAGATTTATTGACTCACAATAAAGTCCTGAAAGGATATTAAATGGGATGCCATTTATTCTGAGCCCTGATATTGTGAAGTGAGTTTATTACTCTGAGTCAATATAGAGTGGATCAAATCAAAGGTTACAGTTACAAAGAAAATGGATGGAGAGGGAAGATTATCAAATATGGGAGTATAAAGTGTCGTAATCCCGGACTCAAGTGCCTTATCTTTCTAACCTATCATTGAAGCACTCATGGTCAGGCAATGCATCACTGTGACCAGGCTTCAGCTCCCTGTGATTATAAGTATTGAACAAAGTTACACATATATATTCGCTGGCTCTGGTTGCCACAATAAATCTTCTTGGGTTTTGTTATTAGATAATGTCACTGTCATTGCATGCAATCGTGAATTTATTCTGTCTGTTGCTCCCCTTTGCCAGAGAAGATCACACCTTGCATCTTTGTTCATTCTGTGCTGGTCTCCGAACTATACTGAACTATAGCATAGAGCCCTGAAAGATTATTTTGGAGGTATGAGGGTGTGGGGCAGAAGGTGCGTTGGGGGGGATTTGTGAGAGTTTGGGGAGCGCTTAAGAGGGAAATCCTTACTTCCGGCTCCTGTTCCTGGAAAGTTTGAATGCATCACAAATAAACTCAAAGAGGAAGGATTCCTCTCCATACAGTATGTAGTGAAAGTGTATGTACGTCATTAGCGAAATTATGATTTGTTACACGGTGAACAAAAATAATGGGCGGAATTCTCCAACCCCCCCCCCCCCCCCCCGCCCGGCCGGGTCAGAGATTCAGTGCCGTGCCACGCGAATCGCGCCACGCCACCCCGACACCAGGACACAATTCTCTGGCACCATCGGCGCCAGCTTGGTTGGCGTGGCGCCGGTCGGGGTCTGCCGTGACTCTCCGGCCGGGCCGCGCGCCAATTCTCCGGGCCGGATGGGCCTTGCGGCCGTCAACAAAAAGCGTGTCCCCCCGGCGCCGTTCTAACATCCTCTGAGCCGGTGGGACCTCGACGTTGAAGGGTCCGGGTGCAGCCTGTGGGGGGGGGGGTCCAACCATGGTTGGGAGCCTCCAAAGTGGCCTGGCCCACAATCTGGGCCCACCAATCGGCGAGCCAGTCTCTCTGCCCCCCCAGCTCCTTTCCTCCGTGCTGGCTCCTATAGCCCTGTGCCATTTGGCGTCGGGGCTGCCGGGGGGAAGAAGGCCATTGCGCATGCGCTAGTTGGCGCCGGCTCAACTCCGCATGCGCGGACTCCGCGGCGCCGGGTTCAGGCCGGGATCGGCAGCGGGGGCAGCGGAGGCCGCTCCAGCACTGTCCTAGCCCCCTGTGGGGTCCCGGAATGGGCGCTGACGCTGAAATAAAACTCTCCCGTTTTTACTCCGGCGTCGGCACTTAGCTGCCCATTGGGAGAATCCCGCCCAATGCCTCAAGTGGCTGATGTGTCGACTGTGTTCTCCAGTCTTCTCGTGAGAAACACAGATGGCTTGGTTGGTAGCATACTCATCTCTGAGCCAGAGTTTTATCATTACTGCAGAATTTGGGTGTATGATTCAGGCTGTCACTTTAAGTTAGTACTGAGGGAGTACTGCATTGTTACAGGTGTAGTCTTTCAGATGGGATTTTACACATGTTCAGCTGGACATGGAGCTTGGGCAGCACGGCGGCACAGTGGTTAGCACTGCTGCCTCAAAGCCTCAGGGGACTGCTTTGGGTGACTGTCTGTGTGGAGTTTGCACTTTCTCCCCGTGTCTGCGACGGTTTCTTCCAGGTGCTCCGGTTTCCTCCCACAGTCCAAAGATGTGCAGGTTAGGTAGATTGGCCATTCTACAAAAAGTGCCCCTTAGTGTCCAGGGATCTGCAGGTTAGGTGGGGGGCTAACGGAGACAGGTCAGGGGAAGTCAGGGCCTAGGTAGGGTGCTTTTTCAGAGGGGTGATGCAGACTCGATGGGCCGAGTGACCTCCTTCAGCACTGTAGGGAATTCTATGATTCAAAGATCTCATGGCATTATTCAAGAAAAGGCCAGTAGGTGCTGACAGTGTTCTCGCTGAAAATATCACCAAAACCTCTAGCTAACAGCACCACCAAAGCAGAATAGTTGATCATTTATCTCACTGCTGTTTTTAGGGACCTTTCTGTGTAGAAACTGACTGCAATTCAGAACAGTTATACTTCAAATGTGAATCATTGGCTATGAAGTGATTTGTGGCATGCTTAGGATATCAGCGGTGTTGTATAAATGCAAATTCCTGGTTTATTTAAAATGCATTAAGACATTGACTTTAATTCTAAAATGGCTCCAATCTATGGAACCTAAATTGGGTTAGGTTGATTTTCCAGTTGGCTTTGTAAGTAGGAGCCATTTGAAGAGGCTTCCTCCTTCTATCGGCTTGCACCCGACAAAAGGACCCCAATTAATTGATCTCAATTAGAGTAACGTGTACTGTTCTGGTCTTCATGTTGTAAAAAGGAAATAGAGGCACTTTTTAAAATAGTGTACCTCCATATCGATGATTTGGGTGGAGGCAGGCCCCCAGTTGGCTGGGACGGTATCTTCCCGTTGAATGCAAGCAGATTATCATCCCGCTTTTAAAAATTAATTTATGGGTTGTGGACATCATTGACTGGGGCTGCATTTATTGTCCATCCCTAATTGCCCAGGCTTGCGAGTCAATTTCGGAGGACGTTTTTAATAGTCAACCACATTGGTTTGGATCTCGAGTCACATGTAGGCCATCAGTGAACCAGATGGGTTTTTACCACAATCGACACTGGTTTCATGGTCGTCATTCGACTTTTCATTCCAGATTTTTATTGAATTCAAATTTCTGCCTTGTTGGGATTTGAACCTGGGTCCACAGGGAGTCATCCCTGGGATAGAAGCGATTTGCTGCGGATGCTGGAATCTGTAACAGAAACAGAAAATGCTGTGGTAAAATGGCCAATGGCCTGAATCCTAGGCCCGTTACAGAATTGGACACCTTAAATTAAGAATTGTGCACTTTCAGTTAAAACCACAGTGAGAATCAGACAGGCCTGATGGGAAGTCAAACAGCCAAACTCGAATACAGTGGACAGAGACAGACAGCCGGGGCAAGTCTGGGCTACATCAGGAGATAATCGGCCCCATTCAAATGGATCAATTGCTGTGGATTGCCCAGATCCAGCCAGACTTTCTGGCACCTGGATCACCTTATATGGGATAAGGTTACGTGCAGACAGTGCACCCGTGGATGGACCTCTGGGAGGAGTTCCTGGTGTCCTGCAGAGTTGCAATCGGCAACTCCATTAGGTGTTGCGACCCCCGCCAATGACCTCATTGGCTGAGGGTCAGAGAAACTTCTGGAAGGGCATAAAGAGGCGGATAAGAACAGAGACCCTCGCCAACGAGGACCCGACGCGGAGGCAGTGACAAAGACTCAATGGCAGAACAGAGGACGGACGGAAGCAGCATGCGAGACCCACCTTCACAGACAACAGCCCTGAGATGACTGAGACTCAGATAATGAGACCCGGAGCTCGATCCAGTTCAGCGGCATGGGTAGTATTAGAATCTTGGGATTATTATAATTGGGTAATTTCGAGGGGCATAACTGTTTTACTGTGTTTGCAAATTGACTTGGGTTGAATTATGAACCTGTGACTGTCCTTTGTTCATCTTGAAAATAAGGGCACATGGGTAAAACATTTTACGAATAAACTGGTCGAAGTGTCTAATAATTTACAGACATCGCTGGGTGGGTTTCGATAAGAGGTGACCTAGTTGCTCCGAATTCAAACCCACCATCCTTGTATTCTCCGATATCCATCTTAAGCCTGAATTAAGAGGGCAGTCGTCCCATGTGACAGCCAGGATTTAAGTGGGTGGATGAGAGAACAGGGGCTGGATTCTCCGACCCCCCGCTGGGTCGGAGATTCGCCGGGGGGCGGTGTGAATCCCGCCCCCGCCGTCTCCCGAAGTCTTCGGCACCAGAGATTCGGTGGGGAAGGGAATCGCGCTGCTCCTGTCGGCGGCCGCCCCCCCTCCCCGGCTATTCTCCGGCCCGCGATAGGCTGAAGTCCCGCTGCTGTAATGCCTCTCCCGCTGGCGTGAATCAAAACACTCCCTTACTGGCGGGACTGGCGGTGCGGGCAGGCTCCGGGGTCCTGGGGGGGGGGGGGGGCGCGGGGCAGTCTGGCCCCAGGGGGTGCACCCACGGTGGCCTGGCCTGCGACTGGGGCCCACCGATCGGCGGGCGGGCCTGTGCCGTGGGGGCACTCTTTTCCTTCCGCGTTGGCCATAGCCCTCACGATGGCCAACGCGGATGTGACCCCCTCCCCAGCGCATGCGCTGGGATGACGTCAGCAGCTGCTGACGCTCCGGCGCATGCGCGGACTTCCGTCCACGGACGAAGACCCTTCGGCCCTGGCTGGCATGGCGCCAAAGGCCTTTCCCGCCGGCCGGCAGGACGCCAACCACTCCGGCGCAGGCCTAGCCCTTCAAGGTTAGGGCTTGGTCCTTAAAGGTACGGAGAAATCCGCACCTTTGGGGCAGCCCGACGCCGGAGTGGTTCACGCCACTCCATCCTGCCGGGACCCCCCGCCCTGCCGGGTAGGGCAGAATCCCGGCCCAGGTATCCGACCAGTAAATTGGGCCATAAACCAGGGGCGCGATTCTCCGCACTCCCGACGGTGCGGAGAATAGCGTGGCTCGTAAAATTTTACGGCCACGCTGTTCCGACGCCCTCCCGCTATTCTCCCCCCCCCCCCCCCCCACGCCCGACACCCGATACGAATCGCTGCCGCCGTTTTTTTACGGCCGGCAGCGATTCTCAGCTGATGGATGGGCCGAGTTCCCAGCCCTTTACGGCTGTTTTTACGAGCGGTCTGGTCAAAACACCTGGTCTGGCCGTTCGTAAAAACGGCCGTAAACTGTCGATTTTTAAAACCATGGCACCGATTGGCACGGCAGCACCACGGCCGTGCCAAGGGTGCCATGGGCCCGCGATCGGTGGGCACCGAACGCGGACAGTGGGCCCGATGCCCGCGCACTCTTTGTCCTTCCGCCGCCCCGCAGTATCCATTCGCGGGGCGGCTGAGGGGCATCCCGGCCCGCGCATGCGCGGGTTTCGCGCAAATGCGCGGTGACGTCATCCGCGCATGCGCGGGTTGGAGTCTTCCAATCCGCGCATTTGCGGCTGACGTCATATGACGCGTCAGCCGGCGCTAACTCTGGCAAGCGGGCTTAACGAAATTCGTTAAGCCCGCGATGCCGGAGTGTACGGCGTCGGGATGCTAGCCCCGACCGGGGACCAGAATCGGTTTCCGGTCGGGAAGGGGGGGGGCTGGCGTCAAACCCGCCCGGATTTGACGCCAGCCTTACGATTTCTCCCCATATGGGAGAATAGCGCCCCAGGTATCTGTAGCACAAGGTGAACAAACTACGTAGTCAGAACTGGGAGAGTCAACAAGGCTGGGTAAACTCTGTGGGTGGGAATTTCATGAAAGCTGGACCCCTACCCTTGCTGGTCGATTCCCACACACCCGCGAAAAACCCTTGGGAGCGAGAGAAAAATCAGAAATGGAAAGCGGTGCTGGATGGGAAGAAACTTTTAGGAAATATCTGAACAAGGAATGTCCCAAATGGGTAGAAGTAGGTAGCACCCCGATGTCGGATCTGGAATCCGAAGGGAAAATCTGTGGGACCACGGCCGTAAAGAATTGGGCGGGCTTCCAAGTTTGGGTAAAGCAATTTCGATCACTAGTTGTTTGGAGCAACTCTGCGGGAGAGAGGCGGTGAGTTTGAAATTTACAAAGGAATCAGGTGATGCTCGAGAACAGATCGATGAACAGAGGCGAGTTAGCTGCATGAGAGCAGAGGAACCAAACCAACCCAGTCTGCTGCAGATGGGCCAGTTTCAGGCTCGATGTGAGAAGGCTCGTCAGAATGAACAGCGCACGATCCGGGATCGAGATGCAACGCAATAAGTAGGAGAAGAATTAAAGCAGAAATTCAGCTGCAGTAAAGGTCCTGCACCAAGCAGTAACGAGAATACAACTCGTGCAGCAGACCATTCAAAGTGCCTGTGCGAGATTGGGAAGTTAAAATCGCAATTATCCATTAAAAAAGGTGGCAATGTGTATCTTTCAATGGATTAGGAGGTAATAACCCAGGGACAGAGTGGGAAGAGGTGGAGGAGGAAGCCCACTTATGAGCCATCAATTGCACGAGAGACGAGTTGCTATACAAAGTTAGGCTTTAATAAGCTAGAACTTAGCCCTGCGGTTGTCTACAATAAAATGGACGACCGCCGGGCGCTTCGACTATTTATACCTCGGTAAGGAGGCGTGGTTAACTCAGCCTCTCGACCAATCGGAGAGATGTCACATGACTGTCTCAACCAATCGGTCGAGAGGCACATGACCAACCAGGGCCAATGGTAAGCCGGTGTTCTGCACCAATGGCAGACAGCTATGCAAATCATATCACCACACCCACAAATACGCCGATTCTGATAATGGGCGGGGTCCCATGCCACTGTTTCAGACCACAGAACCGACGGCACCCAGAAAACTCTCCAGCCCCAATGAACCGGCTCACCGCTAGCCCGCGAGACAGCCAGAATGCCAGTGTCATGTATATAACTCCGTACACCGTAGCATAACTAACCAACATCGTCAAGACAATTGAGGTGTGTGACCAACAGGAGGATCCAAATGCATTCCTTGAAAACACAAACCAACAGAGGGTTTTGCACAGGTTAGATGATGTAGAGGAGGGCCAACTCATATTAATGCGCTTGAGCCCAGCGCTACACTCCACCTTGCCCAATCCCCAAAATGTAGCCGGGGAGACACGAGGATAAATGAAGGCAGCACTTTGGACTGCCGTGGGATGTGTTGCCAATTTTAATGGAATACTATTCCACCAGTGTCATCAATAATGTTGCCAATCGGCACCAGAGTAATGTTGCCAATTAATAATGATGCTCTTTAGAGTCGCCAGGTATCAAATGATACCACCACAAGGCTTTACCGGATATCGATCAAAGGGCCACACAACCAGTTAGTCAGTTCAAGTTCAAAGATAGTTTATTTACACACAAGGATTACTTCGACATGCAACATAAAACACTACAAGTTAAACTGCACCTAACAACTACAATAACATGTACTTAACTTCAGGGCAACCGGCTCTATGCAGATGGACAAGGCCTTTGCTGGGTGGAAGAAGTGGCTCTGTTTCTGCTGGGCGCATCCGTCTGGTAGCGATCGTTGGTCTTGAACTTGTCTGTCTGGTCGTTATGCTGCACCTGGGTTGGCATAGGCCGGATCCAAGAGAGACCGAGCACATGGCTGTGTCTCTTCTTATCCCTCTGTGATTTTGCGCTCTTTGGGACAGTCCTTAACTTGGACCCAATAACTCGACAGGCTTCGATCACTGCCTTCGATTTTGGCCAATAAAGGGGTGGGTACCTTGATGGCTGGGTGTGTCCTTAGCGGTCATTGACTTTGGCTGTTTGGGCTTTCTTATCAAAGGGAGTGGCGCCGATTAGTCTGTATCTGTATCGGTTACCTGAGTACAGTCCTTTTGTTCTGGGGAAATGGACCATTAGAATGCAAACGAGCGGGGGTTTCGATCACGTCTAGCTAACTGGGTTGCAAATACGCACACAAGCTCTGAGTCTGTCTGTGTCCTGGGTTGGCCAGAATTCCCATGGCCCTTTGCAGGTGGCCATCTGAGATGGCTACAGATGAGTTAGAGAGGACCCAGTGGACGACCTGAAAACGGCCTACGTCAGTCGCTTGTGGTCTCAATTTACAGCAATTCATGGACGGTGAGACCGAGCCCAGCTGAACGAGCACAATCAATCCACTTGGATCTAAACGCTTGTCTCGCATGCCACCGAAGGGAGTCAGAAGGCCTGTGAGTATTCTGATCCAGCCAAAAGCACACAGAACGAGGCATGGGCGAGCCAGAAAAAGACCCACACCTGTGAGAAGTAGTACAGGAGGTAGATAAGCCGAAAGGAGGGTGGGGAAATTAAAACCCCATCCGAACAAACGCAAACCCTGACCCGGTGTAGCGGAATGACGGGGAGGGCAGGAATAGGGAAGGCAACGACCACTGATTGTTGCTCTCATACATTCCTCTCAACTCACGAAGCAGAGATCAGCCCCGAGGGGACCCCACTTATTCACCTCCGCAGGGACGGTGTTACAATTGTGGCTTATCAGGTCACTATGTTAGTGAATGTAGGGCATCCCACCACAACCAAACACCCCAGACATTTACAGGGAAAGATCCCAACCCATACCACTGGAGGGACCCGCCCGACAGGCTGCGGTAACCTCTGTAGAGGAAAATGACAACCCATACAGCCTGCACCCCCAGCTAGACACAGAACTAAGGGTGTGCCAGGCCTTACTGGCTTGGATATGTTACGCCAAGTGGGATAGATAGTGGTGATAATTCAGCAAGGATTTGCATGAACATTTCTGGATCCACACCCACATAAGCATGCAGATAGAGTAATTTAACAGAAAATGGTTGAATGCATGATTTACTAATTACTGACTAACATTCTCAGAAATTGTATGTTTAAAGCTGCAGTTGCTGCAATTCTGCTCCCAGGGCATTAATTATGAGCACAAATAGTTTGGAAGAATTTCACCTTTGGTGCCAGGGAATTTCTAAAATGTGAACGGAACTGGACTAGGGGCTTCAGTGACACAGATAGATTGGCAAAGCTTGGCCTGGTGTCCTTAAATGAAGGCTGAAAGGATAGAGGTGTCCAAAATTATGAGGGGCCTGGACAGGGTTGATTGGGAAAAATTGTTCTTATTGGCAGAAGAATCAGGAGCCAGAGGTCAACGCTTTAAAGTATTTGGCCTCATCTTCCTCCAATCCAAAGATGTGCAGTTTAGGCCATGCTAAATTACCCCTTACTGGCCAAATGGCTTCCTTCTGCACTGTATGTTCTCAGAAACTATTTAAAAAAAATAAATAAATTTAGAGTACCCAATCATTTTTTCCAATTAAGGGGCAATTTAGCGTGGCCAATCCACCTACTCTGCACATTTTTGGGTTGTGGGGGCGAAACCCACACAGACACGGGGAGAATGTGCAAACTCCACACGGGCAGTGACCCAGTTCAGAAACTATTAAAAACTTTTTTTTGTTATGCAGCAGGGTCAGGATCTAGAATCTACTTGGGAAGGTGGCAGGGGAGGATTCAGTTGCGGCTTTCAAAATGGTAATGGATCATTATTTGAAGAGAAAAGCTTTGCAGGGCTAAGGGGAAAAGGCAAAGGGATAGATTTACCCGGTCCTGCCCCCCCCCCCCCCCCCCCCCCCCCCCCCCCCCCCCCCCCCCAACTCTGGGAATCGTCCCTGGCTGGACGGAAAGTTTGACGGACCATTGAAAGGTCTGTTGATCTCGGGTGGGAATGTCTGGTATTGGGGAGGGTGGGACTGGAAAGATCAACCTCAAGGAATAGGTCTGGCTGAGTTGCTCTTCCAGAGAGCCAACGGGTTCGTGATGTGCTGAATGACCTTTTTCTATGCCGCAATATTCTATGATTCTGAAAGCTGCTCCGTCGAAGCCTGTGCAGGTGACAACCCTAATTCACAGAAATGCATGTGCTCCCTGCAACATTCAATCACTTAGCAAGACACAGGTTCAGTTTGCACTGGACCCAGAGGGGCCTAGGAATTAAGGGTACAACTCCGCACTAATCTGAGCCGACTAAAGAGTTCCTTGCATTTCCAAATCCAGTGCTGCCAATAACATGTCATTTTCTATCCACAGCTCATCATGTTTCATCAGCATAAATAAAACAAGAGCCAGACAGGAACTTCACTTTAAATAAATGATTACTCCAATCATATCATTCACAGCCAAGAATAACTCTACAACTTAAGAAAATCTTCTTATTTCAAGATTGCTTCTCTGAAAACCAGAGCAATCCAAGAATAATATTCGAAGATATGAAGCATGAGTGCCATTGGTTTCTTGTTTCACTCCAGCTTCTCTTGAATTAAGTTAAATGAGATTTACTGTGTCAAGGAAATAAATTTTAAGAGAAGTTGAAACAAGAAACTTCAATCCGCTTTCGTGCTACTGATTCGGATTTCTGAAAATATTATTTTTGGATTCCTTTTCATTGACCAATGAATAATCTTTAATGATCTGCCGAACGTAACACTTCGCAATGAAGTAAATAATTCAGGAACCCCCACTGCTGATCTTATTTACTACAGTTTGTGGAGACCTGCTATCTTTGACCATCTGGGATCAGTCCAAACTGATACTCGTTAATGTTAACTCACACTGATCATGTCAGCAGGCTGATGATGCAATTCTAACCGGTGTGCTAAATGGTCACCCAAACGCGTACCTTGAATATGTGCTGGGGTGGAAACTTTGTGCAGATTCGGCGGAAAGGAAAATGAAGTTTATAGCAGGTCTCTGGGGTAGGGTGTTGAAAGTTGGGATGCCTGAGCCCTTTGCAGCAGTGGAGATGTGGTGTTGACATTAATGATCGAGACAGCAATCAGGGTTTCCTGACAAGCCTGGGGCCATATTCACAATGAACTTTGACCAGTGATTGTCTGTGTATTCTGTTAACAATGTGCGCTTTGTGAAGAGAGACAGTATTATAAACACACTCAAACATTCATATCTATATCCCCCTTAAAGGACGCAGGGGAGGGTTGGGGGTTTGGGGGTGGGGGGGGGGGGGGGGGGGGTTGGAGAAGGTGAGGGGCAGAAGGAACCATTTTAAGACATCTGTTTGGAGCTATTCCCCTGTAAGATGAGCTCTTCTGTGTGGATACATGTAGCCATGCATGGATGTTTTTGCAAATGATTGGAATATGCACGGAATGCAGTTTATAATGGAGGATAAAATAAAATTCCACCCATGTTCACAGTGTAAAAAATGTGTGTTTTGATTTGAGTCCAGTTTTAAACTTTGTTCACAGGAAGCATGCAGTTGCTGCTTCTGACTTCACATCTGACCTATTCACGAATACATTTGCTCTGGTATCAGGAAGCAACTTGCTACAATGTGACCAAGACATCGCACAAGAGGCATGACCACCATGAGTTGGCCAGACTCAGTTGAGGGAGTTAATATAAGAGCATATAGAAGCTTAGACTACCTGAGGTTGAATACAGTGTGAAAAGCACAGTGGCACAATTAGGAAGGTGCACTCTTGGCCCATCATAAAAACCATAAACCAGCTGAGGCACCTAGAATGGAAATAGCCGAGAGTAATGGTGATACAGTGCATGTACTGAAAATTATGGCCAATCATAACCAATTATGAATCAATGGTCATACTTTTGTAATGACGGAAGCATTCGCCACAATGAAGCTACTATCAATCCAATCTCTACGATGGGCACTTCATCTACACCATTGACATACTATCCCAATTGAAAAAATACATGGTTCACTGTTAAGATACAGGCATGCAGCCCCAGTATGATGGAGATTCACACATAAATTACCACACAGGATGGAGAGAAACAGAGGTCCAACCAGGCTTAAGTACCATTGCACATTTAATCCCCATTCAACAATACAATTCATAGAATACCTACAGTACAGAAGGAGGGCAATCAGCCTATTGAGTCTGCGCAGAACATCCGAAAGAGCATTCCACCCAGGTCTACTCTCCTGTCCATCCCGCCCTATCCCCGCAACATAGCCTGCACATCCCTGGACACTAAGGGGCAATTTAGCATGGCCAATCCACCTAACCCGCACATCTTTGGTCTGAGGGAGGAAACCGGAGCAACTGAAGGAAACCCACGCAGACACAGGGAGAATGTGCAAACTCCACACGGACAGTCACCCAGGGCCAGAATCAAATTCGGATCCCTGGCGCTGTGAGGCAGCGGTGTTAACCACTGTGCCTCCATGCCGCATTCTTCAAGTTGGCCACTTATTGTGGCTTCTCAACAGATTCCTTCCCAACAAATCAATATAGTCAACGCTTTTAACTGATTTCACCAGGAAGGTAAAACCAAACCAAGTCTGGGGTTCCAGAAGCAGCTGAAAACTGCCTTCATAGGCTTGTCATTGGCACAGGGTTCTGTCTGGCACAAATACCTTCCACTGAAACTTTCAACAATCATTCAATGCTGTTACAAAACATGCTATAGGAAAGCTAAAGGTTTCTTCTGTGTCCAAGTCCATGCTAGATAGTCAGATTATTTTAGAGCTTCCGCAGTGCACATTGCCTCATAGGATATGGGTAGAAGGTCTTAGTATTGTGCTTAATTAATCTGACTATCTGGGGATCACACATTGACCTGAATCACAAACTACTACTATGAAAAAGAATGCGTAAGCACCATATGGACTGCAGCATCTTCAACCATTTTTATATGGAAGTGCGATTATTGTGTATTCTGCTCACAATCTCTCAGTGTGGTCATGGCCAACGCATGACAAAAATGTACATCTGTTCCGGTGAAGCATTGCCTTGCAAGGGCTATGCAATACCACAATAGTTTCTAAAACAGGAATGCTGACCCGCTCTCACGACCAGATTAAACACGAGTCTGGCTCCCATATGGCTACTGCATCCGCAGTTATGACAAGTATCGAATCCAGAAAGGCAAGTGAAAGAATTGGAGTATCATTGTCTAAGATCCAGCTTGCTGTCGGAGTCTTCAATGCTGGCATGGTACATAAAGTGACCCAATATCAGCTTCACTCATAGGTATCCCATCTTAATGTAATAAAGTGGTTCAGAATTAGACAGTTTCTCTGAGGCTGGTGTCCAGGGAAAGGACCAAGACATTCCATTTAGCTATGTGTACCTAATTTTGGCAATTGTGTAACGATACACTTTAGCCCTGGTCATTCGCTTTTAAGATATTTATCAATACCTTGTTTAAATCTAAGTATTTCTCTGAAGCCTCACAAATTGTTGGACCAGATAACTTCTATAGACCATGAGAAAAAAAAAAGCTACCTTTACTTAGGAATATTTCACCAATCAGAGAGAAGTTCTGATGAAATATCTTCAACCTGAAATGCTAGCTCTTGTTTCTTTCTTCACCCACACTGCCAAATCTGCTTTGTATTCGCAGATTTTACTGCTTCATTTCAGATTTCCAGCAAACACTGTATTTGCTTCTTGCACATAGTTCATAGTTTCCAACTATTTAGAAATTGTTATTGCTTGGGGAGGGAACTGGGCTGAAAGCGGATGTTACGGCTGCTATTTAATTCATCAATGATACAGGTGCAGGCTAACAAGCATTCCAGTAGAGATTGGCACCTTATAAAACTTTGCATCACGGAAACAGATCCAAGGGAGTGAACCCCACAGAAAGGGGCTTGAGTTTACTGTCTTTTTTTTTACAGAGGTTACAAATGTGCTGTTAGGGAATTTGGACATTCTGAATTCTCCCTCCATGTACCCGAACAGGCGCCGGATGTGGCGACTAGGGGCTTTTCACAGTAACTTCATTGCAGTGTTAATGTAAGCCTACTTGTTACACTAATTAAGGTTATTATTATTATTCTGCTAGCAATGCAAGAGATGTTCGAGCAAGATACCCCATGGAATCCTCAAAAAAGTTTATTCAAATTGTCTGCTTCATAATTTGCTTGTGGCAATAAAGATGATGATGATGATTATTATTATTATTATTATTATTAATAAAATATCGAACTGCGGTGTTTGGTGTTGCTTCTGTTTGATTTGTTTCTCACCAAAGTTGATAGGTAATTTGCAGCCTGAAGTTGGTGATCTGTCAGATTGCTATTTGTTAGCCCATTAGATAGAGGTTGCTTATGGTATGGGACCATATTATTTCTACAGTGCACCCCATCAGTGTAAGAGTTCATTGTTCACCCCGTAGTCCATATCCAAGGGTATCTCCCATATAAAATGCTGACCACAGGGAATGCAGCCTTACTTGTGAAAGCATAACTTTGCATTGCGCATGATTAAAAGTACCTGGAGTGCAACCAAAATTAAAAGAACAGTTGGCATCATCAGTTAGTTGTAGATGAAAGGCAATGAAGCAGTATTGGATAAAAGCTGAAAAACCACTCACTTTTTAATTTTAATTTATTTGTTTTCAGGATGTGGACAATTGTTGGGTTGCCCCCATGCTTTGTGCTACTTCCATGGTTTGGCTTGTGCTCTTTATTTGTATTGTCTTCTGGCTCGATGAGTTTCCTCTGAGTAACTTGGAGATAGTCAGTATTTACTTTTCCTTGAAACTATTATTCAGAACTATTACATCCAAGGCCTCATGGTAAGTACATATGTTCTCTGGGCAGACTGCTCTGTGCCTTGTTTCCTCGGAGTCTCTTGGTCATCTGAACCTTACTGTCAGGTTTCCATCATTATTAACATTGTTATTTAATTAACAAAACTGTTAACCCTTTTTCTACAGGCAACACTTCATTCACTGTCCACGTGCCTCATTGACCTGAGAAGGTGACTGTGGTAAACATTCGCACTAAAACGTCCTTGTGATGACAAGCTCCAAAAACGGTGTCATGCTAGGAATTCCAGGGTTCTGACCCAGCAGTAATGAAGAAAGAGACATTTATGTCTGAGAATGATTGAGGTGTGACTTGGAAGAGATATTGGAGGTGATAACGGCTCAACAATATTTCTACTCTTCTCCTTGATGGCAGATGTTGCTGGGGAATGAAGTGCTATCAATCTAACCTTGATGAGTTCCTGCAGTGTACATTGTACATAATACATTGACACTGCACTGGCATTGAAGGGATGGATATTGAGTTAAGTGACTGAGGCATAAATCAAGCTCATGGGTGGCATAGATGTTGAACATTGTCGCAGTTGAACCCATCCAGCTTAATGGTCAGCATATCATCACATTCCCAATGAGCACTGTAAATATCTGGAGTCACGTGAATCTGGCAGAAATCAAACTGAGAAATGGTGAGCAAGTTATTGACAAGTAGGTGTTGTATGATGGCACAGTTGATGATGCTTTTTATCACCATACTTATGGTTAGGAGGCTGATAGGGGAGTAAAGGGTTAGATTAGATGTTTTCTTTGTTTTCACTAATTGGACATATATGGAAGAGTTTGGCTGGCAAAGCAGCTGACCATGGTGCAAGGTCCTTCAGCTCAACCTCTGAGCTGTTACCCGAGCCAGTCGCTACTTCTTAATGTCTCACCAAATGAACTGAAATGGCTAGGTCAGCACACTGGAATTCCTAGCGTTATTTAGCTTCTTATTAATCTCTCTGACATTTCCCTCCCCTCCAAAGTGAGAAGTTATGTCCCCTTGTAACATGTGAGGAAGAGGACACCGAGGGAAGCCATGATCATGAGGCTGTTGAAGATGGTTTATTTCTGTATATATTTAACAATTTTCTGCTTTTCTGTGACATTTATCGATCAATCAGGCAGTCAATCGTTCTAATCAGGCCGACCATGAATAAAATAAGGAACTGCGTCTGCTGCCTGTTCACCTGCTATTACTCTTCCTTACAGGTCTTCTCAAAAATCAATCCCACCAACCCAGCATGGGTCTTGCACATTGGCTTTGTATGATCATCTAAGGTCCTCCTTCATCACCTTTCAAGACTATGGGTCCTCGGCCATCCAGCACTGTTGCTGAATGAAGGCTGTTCCTTCTCGTTGCTTAGATGTTGGTTGTGAGAAGGGGGACCATCTATGCAATTGTTAAAAAAATAAAGTGTATTTCCCTTTCTGTGTTGCAGGTGGTTCCAATTTTGAAGTTTAGATATAGAATAACGGGCGATTGGTGGCATACCACACAATAAATTCAATAGTTGACTACGGAAAGGCCTAACGGTCGAGTGGGTTACGAGTTCCCGAATCCTTGGACTGAATTAGTTTGCGGTGTACTACCCTCACAAGTCAGTTATTCTATTTATACCACCTTTGGTTTAGTCAAAACGTATTTTTTTTCCAGAGGCTTTTTATACTTGTGACTCCGAATAACATCAGAACTTCTTAGTTTGAATGTCTAACCAACTCGTTGGTTTCTGACTCAATACGGTCAATGAACACAGCATTATTACTATCACCAGGTAATTGCAAAATGTCCCCCCGCACAACCACCTGCAATTATTTTTCCTCCAGTAACATTTCCAAGACTCCCTTTTTTGTGAAGGCCTCTTAATTTACTGATTCTGTTATGTGAGTCATCCCTCTCTCCACCATGTTACAGCAAGTTGCTAGAATGGTATCACTTCCATTTCTGTTAAGTCCTGTGAAGATGTTACAATTTCCTGAAATCCTTGACCCTCACACCATTTCAGGTACTCTGCTCTTTTCCGAATCCTTTATCCTTCTTCCTGCTCATTTGCCCAAGCACCTCTCTGTGGAACTCATCATCTCCCTTGGCCTTCCCTTCATGTTATCTTTCAAACGTTTTTAAACTTGCCACGCAAATCCATCCATCCATTGATCGAAGGGGAGGTGATTGACAAAAATTGTATAATATTCATTTGTGGCTGAAATTTGAAAAATGATCATTATCAGAACTAAATATATTAGCTCTAATGAATGAGGAAAATTGGGCCTTTCCAGAAGGACAGCATTACAGAGTGTCTCTGCTCTAAGAATCTATTCTTCAGTGTAAAAGAATTCAAAGATTATCCAATTATTTGCACTTTTTATGGAATGTAGCTCTTTAATAATAATAATTGTTATTATTGTCACAAGTAGTCTTACGTGAACACTGCAATGAAGTTACTGTGAAAAGCCCCTAGTCGCCACACTCTGGTGCCTGTTCAGGTACACTGAGGGAGAATTTAGACTGTCCAAATTACCTAACATGCGGGCAGCATGGTAGCATGGTGGTTAGCATCAATGCTTCACAGCTCCAGGGTCCCAGGTTTGATTCCCGGCTGGGGCACTGTCTATGCGGAGTCTGTACGTCCTCCCCGTGTGTGCGTGGGTTTCCTCCGGGTGCTCCAGTTTCCTCCCACAGTCCAAAGATGTGCGGGGTAGGTGGATTGGCCAGGCTAAATTGCCCTTAGTGTCCTAAAAAATAATGTTAATGGGGGTTGTTGGATTACTGGTATAGGGTGGATACGTGGGCTTGAGTAGGGTGATCGTTGCTCGGCACAACATTGAGGGCCGAAGGGCCTGTTCTGTGCTGTACTGTTCTAATTCTAATTCTAATTCTAAAAAAACGGAGCCCCCGGAGGAAACCTATGCAGACACGGGAAGAACGTGCAGACTCCGCACTATATTTATTCTTGTAATTCTTCGATTATAATATAAATTCTTTGGCTTCGATTATTGCTAATTAAGATTGTGAAATTTGAATTCTGGTAAAATACATTAAACAGCTACTAAGTAGAATGTATTACTTGCCTTCCCTAGAAGGCTGTCTACTTGTGAAGATCCCGACAGCTATTGTTCAATGTTAGAAAAGGCTGTTGATTTCATACATTTGTGCTAAGCCATTTCCACGTCATTATCTTAATAAAACATATGTCAAGT